>NC_069133.1:54271753-54644878 GCF_026914265.1 Mya arenaria | reverse complement strand
TGTTTACCCACCCCCACCACCTCCCCCCCACACATGAGTACCAAGGAAATAATACAGGTGCACAAAATCACATGTACAAAGGTTCACATCATGGTCATGGATAGCTGAAAGTTTGAGAAAAATATATTGAAAAATGACAAAGGAGTAGGCCACCAAAGCGAATATTGTAACAAATTTAAGGCCTGTATGCACCTAACTTCAGGACTTTTGATGGTCTTTTTAAGGACAAAATCAATTAAAGGTCTTTTTAAGGCCATGCAAACATTCTGATTAATACAGGTGCACCAAATCACATATTCAACAGTTCATATCATGGTCATTGACATCTGAAAGTTTGAAAAAGATTTATAGAAAAAATGAGAAAAAATGACCAAGGATTAGGCTAGACAAAGCTGTATAATTTTTGCCTATTTTAACTTATTCAGGGGCCATAATTGGAGACATGATCATGTGATTCCAACCACAATCACAGGGGCAAATGTTCTCACCATGGCTAAAAGTTTGAAAAAGATTCATTCAAAAATGACGAAGGAGTAGGACGAACAAAACTAATTTTACCCAATTTAACTCATTAAGGGGCCACAACTCCACTCAGGATCATGTGACTCCCACCAAATTCATGGAGGCAAAGGTTTACATCATGGCCATTAATATTTGAAAGTTTGAAAAAGATTTGCTCAATAGCTTCAAAGAAGAATCCTGGACAAAGCTAATTTTGCCCAACTCATTAAGGGGCCACAACTCCACTCAGGATCATGCGACTCTGACCAAATCCACGGAGGCACAGGTTTACATCATGGTCATTAATATTTGAAAGTTTGAAAAAGATTTGTTCAATAACGACAAAGATGAATCACGGACAAAAAAAACGGACGGACAGACGGACAGACGGACAGACGGACAACCCGATTCCAGTATACCCCCCCCCAAACTTTGTTTTGGGGGGTATAATTATTAATTGGTTTTAGTGGGCTAGCAGTCACACTAAGTAAGTAATTACTTAATTTTGCTTTACTAAATAATTTATTTGGCAAACGGGCTGCACCCAGCTGATGTAGTAAAGCAAAAATTAATAGTTATAGTTATTATTTAACTGTTATTCGCTACGCTCACTCCGCCAATTCATATTCATTAAGAATTTACTTCATGTCATCTAACTATAACTAAGTGTTTTCACTCAATTCTCGGCCTATGTGATCGCAGACAGATTCTAATTCAACAATTTAGAATGTTTCTGGCGAGAAAGCCACTTACCCATTTAAATTGGTTTTATGAAGTGAGTTGTTCAGTGGTGGGACATGCTCGCTGGCTTATAGTGTATAGATGCAATCGCGCTCAACACAAAGTTCTTAAGTTGTTGTTTTTTGTCCTGTTTATAAGACTAAAAATGATAAAGAACAATTACATAGTGTTTTAACTTTTATCATACATTCACTACCAAAATTTGAGAGAGTAAGTAGAATTTTTTTTTGTTATGTTTTTGCACACCAACCCTCAATTCTCTTAAGAAAGATATATGGAGAGGATAAAAAACATTGGCTTCGCAATGAATTTCCCAGCCAGTGACGCAGAATGCTGAACAAACCATTTTAATTGTGGCAATATTACATAGTTTTCTGAATCTGATAAAACTTGAAACATTCCACGTCACAGACCTGGTGCTACATATTATCAGTATGCCCCAGACCAAATTTTACACTGCTGATTTGTGGTTTTATATTGAAGTCTTGCCAAGAGCATGCAATCTGTATCTTGATTTTGTTATTTGAAATACTGACAAAGCATGTTTTATCTGACATGGGGGTTGCTGGTTTTATATAATTGATTAATATTACCATTTGAAATGTAATGTGAATTTGAAACACTTTTTTAGCTACAAATTAACATCCCAGTATGATGTATACGAGGGTGTTTGCCGTTAAATTGTCTGACAGTTTTATTGAAAACTTGTTAAGAGTTAAGTAAGACAATGCACAACGTACAACACAACACGAATGTCAATCCAGATAATCAATTTAGAAGTCATTGCCATCATAAGTTTTGAAGGTCAGAGACAACCAACTTTGTGCTTCTTTATGTATCATTTCTCATCATACAAATGAGTTTAGAAAGGCTATTGAATTATAGACATTAGTGCTTTGACATTTCTGTATATATTAAATATCACTACAAGACTTCATTTGGCTGGCTCTGAAAAATTGGAATATCGAACATATAACCTGCAGTTAGGGCTTACAGGCTTGTACTTATTTCAACCACTGATTCATCTAACTTACGGTAAATACATGTACAATTATGACACATGCTAATAATTATGAATTACAGGAACATCGATGCATGTTTGTTCCTTCTAAATACGATCAAAGGCACAAAGATGGTCCAAAGAACGCAGTTACCGGTATACCTTCAAAGTATGACACATACTCAATGGTCATGGTCACATATACTGAATTATTAATAGCAATATTGAATACAAATTAACAAGAGATCAATTTCCGATTGTACAGAGTAACTAATTATATTTAGGACTAATGTAAGTAATACTTCAGTTGTAAGGCCGATACAGAACGTGACATGAAAAGGTGGAGAATGTTTGTAAACAGAAGACCGTCTCTACACAAGGAGGCCTTGATCTGGTTCAACAACATGACCTAGACACAGACAAGGCCTATTATGATCATAAATACACCTTGCCAGGGTTATAAAACCATTCACTAATGTCATGAATAACTCTGTCGATTGATAAAGCTGTGCTACTGTTTACTTTTAGCTTTCTGTATTTACAATGGGTCTTTTGCCTTCTTTATAAGAAATAATGCAATCAATACCTATATGATTAACACAGCAATTGAAGCAGCCTCAACACTGAACTCAACTGATAGGGTGGAACAAGTGCAAAACATTCTACATCATTTCAGAATAGTGACAATGTCATAAAGAAAATGTTGAGTGCTCCCTACAGTTCACATATATAATCATAATAATGTCAGTTTGTCAGTGATCCAACCACAGAAGAGCAGTAAAGGCTGGGGAAATCCTGCATAAAAAACAGGAGAAAGTTGGATACAAGAAATCATTAGAACGATGTCAAGTAGTTCAGAGTTTCTGTCTAAATGATTTTATTATCCCACTTTCTTCTGATTTAAATGTGGAACATTTTATAATTATTATGTAAGGGTTCATTTTGGCAATATACAGAAAGTTGAACGAGCTCAAAGACACCACAATGTAATATTAATGTACCTTATCATATAACATTTACCATTAATAAACTGGCAATAAACAAGTCTCATTTTCAGATATTTTAACACAACCTGAACAAATTACATTATTTCTATCCAATTGTGAAATTACCGAGGAATAATAATTACTTAAAACACAGGAGTTTCTCAGCTTCCTAATTAAGCTACTTAGGCCTAAAAAAAATTGTTTGGTTAAGGTTACATCCTTTTAAATAAAAGTTTTTATTAAGCTTTGTATAAGAATGTCATTTTCATCATTGGATAATGGTGTTAAAGTTATCTTCTGCATAAGCATTTAAGGTTTTCAACTACAAACTAATTTTTTTTTTTTTAAAACAAACAAAAAAACTTTTTATTTTTTCATTTTTTTTTTCAAACTGACTATAAAAACGGTAGGTAGGGACGGGTAACAGGAACCAAATGTTTTTGTTTTTTTAAGCCTTACACAACTTTTGCTGATGAGTCTGATGTTGCTTTTATATGACTAGATTCACCCTAGGGTAATGGAACAATTGTTGGGTTATTATAAATGTTGAACATTTTCCAATGAGACAAATTTGACTCCTGGACGATATATTCATACCCCATGGGTAATTTTTTCTTATGGGTAATTTTTAGAACTATTTTTATAAGGCAATTGAGAAAAGATAATATTTGAAATCATATTCCAATAATTTGTGCTGAAAAGTACATTACACAAAAAAAATAGGATAATATAACTTATGTATGACATAACATCTGTATTAAATACCACTCTAATGCAGTTGGCAACATAATGTTGCAGTTATTTCAGGAAAATAATAAAGAAAACTGTGTGCCTTAGAAAATATTGTCATGCTATCCAAAAACATTAAAACTGTACATGTTATGAAGTTTGTTTCATTCTAAAACCAATTAAGAATCTAGAATGTGTTTAAATTTGATTACATCTAAAGTATCAGCTGAATTCAATCGGATGCGAAAGATTTTAATTAAATGGATTCAAATGTTGAGCACTCCATTTTGATAGCATACGAGCGAGTCTCAACAAAATAGATAATTCAGACATAAACATGGTTTTCCTTTTGGAAACAGTCAAATAAGAAACAAATTTTATATAATATCTTGTATTTTACTCCCGTAGGTATTTGTGTTTATAAGCACATATATGCCCCTAGGGAAAACCTTGACACAACTTTATGCAACAATTTGTGGTAATGTTTCATTTGACAATGGCCAACAATTTGGAGTATAAAGTTGTATCTACAACTGTCAACATCTTATACATATAGAAAAACGTGGCCCTGATCTGACTTCAAAACATACTAACTTAAGCCCACAATATGATTATAGCATTCCAATAAATGTCCACTCCAAAGGCTAGTACATGTAGTTATACAGTGTACATCAGATCCGCTGATAATCAGGTCATCTGAAAAGTCTGAAAACAGCCAAAAGCTGATGCCCATATTTCCTGTCTACTCTTGTGTGATAGAAAGTCTATAATCCATGTCCAGTAAATGGGTAAGTTGCCAATAAGTTATTTGTATTAATCAATACACAGAATGGTTCCTCCAGGCAGATCAAGCAGTGGCTAAAACTAATACTTTGATCCATCCTTGACCTTACTGGTGAAACATTCACCATATTAAGTGCAAATAAAACATCTTCTTTAGTAACTATTTAGAAAGCATACAAGTTTGAGCCTCTTTCATACAATTATCTACTTGCTAATTCTTAACCATGTATTGCACATGTTAATCTAAATAGTTGCAAATTCTGTCTTGTTGTTTATTTAAAATTAGGCACAGCTAAACAATTGTTAAAGCCAGTGCTACCCATGTGTGTATTGTCATTGACTGCATGTGTAATAAAACTTCATTTTACTATCTTAATTGGATATCATGAAATAAAATCATGATGTATTTTAGACATAAAACTAATGTAATAACTATCCTCAGTGTGATGTTATGTCATTTATAATACAAACCAGAAAGTTAGAAATGCTTTTTTGATTGAATTTTCTCCCTCAAATTATGTTTGAAAACTATAAAGGTATCAATTTAGCTACAGAGAGGTGGTTTTGGAGGCAACCTTGTATTGAGACAAGAACTGCCTCGGTGTGCGACTCTTTTAATTATGGTCTAATGACAGCAGCAATTAAACTGAATAATAGATACAAGATCAGAGAGAAATAAAAAAAATAGGCATAAGTTTACAGATCATTAAGATAAATATATAATTTTCATAACGTCTTTTTTATTCAACCAGGAGGTCAGCTCACTACACTGCACAATTGTGTAACTAACAAACAGAATATCAAAACAAATCTGCATTCTACAGAATGGTGTAGTGTTTCATTTAAAGACCGCTCTCCGAAATGCCAGTGCACATTAAAAATCTGTCAGTGTCATGGGGGAAGTTACATGCTTTTAACACTCAAATTGCAAGAAAACAAAAACATTTAATTATAGCTTATTATTCAAATATACCAATGAACTAAGATCAAGGAAGTAATCAATATGAAATGGCGGTAGTGTTATAAGACTAAAAACCTATATATAAAACTGCTGTTCTCAAGGGTCTGATCTTGGAGCCTAATTTTCAAGACTAATTGTCTGTTTTGATACATTTTGGACATATATATATATATACTACAAATTTATGATATGTGTTAATTTCGGGTCGATTACAATTCCTGTTCGTCAAAACCCGGGTGCTCTTGTAAATCAAAAGACCCGAGTTCTGACAACCTGAGAATATATTTAAGGAGCAAAACAGTCTTTCATTTCAACATTTCCATCAAGTGTAGGCTAACCCTGTATATTGCTTGCCATGTGATATATTGTCACAGTCCTCTACTATAATACATTAATGCATTTGCCATGTAAAATGCTTTTTATATTGTGTGTGTGCTTTAGCTAACAGTTTATGGTACCCACCTGAAATTACGTTACTGTGCACCGCCTCAAAAGAGTAGATTTTCCTGAACCATGACGTGGCAAGGTCGGTTGGATTTCTCACGTTGTCCTTGTATTGGTGGTCGTCCCAAAGCAGTTCCACTCTGAAAATGTCTGCGTCCACTATTGGCTCATCAAAATACAAATTCAATCGATCCACAATGCCAAATCCCAACTTCTCAATAGACTCCTTTTTCTCCTTAGGAAGTGGTGGTTCAAACATCCTATCACAAGACGCTTTGAGCACACCGAGTGAACAAGTCACGATCACATGTTCCGCACTGAATTTCTTACCATTTTCACACTCTACTAGCACACGACCGTCATTCTCATTGTTGCCCCAATGAATGCATTTAACGGAGTGTTCCAAAAGTATATTGTTTTCAGGCACTTGGTTTAGCAGGATGTCTAGGACCGACTGAAAACCTGGCGGAATTGTATAGTGGACACCTGGCAGCTCTTCGTAACAACCAAACTCTCCCAAGGACACATCATTAAGGTCATTACATCCCGAAACCACCGTCTCCTGCTTCAAATGCTGATCGAAGATCATTTCACGCAACTTTCGCTCATCGTCTGATAAGTTCTCCAACTTCTCTTCAATTTCATAGTGCATATATTCGCCAACGCTGTCGTACGGAGCGTACAGATCCATTTGATAGAACTCTTCACACTGTTGAATCAACAGTCCATAACTGAAGTCCACGTCTTTTACAGTTTTCTGGTTCACTTCTTGTCCTGTTTCTGTCAAGAACACATTTTTGTGTCGAAGGCCCTTGTCCTTGTATCGCAACTGGAGGAGGCCATTACTGTCGGCAATTTGAAAGATGGGGTTACGTTCAATTCCATGGATCCAGTTGGCTCCCATTTCAACATTGATGCCCTTGCCATCTGAAAAAAACAAAACAACAAAAACTATTAATGACTTTGCTGCCAAAAGTTTACAATAACTATTTATGGCCCATTTATTATTTATACAGTGGCTCAAAAAGCAGTTGATAAGGTCACTTTAACACCCACCCTGTAAAAAGAGTGAAATTGGCCCTTATATATAAATGATGATTTTATAAACTGCTTAAATCAACAAGTAAGTGCATATACAGTCATAGAAATTAGACTTTTGGACGAACTAGCCCGAATTCTTATCCTTTGCTTGGCATCAAATTTTTTAACAAGCCTGCTATATAAAATTCAGAATTGGGGTGTTTGAGTTCATTTCGACCAAAGCATATACATAAAGTCAACTCTAAAAATTTAATTATTCCATGCTAAGGTGATGAGGCCTGTTAATGATGTCAAAGTAATCAACTTGTAAATTTATATGTATATATCTTATTCATAGCATAAATTGACAAGCTATCTTACAAATCTAATTAAATATTTCTATTCAAGTGTTATGTTAAATAGCGATAGCCTAATATCATACACTTTTCACATTTCTGAATGTTTGTCTCCATGAGTGAACTTTTCTTCTTCATAAAAATAGATATTAGATTCTCCTAGAGGTCAGTAGTCAGTCCTACAAGGTTTTAGACTCTAATAGTAATAGGTAAATATAGTTAGTCCTATCTAACAGATCAGCAGTCATTCATACGAAGTTTCCAAGCTCCAAAAACAGATCAATTGTCAGTCCTACAATGTTTCCAAGTTCTAAAAGGTCAAGTTAGTCGGTCCTATCCAGTGGTTGAAATTAGCACAAGCCCGCAAGCCCTGCACTGGTAAAATGTCTTTCAGGCTTGCTCAAACTCTGAATTTTATATAGCATAGCTTGTTAAAAATATGATGCCATTAAAGCAATAGTACTTATAAGAATTCGGATTTGTTCATCCAAAAGTCTAATTTCGATGACTGCTTATCTAACAGATCAATAATGTTGCTATTTTTTTACATTAATATATGATGTTACGAAACCTTAAGAGTACTATAATCTGCTTGTATTATAAAAGTGCAACCAAATTAGGAGCACTGTTAAAAAAGTAAATGTTATGATAATGGATATGTACTTTTACTGTATATAATACCAGCACATTTTTGAACTATTATTATCAGTCAGAATGTTTTTTTCACCAAAAGGAACTTAAATTCAAAGAACCATTATCACAGGGGTTGTTTTACTGAATGCCAGAAATACTTTATTTTTAAGAACATGATGATTACATAAAACTGCACGTGTTTGTTACAGATAAAGGAGAGTATGGCAAATACGGCCAGACCTTAGATATTCTTCATTTCCCCTCCCACCCAACCAGGTAAATTAAGTGTGGTTCAGTCTGCAGACAAACAGTTATCTATATATTAATAAACAAGAAGTTTGGATAATGTTTATTTGGAAGTAAATGTGAACATACTTTTCTGACCTAGGTTTATTTGATCAACACCTCGACTTTGGTTTGTGACTTAATTCACACATTTTTATTTCTTGGATGTTGATTGAAAGAACAAAACAAACTGGAAGCTAGGCATTTCATACTCTGGTCAGGCGGATTTGTTTGGTCATTATGGGATGGAACACTCTAAATATGTTATTTTAGGCCTAATACGCTATTAATCTCATCAACCTTAAGTGACACTGTAAAACTGTAATTAATTACCAACACTACAGCTTCCATCCTAATGTCCTTGCATGCTCAGCAATTAATATTAAGTGATTGATGTTCCATCTCTGATTCATTCTTTTCCATTAAGACATCAACATACTGGTTGGATTTCATGTTAACATGTAGTTATATAACTGTCTGAGTGATAAATTGTATTTTTTTGCGAAAGATGTTATACAATACCATTTAAAGACTTGTTCAATCTAAATTTATACATTTTGGATGAGACAAAATCCCATCAGACAGGAAATGACAATATCATTTTTCCTGTTTTGTGTTTTTACACAGACAGTAATGAACCTCAGTGTTTTTCATGTTTTATAACTATAACGTAAACAGGAAGCTAGTCTGGACCTCAATGATGCTCAATGTTTTATATGAGATCAGTGAATGTTTTACAACTTGTGAGCACATATTATACACATTAGAGCACAGCAATTAAGTTAATGCCTGGGCCAGGCACTTACCATTTTTCTCAGTTGATGTTTAAGAGAAATAACTCAAAATGATTTTGGCCAGAGTTATTGGACTTGCTTTATAAAAGTATTGCCATTGTCACAATATATGCTAAATCTCTTGAGAATATCTGGTTTGGGCCAACATTATATTGATTTATTTCAAGTTGTCACACCACAATAGCCTTTCAACAAACATGGCAAATCGAGAATGCTGCTGCCTCCAATGAGAATACTGCTTCCTCCAACGAGAATGCTGCTGCCTCCAACAAGAATGCTGCTTCCTCCAACGAGAATGCTGCTACCTCAAACGAGAATGCTGCTGCCTCCAATGAGAATGCTACTGCCTCCAACAAGAATGCTGCTTCCTCCAACAAGAATGCTGCTTCCTACAACGAAAATGCTGCTGCCTCCAACGAGAATGCTGCTTCCTCCAACAAGAATGCTGCTGCCCCCAACGAGAATGCTGCTGCCTCCAACAGGAATGCTGCTGCCTCCAACAGGAATGCTGCTGCCTGAAACAAGAATGCTGCTGCCTCAAACGAGAATGCTGCTTCCTCCAACAAGAATGCTGCTTCCTCCAACAAGAATGCTACTGCCCCCAACAAAAATGCTGCTGCCCCCAAGAGAATGCTGCTGCCTCCAACAGGAATGCTGCTGCCTGAAACGAGAATGCTGCTGCCTCCAACAAGAATGCTGCTGTCCCCAACGAGAATGCTGCTGCTCCCAACGAGAATGCTGCTGCCTCCAACGTGAATGCTGCTGCCTGAAACGAGAATGCTGCTGCCTCCAACAAGAATGCATCTGCCTCCAACAAGAATGCATCTGCATGAAACGAGAATGCTGCTGCCTCCAACAAGAATGTTGCTGCCTCCAACGAAAAAATGCTGCTGCCTCCAATGAGATTGTTGCTGCCTCCAATGAGAATGCTGCTGCCTCCAACGAGAATACTGCCCCCTACAAGAATGCTACTGCCCCCAACGCGAATGCTGCTGTATCCAATGACAGTGCTGCTGCCCCCTACAAGAATGCTGCTGCATCCAACGACAGTGCTGCTGCCCCCTTCGAGAATGCTGCTGCATCCAACGATAGTGCTGCTGCCCCCAACGAGAATGCTGCTGCCTCCAAAGAGAATGCTGCTGCCTCCAACGAGAATGCTGCTGCCCCACACGAGAATGCTCTTACTCCAACAAGAATGCTGCTGCCTACAACGAGAATGCTGCTGCCCCCAACGAGAATGCTGCTGCCCCCTACAAGAATGCTGCTGCCTCCAACGAGAATGCTGCTGCCTCCAACGAGAATGCTGCTGCCCCACACGAGAATGCTTTTACTCCAACAAGAATGCTTTTACTCCAACAAGAATGCTGCTGCCTTCAACGGGAATGCTGCTGCCTCCTACGAGAATGCTGCTTCCTTCAGAAAGAATGCTGCTGCCTTCAATCAGAATACTGATGCCCCGAACAAGAATGCTGCCGCTTCCAACAAGAATACTGCTGCCTCAAACGAGAGGCACATTGCCAAATTTCAATTGATATTTCAGGATTATGTATATCTGATAATTGTAAAAGATACAATTTTACAAGCATGTCTGTGTTTTACTGCTCAATTTTGACGTTTTATGTCTTTATATAATATAAATGTTAAATGGTCTGATGACTTATTTTAATATTCGTACCAAACAGGATGAATTTTGTCCAAGTAAGTCTTGATGAAGAACTCTTGGTCACTATGGAGACATGGACTTGGTATTTGTTAGAACTTCATACAAAAAATATGCAAAAAAATACCTTCCCATTCAAAGAGAAGTTTTATAGAGATTGTATAATTGACATAATATTTTTCATTGTTTTGATGTTTAGTAACAATGATCATCTGAAACATAAAAAAGATGGCTTATAGGGTCCGAACATGTGCGATGCAGCTCATGGATTAGGTGGTAAAAAAACAGCACCTACCAACCTCTTCAAATGTAGGTCAGTACGACCAAACAAAGTGGGTTTTTTAATCACGGCCTCACAGCACAATTGAAGTTCCTTTTAAAACTGTAACAGCTGCACAGTGTCTGCATTATAAATATTTGTATATTATGACATGTTGTATTATGCTTTATCTCATTCAATTATTTCCCTGCCTTACAAATGCACATTTACTCCAATGTATTCATTGAAAGATTGTATTCATAATCAAAGAAACATGCTTTTTCATTACTTCGGTCAATTCCAACAACATGCATGCCTTGTTTAAAATTGCTTAAATTAAACAATGAAGTTGGCAGCGATGTTATATGCCAAATTAATGGTTCAATTAAAAAAAAAAAAAAAATAACTAATACTGAATATTATACCTCACATAAATGTGTCCCTTCTTTGTATATATAAACTCGATCGGTCCGTACATCACTGTATTTTGATAAAAATCCAGTTTTATGACGTCACCGGTCCATATCATATTTTTGGCTGGTCCGGACCTCGCCAAAAATGTCATATGGACCGATGACGTCATGCAACAAGTAGGTGCGGCTTGCTTTTTTCACAATGACGTAGATTTGTCGCAAGTTAACATTATAAGCTTTGTTCAATAAAACACATCTTAAGTGCATTAAAAATAATTAATGGTTCTATAAAATGTTCGGTATAATATAAGAAATATAACACACCAATTCGGGCCATATGGCATTATAAGGACCTGTCAGTCAGCCCCCGAAGGTGAATGGACCTCGGCTAACGCCTCGGTCCATATACACTTTCGGTGGCTGACTGGCCGGTCCTTATAATGTCATATGACCCTCAGTGGTGTGTTATATTTCTTTAATGCATTTTCCATGTAGCAACTTCATGAAATGAAATGAGAGTTAGTAAATTATCTGTATACTACAATATATTATATCTATATATATTTATATTAAAAGGTTCAGACGTCTAAAGAATTAAATCATGGTGTAAAGAGGAAGTGCTTTTGTGAACATTTTTTTTTATTTTCTTAGTAGAGCAATCCTTTACATTTACTGAAAACAGAACGGTACAGTCATGCAATTTATCCATTGGCCAAATGCATTTTATCATGAATTTACTGTCAAACATTCCAATCGTAAACATCATTGTGAAATTGTATCCTGTTTGTACCCGATAAATTTGAATGACCATGTTTTTGTTTAAAAAAGCACCAATAAGTGGTGATATTTACAGTATATAAAAAATATGTACATGACACTTTCTGCTGTTTGGTTCATAAAATAATATATGTTAAAACATTAATCAGCTTTGCATCTTGGTACATAAAATGAAATGTTCAAACATTAATTAGCTTAACTAGGGTATTTTTTACTGTTCCAAAACTGTGATGTTGTGCTCAGAGAACCGAATAATCATCAATGTAATGCTGGTTTAACTTTAACCACACCCAAAACACCACATCAATGACATCAATGTATGAATGTGTACTTAATGCAAAGTTCAACAATGATGAATAGAAACTGAATAATATGCACTGATAAAGCAACTTTATCTTAAACAGGACATTAAACTAAGCTCTGACTACTCTAGGACGTTGATGTGATTGTTACATGGAATCACGATTGGTCTTCCTGAATCATAAATATATCAGTCTATAAGTGTCAGTTCACCCAGTGCCATTGCCAGTCCTCTTTGCCCTCCTCTGAAGACAAGGAAGGGCTTTAATATTTACATGAGCAGGCAAACCAAATAACACCCAAGGTGAACATGGTGAATTTAAATGACTTGTTTCCCCATGAGTTACTCCTTACTGATGGATTTCAGATGATTAAGAAGAAAACTAACATTTGTTAGGTGATACGAGTCAGAGAGTCAGACCGCAGGTTTGTCTCCTGATGTTCTTGCTGCCCTACATTTATTAAATATGAAAAGTTTGGTACAAGTACAAAATGAAGATGCCCACATTGAATCACTTATAAGCTCAGCTAAATGTGATGTTTGATGCCAAAAAGTCTAAAGAGGACAAGATCCACACGATCCGTTAGTGATTCACATATTTTTATAGTTATCTAACGGCAAAGGCAGTCTGGTTCAGTATTGAATAAAATGGATGTGGTTACCTCCTACCATAATGGTTCAAACCCTTTAGGTAGCTTTTAATGTATCTTCAAAGGAAACAAATAGTGCAGTTTCTTTACAATCTATTAAAACAACCTAAGGCATATTTAAACCAAAACTTAGCCTGGCTTGTCTTGATAACAACTATTGATTTTGTTAAGAATTTAGAATAAAACTACAGCCCAGAAGCATAACGAACAATCGTTTTGCCACATAAAAAAAATATATGGAATCTATAAAACATAGAACATTGTTTAAATCATGGGCTGTGTGAAATGTTGTGCCAGTGGACAGCTCCCACTGACTAAAAGTAACCTCAACTTTTGTCTTTTGCATAAAGTTCTACATGTCTGTCAACAATTATAAATACGCTTTTACCAGTGAGTGGTAAACTAATTAAATTATAAGTTTTAGAACAAAATAAAAAGAAATATAATTTTACACCTATCCATTTAAAACATCAGGGAATAGAACAAAAACTGTCATGGGAAGCTGAACACTAGGGACAATGACCTGACCCACCGACCTCTACAGCAGGGAGACCTGAAGGTCAACTGAGTTCAAATTATAGAAAATGCATTCACACACATGGGCGAAAATGTTGCAAATGGCTTTTAATACAGAAGTATTCATACCTAAGTATTTAATATGCAAACAGGGATTTTAAACTTTTCATTGACTTGACAGTCATGTTCCTTCGCTTTCTTGTATACAATAAAATATTTACATACACTTGTTTTGAAAAGATTTCATGCTTTTCTTTAAAGGACCTTAGGGGAACTTCAATAATCTTAAATTTATATAAATATCACCAATTTATATACCAATGGCTTGAACATGGTGATTTTTTTTTATTCCAACATTCTGTGTTCATTTTTTTTCTGACTGAAAGTTTAATTCACACAAATGTGTTGCTTAACAACAAAAATATGACACAAAGATCATGTTATGACTCTGATTGACTTAGAGATCTTTGTTGAAATGGGGCTGATGGACATCTAACATGAGTCAAAACTGTTTTATAGGTAACTTGTACAGACAGAAATACATGAAGTACAGTACTTAGGCCTAAAAAAAAAATACATTTGGTTCGGGTTACCCGACCCTACCTACGGAATAGGCGCCGACCCTACCGTTTTTATAGTCAGTTTGAAAAAAAAATGAAAAACTAAAAAAAAAAAAAAAAAAAAAAAATTCGTTTTTTTTTTAATTGCTTTTTAATATTAAGTTTAAACCTTAAATGCTTGTACAGAAGATAGCTTTAACACCATTCTCCAATTATGAAAATTATATTCTTATATAAAACCTAACAAAAAAAAAAATTAAAAAAAATAAAAAGCCTACCTACCCTACCTATTTTTTTTAAGGATGTAACCCTAACCAAACAATTTTTTTTTTAGGCCTTATTGTTTTACTTTGAAATATGTACTAATAATTATTAAATACTTATATGTATATTTAGCTTGAATCAGGCCATCTAGTTAGCAATTATGGTATGGCTAAATGATATAACTTGTAACCATTACTAAATCTGATTACTTGGGGATGACCTCTCCACAAACTCAATAGATTATGCATGTGAACAGAAAGCTTAACAATACAAATTGGACATTTTCCAATGCTATGGCTTCTCAGTTGATATTTATAAATACAGTAACACAACAGAAAGAGTGGTTAAAAGTAGTTCACATTATTGCAGCAGAGTCTGAGAGGGCAAGTAAAATGTTTGACCTTTTAACCTGATTATTTATTTAATAGAGGTACACTCTGGTGCATGCAAATTAGTAGGACATGTATGCTTTTTACATGCACATTTGTAATATGCATCAAAAGTCTTAAAACCAATCATCAGAATACATTTTCAAGAGATTTATGAAGAATTATTGTACATTTATTTACACAAAAGCTGTACATGTACATTTTCTGTTACTTATCCGTAATGGAAAATGTACTGTGGTTGCCGACAATGATAACATGAGAATTAGTTTTAACATTTTATATTTAATATAGTGCAATTTTTGGTTTTGACTTTGTCTCACTCGGCTGTTACTTAAAATATACCTCGGTCCTGTAATATGAGATGTGACATTTAGATAAGCAATTATGATCAACTGTATCAAAAATACTTTGACATGTCCACTGTACAAAGCCAATCCAACATTGTTATTACGGTTTATTATCTAACATAATTGCTTTCTTTTAACTTTAAAATATACAATTATATATTATTTACTGCGTAATCTACTTTCACTTTCTATTTGCGCCAGTATTAATGTTTGGTGTCACAGTGTTTCAGCTTTACTTTGATTGGCTGTTCCTTTCGAGGGTATAAATATAAATGAAAAAAAAATCTATCACTGAACTTTTTTTGTCGAGTTGTGCGAATGTATTGTATTTAAATTAGATTTGCATCAAAACAGTTATATTAACATACAAATTTATATTAGTTGTTAATCTGTAAAGTAAAATACTTTGAAAGTAGTTCATAGTTGTTGTCTGAACATCATAACACCAACTTTATATTGCACAAATTATGTCAATCATAAATATTTCATTCAGCAACAGAACTAAATTTGGATGTACATGTGGGTTCCCCTTGTAAACTAAATTCAGATGAAATTATATTAACGCAAGACTGAGCGCCAATGCTGTATCAATAATGGTGCATTTATCATATTAAACTTTAAAATATCAAAAGGACTCACTGTCAAACAATATAATGGCAATGATAGTTGATTTGTTTAACCAGAGTTTATAGGTATTTTTAAGAACAAACACAAAGCAGAAACTGGCTACATTTATACTCATTGAAGAGATTTTGGTAAATACAGACATAATATTGATCAATTTTCAATACTGTTTAGATTATGATGCATGTATACATGTATGAATGGGTTTTTTTATCAGCATTTTGCATCTCACATAAAATAGCAAAAACATAATATATGACCATATGAAACCGGAAGTAATCCCTTTTAAGCCGGAGTCATTGACCTGTTATGAATTTTGAGCATTGTTTTTGGCACCTTGTTTCATTAGAATACTGTTATTGTGTTTGGTTAGATTCAAGTTTTTTCACTAACACACAGAAAACATCAAATGAAAAAATGACAACAAAGATTATGACAATGCCTCACAGATGAGCTAAAATTATTATTTAGAGTAAAATGACTTTGGCCTTCTTATGAACGATGCATGCAAACCACTCCTTATCTCTGACTCTAGCTTCACTGTTGTCAAAACAACATATCACTTATTCATATAATGTATCAATGCTCCGCCAGTGTTTGAAAAAGGGCAGGATGCTAGGTCAGAAAGGGCACATTTGATGTGCACTAAAGGCCACTTGCAAGAGCCAATGATCATTTGACATTGTGTATTTGTTGTAATTACATTAATTACTTATAGTTTGTTATTAATACCTTAGCTGTTATCTTTACTTTACATTGGTGTCCAAATTATATATAATATTATTATTTGTATACTTATATTTATTTTTATACATATATCTAAAAATATATCTAAAAATAGACCATCAAACAAAAGGACACAGTAGGGTATAGTAAAAAGGCAGCAGGGTGCTGAAAAAGGGCAGCGGTACCACCCTGCTATTAAGGCCTTGCTCGAACACTGATATATAATGATACTTTTCAGTCTAATGATTGCTAAAAAATCCTTTTTTATACTGTATCAATGTAAAGTAATTTCATAAACTGAAAGGGGTTATTATAATTCATATGTTCCATAAAAAATATATGTGTGTCGTACCTTATTTAAATATATATATTTTCTAAGCCCAGATACTGTACTAAATGGACTAATGTCAATGAACCAAATTTCGGACAAATTTGGAAAGTAACAAAAATTCGGATATACCAAGTTCGTATGTCCATATTCTACCGCCAGTCCGGTTTGATGCTTCGAGGATTTTAAAATCGGTAAATCCATTCTTTGCCATAAATTCTGCAGCAGATATCCCGGATATTCCAGCACCAATAATTAGAACTTTTGTCTTATTAATGCTTTCGTGCACGTCGGTGGCCATTTTGTCTGATGTACTTCACAATCGTGACCTTCCTGTGTTATATACGAAGCAAATATCACAAAATCATGAATGAAAACCTCTATCCAAATGTATGATGGACACGTTTGTTGTTGTTAGATTCTTTTTAAAATTTCAACCACTCTCTTTGGGTAATTTACATTGACTCTGTCACTGTATACATAACAACTAAACAAGCTTCTCGTCGATCTGACGTCATCATGTAGGAGTGGTTTTCCCATAAAAAGGCCACAGGTCACTAAATTATTGACAGCATAAATCTTTATACGTGTGTATTCGTAAAGAACTGTTGACACCGGCACTGAAGCAACACTTTGAATTTGTGGTAAGTATGTTTAATTCTAAAATGTTGTTCTATGTATTTGATGTCAAAACTATGATACATCTGTTATTTATTTCTTTGTCGTCTGCATCCTCGTAGGGTTACATGCCACTATTAGTATTGGTTAGTTCTGACAAGTCCAAGTTTACAGACAGAAACTGGAACACCTCTAGTTTAAGCTGTCAACTGAAGTACACTGCAACCTCTAAACTCCTGCAGACTGATATAAAATAACTTGTTCCTTCACCTTCCTATAGTACTTAATAGGGTAATGGTGGCCCGCTACGGCTGTACCAGTAGTGTAGACTGGAAACTTCCAATCATGTTATTAAGCCGGAGTTACTAGTAAGTTGATTACAAATTGAAGTTGGAAACATAATCTAACATGAACTTTTTAATACAAATGATACTCTCTTACCTCTCTTACCTACAGTTTTATATACTTTATAACACGAATCCTTCATAAAACACCACATGATGGTACTCTCTTAGACCCAAACCCACGCCAGTGATTTCGTGGTCATTACCTGGTCTGCTCTATACAAATATGTACCTACTGGTACCATTACCATTGTGCTACTACAGTCAACACTAATGGCAAACCTTTTTTAGAATACCCTTTGAGAATACCCTTCCGCAGATTACAATCCACTTAATATGTCTGTACTGTTACGTACAGTGTCGGTTTAATGAAAATCATAGACTTTTACCCTAACTGACCCGTATCTACGTCATATTTCCTTACTTTTCCTACAGTACAGGCCTGATCATAGCAGGCATACACACTCGGCATTGGACTGAACCGTAAGATTTTGGCCATTTTCACATGATTGATTTTGGCTGTTCAGTATACTTGTACGCATCGTTTTGACCTAAAAGGCAGACAATTATAGCCTATACTTACTTCACTGGCCGCGATTTAATGTTTTGTGTTATAAGTTATAACTAAACTAAAAGTCCCCACTAGCTTTTAATGATTCTTTCACATACATGTATAATACTTTTAAGTTGAACCGATTGCGATGTCAGCAATACAGCGCAGACGGACGTTCAAAGCGCCGTTTTCACAGACGAGTCAACTGTCGACACATTGCAAGAAACAGTGCAATGCCGATAAAACCAGAATCACTCCAGCAACGTCGTCAGAACAAACAGTTTCTCCTCTTCGACTAAGTCGTATTCAAATAGTGACACCTAAAACAAAGAGCAAGATAAAAGAAAGGCACGTATTCATTTGATTTGACGTTAAATTCGATTTTAGCATTATTATATGACGTAATTTTGTAAACTTATTTTTAGATTTGTAGTAGAGTATTTAAGAATATTATAACCCTTAAAGTAACTTTACTGACATGGACAAATTATAACAAATTCAAAAAATGATTGAAACCATATTACAAAAAATAGAATTGCGGTAATTTTCAAAATATTTTACTTTAATTCAAACTCGATATTAATCGACGTTAAATACTGAACTTATTTGTATAAACGCCAATATAACGCAAACGCAAGCGTCATACCTCTATAACAGTGGTGAAATATGTACGCGGGCATTTGGGTATTTTCCGTTCTGCTTCGATCACACAATATTTTATAATTCGCTTTGTTGTGACGTTTAGTTTTAAGTATATGCTCACATCATTAAAATAAACACAAGAGCTTTGCTTGCATGTTAATTTTCACCGTCATTTAAAAACGACAAGTCATTGGCCGGAAAATTTCTTGAGAAACGGATAAAAGGCACTCAGAAATCAACAACACCACCATCTTAAATGCGGTAAAAATAAATTTCATTCAAAATTTATTCCAAGGACATATTTCAGATTAATAAATAAAGAAGAAAACAATATGTCCCAAAATAGATCCGTTAAAATGACAATACACCTGTATGCATTTATGTTTCTTCAGTTTCTTACCGGGGTACATATTTCAGCGGTAGGGGTGAAAACATGTTCATTTGAGAACACTAAACATTTGCATTGCTGCGCTAGACTTGAACATTTCATTTCGATGAAGACCTTCAAATAAACAATAACCTAAAATTGAAAGGACAACATTTGTATGTGTATCAGTATACTGTATATAAACTCAAAGGATTTACGTAATAGTGTACGTTTTAGACAAAATTATACTCGACAGCCCATGATCACGTTTTCAAGTATGATATTAGTACTCTAGACCTTAATGTCGACTGTGCGTAGGATGTGATAGTAAACATAATGCCTAGCATTGCATATATAAAATGTCAGAGTATCAAAAATTGCTAACATTTTAGGTTTGCATGTGGCCTTTTCCAAAATGTAGGACAAGAAAACTTGCACGAAACATCGCCAGGGATATATGCACCATTTGAATTCAGCCAAAGCGAACCTGTTAACGGTACTCAAGATTTGGAATCAGAAATTAACAAAAGCGACGTACACATCTCTGTAAATTTACTTGCGGTGGAGGACAAAGATGATTCTGGAAATAACGGCAACTTAAAACTAGCCGAGCAAAAAAATAATATTGTCATAACTGAAAACGGACATAAGGAGCAAACATCCTATGTTCCAATAATCAATACTGATATAACCAAAGCAGGTTTTGAGAAGGTAGTAGTTGAAGATGGTAATTCAGAATCTGGTGAAGAATTTGATTTGGGACTTTCTGATGTCGACGAAATGGAACAAAGAGATTGCGATGTTGGCAAAGAAATCGCTGCACAAAATAGTGCTTCCCAAACATGCACAAAAGGCGATATCAAAGGGTTAGGTGAAATTCAGAAAGGAACAGACTTCAGAAAGACAAACACAGCTGATACAGTTTTAAACAGATATATAAGTGTTGCCAAAAACAAGGAAAAGGTAAACAAAGAACGTGGACTTGCGAAGGGGGGAAGCAAAGGAGAAAAACACAAACAACGTAAGGACAACACAGAGGACAATGGAATTATGAAACCTTCCGACTTATACAAAATCAGTCGGTCTGATTCTTCAAAACAGCCTGCTAAAAGACAGAACAGAAAACGTTGTCACAGGAAATCAAAATGCTTTCAAGAAATGGTTAGTAGATTTGATGTACATGTAGTAGACCAATGCAGTATCATCCAGACGGAAAATGGGGCTTGTCTTTTTAAAGCTGTCGTTATTTTTTACAGTTGAACCAATTCATTAGTCTTTATTTGCTTCATTTTCTTATCCACTTTTGGTACTATTTTGAATCTAAAATTAAATATTTTGAAATATTTCAGGTGAGGTGTTCAGTACTGAAAACCCTTGCAATGATGCACATTGAAATACAGATATTGCAGAATAGGAGACATAAACTTCAGGCGAATGGTACACGGAAAGCTACTAATTAATATGTTATTTTCCATGCGTTGCAAGGATACGTTTTTATATGATCTTTCGGTTATTTTGAATCTTGAAAATGCATTTTTCAAGAGTTTTGGAAATCAGTCTCCATATACAATTGCGGTGATCGCGTGGCGTAGATTTTATACCAGGCACTAAAAATGTCAGCGCCCAATGAGACGGTATGTACTTTTTATTTTATTTTTGTTTACGATTATTATTATTTTTGTTTACGATTATTATACAAATGAAAGTCGTAACCTTGCCGATGCTGCATCGCAAAATTTCCCTGTTATTTTGCACCTTTATCTAAGGGTTTTGAGTCGAGGCAAATTGTGCTTCGAAAATATGCGAACACATAAACATTGCATGTACACTTATTGGTGTGCCCTTAGTTCTGTTCCTTTTTCAGATGGACGAATAAGCCGCCCAACTTCTATTTACACGAACGCACTAATCGTTTAAAGGGGTAAAGCAGAGGTTGTATATTTTATTATCTATTTTAGCGTTCTTTCATACCCATTATTTAATTTCATATAATATAGGCGAAAACGGAAACGTTAAAGATGCACTCTTACTCCCAAATAAGATTTAACACAATTAATAATATTGTTGTAATGTTCCAAAAAACATGAATAAATGCGGAAAACGATGGTTCTTATGAAGGATACCGAGTTTAATTTAAACGAAATGAGCATTTCTACCTTATGAGACTATAGCAGACCACAGTAATTCTTTTAGCATTCACCAATCATTTAATATGTTTGTACTTTCTGCTATTAAATACATGGTTACAATCGTGTTATCAGTAAAAAAAAAATTATAAAGGCATTATTTAGTAAGTAGTTTAAGATTTATCAATCAATATGTATGTTTGTTATACATGTGTATGTTGTGTATGTATTGATTTTGAATCGAGTGTCACTTTTACATATATCCTACCCTAACCCACAGTTACTTGGTATTTGGACTGCATTTTTGGCCAGTCGAACTACCTGAGTTGAGCGATTGGTCTGAGATTCATGAAAAATGTGTTTAAGTACTCTATGATACACATAATAAACAAATAATCCACTTTTAGTCGTATATTTTTACATACATTAAATATTTTAAAATTTCATACAATCTTTATCATAAGATTGTATGAAATTCATTAAAATATTTAATAATTATGTGTAAAAATAAACGACCAATGGTAGATTATTTGTTTAATATGTGTATCATAGTGAAATATAACACATTTTTTTTATGATTACCAAGTAACTGTGCTCTAACCATAACTGGTACGAATAAAATATCCCGTTGACGTCCTATCATGATCCTGAACGTCAGCATGATATCAGATAAAATAATATTGATTTCTGAAAGTAACGTGTTGCAAGTAATCTCACCTGATTTGAATGTAACCATCATTCTGTCTATTTTTATTTACAATCATAAAGATTTAGTTATGTGATACTAGTGAATTGTGTTTATATTATGTTTTTTTTTTATGTTTTTTTATTTCAAGAACTCTGACAGAAAGGTACTTTTTATGATTAGACCGTTAATGTCAGACGCTTAGGATGAGGAAGATTTTTACGTCGAATGTGTCTATATAAAGACAAAAGGTCACAATTAAGGCTAGTAGAACGCAGACAGAAAGCCTAAGACATCAACTAGAATATGTGGGAACAAAGAAAAACCTGTCGTCTCATACAAGAAGGGTGCACTTCCTAGTGACAAGGAAATAAAATCAAAAATTTACACCGACATGTATTCGATGTACAGTTTTGTTTTAGGTAACAAAAAGTTTGTGTCAGAAGTGGGATTCGAACCCACGCCCACATACGTGGACCAGAACACTCGATATAAACAACTGCTACCTTGAGTCTGGCGCCTTAGACCACTCGGCCATCCTGACAACTGACGAATTATGTACTTAAAAATGAATATAAATTATAAAAATAGTAATTTTATTTTTGTTCGTTTAATAGGTTAATTAAAAAGGAAAGAAATCTAGTGTCTATTTAAATGTGAATGCATAATGATGCATTTCATTCTTAAAAGTATTACTGCTGTTTTAACGGGATTTTATAAAAGAGAGGTAACTGGATTTGTATGGGCAGATATACATATACCAAGTTACTTGCAGGGTGTTTATTGCTTTGCACATGTCGGTCGGTCGGATGGTCCGTCCGTCTGTCGGTAGACCAAAGCTTGTTATGATCATAAAACTTGACATGAAGGTTGGGGCTGAACAGTAGATGACCCCTATTGATATTTGAGGTCAAAGGTCAAGGTCACAATGACCTTTAAAGGCCTAGTTTAAGCCTTCTATAAGTGACCCCCCCCCCCAAAAAAAAAAAAAAAAAAAAAAAACAAACACAACAACAACTGTGTTTAGTACACAACCTCTGTTTATAGATCTTAATCTACTTGCCTTGATCCCTTTTATCAGATCTCCGATCTGAGTATTCTGTTGTGCAGTTTTGGAAGTTTTATGATAGAAATGGACCCTAAATGGCCCTGAGCCAATAAACGAATACACAGGAAATTGGCCCCTACGGTGATACCGGTGCAATTAGCAGGAGATGCACAGCAGGGGAGGATCATGCCAAATATTCCTTAAACTAGGCCTTTAACGCGAAAATGTTGTCAATGCTTGTCCGAGTGATAACTCAACAATGCCTGGACCTATGGTCATCAAACTTGACATGAAGGCGGGACCTGATCAGTAGATGACCCCTATTGATTTTAAGGGTCATTGGGTCAAAATTCAAGGTCACAGTGACTTAAATGCGAAAAGGTTGTCCGAGTGATAACCCGACAATGCCTGTACCCATGGCCCCCAAACTTGACTTGGACTGAGGTTTGGCCTGACCAGTAGTTGACCCTAATTTACTAATATTTTTTTATAACTCATATTGTTCATTAAAATTCACGTCATATTTATTCATTCCCTGCTGCTAAGTGGATAATTGTTTATATGCATAATGTTCGACTAACATCACTTGTTTTCATTTTTCATCGAATTGATATGTATTGACGAAACTGATATAGTTAAGAAGATGTTTTATAAGTTTAATATTGAAATTATGTCATTAGAAAATATATGTTCTAGATTTAGAGCGGAGTCATACTTTTATTGTGCGACGCCAGGACCTCGATGTTATAATGCGTATATATTTACATCTCAACTTCCATTCCCTAAATGAACTGTCTTTCGGCAATTGCGTTTATCAATCGATGAACGCAACATCTTCGGATAAATATGTTCGGATAGCAATTCATCGCATAACAATACACATGGAAACTATTGATCTTGTTATTCTTTGTATTGTGTCAGCAGGTCCCTTAAAATATAAATCAACATTAATGCAAGTGTTAATTTATTATATTTTAAATGTGTTTTTTTGCTATAAGTGTTTCAATTTTACGTTTAAAAGTGATTTTAAGTGATTGATCTTTTCCCGCGTTATTGTGACGTCATTTGAAAAATTGTTTCCTGTTACAGTCGGGTTGTTCCATTTACAGAATGGGTAAGAAAGGATAACTGAAAAAAATCTGAAATGAAATGAAGATTTTTTTTAACAATTCTTGAATGAAATAATGAACTATTGGTGTAAATATAAGGAATGAATTGCGGGGTTGATGTCATTATCGGGGTATGAACGCAATTGGGCTGGTCTAAGTGTGTGGAGTCCGAAGGACTCCACGCGTACTTTGACCAGCCCAATTGCGTTCATATCCCCGATAATGACATCAACCCCGCAATTCATTCCTTAAATAAAAACTATGGAACTCCAAATCTACATAAAGCAAATGTTTTGTCAGTAAGTTAATATTATAAGTATCTATCATTCCGGTACGGATTGAAAAATCCGACCCGAGGGCACATGCGTAAGCCGGTAACGAGGCTTGCCGAGTTATCGGCCACGCAGCGTGCCCGAGGGTCGGATTTTTCGATCCGGACCGGAAAAAACATGATTGATAATTTTTCTTGCATATCTAAAATTATCAATTTGTGGAAAAAATGACGTTGAAAACGAACTTTTGTACAATTACACCAAAAAGCGCGTGCGACGTTGTTTACTGACGTCATAGAGCGCAGTAACTAAAATTAGCTTTTTTTACGATTATTTATTTTCAATTTTAATTAAAAGTCTTGCAAAGATATATATTTGATTGCGCTTTATTGAAATGACATAATTTATTTTTCATAAACCATACAATAAATGAAATAAGAAGTGGCGCGTTGTTGCGCGTGACTCATCTTACATGGGGTATGTAAGATGGGGTTTTCCAGCACTGGTCACATGACCGGAAACACACGTCCGGTATGCAAGAAATTGCAAGACTTAACATTGCAGACATATAATAAACAGAACTATCATATATATCAATACATCATGCCACATGTATAAATGAAGCATTGATTTCTTACACAAAACTACGTGCGCAAATAAATAATACATTATTTTAAAAAAAATGCATAATATTATTGGACCCGTGACAATTTGGATGAAAAAATAAAAATGAAACATCGTCCAAAAACAAAACAGTTCAGCAAAGTGGGTTTCCCGGAATACATTAGATTGGAATACTCGCTTTGTTTCTGGTTTCATGTGACGAATCAACCTTAAATATTACTCCCCAGTTAAAGCTTGTTATCCCTTTTGCCAGACTTCACAGGCTTAA
Organism: Mya arenaria; assembly: GCF_026914265.1. Classification (NCBI taxonomy): domain Eukaryota; kingdom Metazoa; phylum Mollusca; class Bivalvia; order Myida; family Myidae; genus Mya; species Mya arenaria. The sequence continues at coordinate 54,619,175 of NC_069133.1, read as the reverse complement.
CAAATTGTGTATGCTTCCTTAACATGGTTTTATGTGTTGCTGCATTTTACCCTTTTAAATTTTATTATGGCTTTACATTTGTGTACACTGTAAAAACTGATCATATTGTGTTCACTTGGCAGTACGCGTTGCTTGTTTTTTATTTATATATTTGTATATACATTTCAGTGATGGATTGATTTATTTGGTGCATCTAGCATGCATGTATATACATTTTGCAACAGCGAAATAACCATGTTTTAGTCTCACTATTCATCTCAAAATAACCTCGCAGTAAATGTGCTTCGAGTGACTCTCTCCGACATTGTCTTACAGGGGGTGTTAATTATATCTTTAAAATGGCAAAAGTGGAAATTGTATACTTGATCGACTGATATGAGGCAATTTTGTGCCCTCATAGCGTCGTTATATACTGGTATCCGTTGCAAAATATATGTCAATCAGTGTTCATATGAAAGTAGGTAATCTACTGTTTCAGTGTTGAAAGAGTCCGCGAAGATGGACCAACACAGTGAAAATCTCGAAGACGGCCCCGGGGTACTTTAGCTGCTTTAATAATGTTGACAGATGCTTAGAAATTATATATATATTCGTAATATTCTTGAATTTAAATATGTAACAAAACTGTGGGACACGACAGCTCTTAAATGTGTTATAACTGTTGCCACTGTTTTATTATATTCACGTTTATAAGCATTCTGTACAATTTCTACTACTTTAGCTTTGATAATTATTAAAATGCATTATTATCTAGATGTTAAATAATGATAACAAGTATACATCTTTTTCAGGAAAGTATGTCAAAGGTCGAAGAGTTGTGTAACATTCAAGAAGAATAGAGGAAAATGCCTACCAAACCACCAGTTCGTCTGTTTATTGTAATGTTTGGTGAATACTAGTATACACGTGATTTATCTTTTAATTTGTTCTTCTGTTTTCACTCACGATAGCAATAAAGTTCCATGTTATTTTAAGTATGCGTCCTCTTTTTCTTCTGGTAGTTAAGTAAAAATATAGCAATTTGTTTTAACTTAATTATGTAGAGAGCTAACAGCTGTTTCTAAACACCCTCGAGTCCGCTCACTGGGTAAAACTCACCAGTACTGAGCGTTCATGTGAGAACTAAAAAGACCGGGAAACGAACCCAAGACCTCATGGTTGGACGGCGGACACGCTACTTCTGAGACATCCCAACCATCAGATAGTTCTTGTAAGTACACACCAGGGCCACATCGTGGTGCAATTATCGCGAATAACTGTAAGCTTGTACAACTCCGAAAGCGTATTCAAACGTTACGTTTTGATTTTTTTATATTATTAATTTCGATGAAATAAAACCACACCATCTCGCATCTGGTGACAAATTTTGTGAATTGTGATAGTTCTTATATTTGTTACCTTTGTCGTCAAGTTTCAATTATATTACCATATTTGACATATAATAAGCATGATATGATGACATAGGAATAGTTTTAACACAACAGTAAAACATTTATCAGTAAATAGTTACTTATTAAATTACGTGTATAGAACACAGTGAAAATGATGAGTGTATCACTAAAGTTGAGATCAAATATTAAGTATGCTCAAACAAAATACAAGTTTCAAGTTTTTATTTACATCTTTGGCATATCATCTGCATGAGATGTTGACACAGAAACAAGTTAAAAAAGGTTTAAGCAAAACAGTGAAACAAATATCAGTAATTACATTGTATAAAACACAGTGAACAGAAGGTGGGCATCACTTAAATTGAGATTAAATTGAAAATAATATTAATAATATCAGGCAATGTTGATTAATTTACTAATGTGAAAATTAACATATAAAAGTTTTTGTTATAATAAGACTAGTAAAGTCAGCCCAACAGTCGTTATGATAATGGAGAATGCGTCAACGAAATTATTGAGATTAATGGAAGTCAGACATAATTCTTAAGGCAAGTTTAACTAGTTGCTTTTTATCTTTACAGTTAATAAGTTATTCAAGATTTTAAACATTTGGATGGTTATAATAATACCGCAGTACAAACTTAGTTCTTCAAGGACCAAAACAATTTTTATTAAATATTACATTTTTTATTAAGTTTTGAAGTTCAATATTTAGCAAGAGTAATACATATATCTATTGCGACATGTGTAGTAAAGGTAGGAGTTCAGCATTTTTTACGAAAGAAGATTTTATCAGATTTTCAATCAAAAAGCATTTGCTCGTTTCCGGAAAAGCCTTTATACAAAATGTATATATGTACCTATAAAAGTACACTGGTTTAATGATAACTACTGGCTTCGATCGCTGGCGTCTACTGTGCCCCATGCTACCTTTACACAGACAGTGTGAAGAGATCGTTGGTGTGATCTATGGCCACCGACCCCATCGAAACTGTTATTCTTTTACTTTATTTATTTGGAGAAGAAAGAAAATAGTTCGGAAATACACGTGTTTTTCTTTTTTATTACCTAAATTTACGACATACTAAAATGGTAACAGTTACACACCAATATTATCTAAACGGAGAGAAACCACAGATTGACCATATACACAACACTTCTGCAATATACTTTTTAATCATGACAAATCTGAACTACACAATAACTCCATGTAAGCTTCGTAGAACTTCAGACTGGTGTACTAAAAATACCTCGCAAGGTCACGATGAAGGTCGCGGAAATTTCATGACACCACTGGAATATCAGGCCAAGCATAACCCTGGTTAAGGACCATCTCGAAAATTGCGACCAAAGGACGAAGTAAAACTGCGATATTATTCAACATGATCTGATTGACATACATGTATATGGCGACAAGATCAAATTTGGAATAGTCGAAAGTAGTAACTGTTATTTGGTATCATTTTCGCCGAAGCTAGGGACGCGTCTACGATGGAGTAGATGGCCCTCTGTCTGCGATATTTTGAAAACAAGTTTAGGATCAGTGACCCAGAGGTTTGGTTAATGTACTTCGACTACAGGGATTCATTGTCTGGAGAATTTCTGGCCCAACTGAGAAGTTCTGGTGTAAACATGGACAAGCTGGCCAATTCTACGTGCTTCCAATATGTCGGGGAGAGTCGGGGACTGTACACACTGTATATCTCATTGTTCGAACTTCACAATTTGTCATGCGTCAGAAAAATACAAATCCTATCGTTCTTGCAAAGGACGCAGAAAGTCGCGATACGGTGAATTGTAGACCTAAATTTCATTCAGTATCAAAACCAGTAGTGCGACAAGGACCGAAGCCCTTCACACATTCAGATGTCCGTTTACATTCGTTGTCGATGCATTCTAGTACCTGATTTGGAGTAATAGTGAGCTAAAGCCCGGACCTTTCAAACTGGGAATTACCCAATTTGGAGTTATTGTTATAGTTAATTGTTTATTCCATCCTGCTTCAAAACAAAAACATCGGCTTGGTAGGGGAAGCAAAAGAAGCTCGGACCCTGTGTAACCTGGTATTTCCGCAACGGTCATGCTATACGGAACGAGTTATATGGGAAAAAACTTAACATTGGCTTTTGCGGTAAATGTGCAACCTGCAAAACAAAAAGCAACGGTGCAACAACATCATCGCCAATATACACCGAGTAGCTCAATCTCAGACTACTGGAGGCGCAATATGTTTCTTGTATTCGGCCACCTGACGACTGAACTCTTCAACATACTTCTAGATGTTGGAGATCGTCTGCACCCTCAGTACCTTATTCCAAGCAACCAAGATCTCCTTCCTGATGACAAATGTGTTGTGTTGGGTCTCATACATATTCACAGAGATTACGCCCTTACGCTTCCATATTGCCAAGTAAATACTTGTCAACCAAGTCATAAGTTGGCTGATAATACTACAATTTTTTTTTTATTTCTCTTTGTAAACAAAAAAGCACATTCCCGTATTATCAAAAAGTTTTAAATAACTGAACAACCACGCCAATCGACAAGCTGCACTTACTGCTTTGGCGACGTTAACACCTAACGGGGGATGCACTCGGTTCCTGCTAAAATGCAGCCAGTGGGTAAGGCCCTTATAAACTGTAATAAAGGGCGATGTTATAGTATGTACACTGGCACATACTTACGTTGGATGACAATGTGAGAAAACGACGTCGTATGAAATTAACGTCGTAAAAGTATGACCTCAAAACAGTGTGTTAAACACAGCTATTTAGTGTGTTTGATTGTACCAACAAAGAGAACACATGCATATTCTTTCTGAGCCTAAACGAACTAATGTATTCCTTAAATAAAATTTTGCATTGAAACGTACATGTATATTAATCACATTCTCATTCATCAGAAGGTTGATAATGATAAATCTAACGTGGTACGCATACCATCATCATTTTGGTGTACGAGAATGAATAATCAGCAATCATGAGCATTTTCGTATACTCAGTCATTTGGATTATCTATCTGATTATCAATCGTATACATATATTGCGGTGTTGCTAGTTTCTTGTCTGTAAAAAATATTTGTGTTTAAAATTTAAGATGAACACGCTTGATCTCGGACGATATATGTAATCCCCAAATTTCTTTAACATAAATACTTTTTTGATTATGATGGCATGAAATAAATTGAACTTTTCTTAAACAACTGTTAGTTCAGTTAAGAAAGATAATTTAGTGTTTTAATAGATATTTATAATATATAAACGGTTTGTGGTCATACGAGAGAATAGCTAGATAAATTTGTGATCTGCATTGCATTATGTACTACATTGTAGTAATTGCATCCACGATTCATTGAAATTAAAATTTCAATTACGAGGAAAGCTGGTACCTGCTTTAAATCATGCTGTTAACATTCAGTTACCATTGTATAAGTGAGTGGCTTTGTATTTGATCCGCACGAAGTTCCGACTTTTACATGTATTAAATTTTACCGGTCAAATATGGGAGTTTATGTATAGATAAATAGAACACTCTCAATTGATATACGAAAATGATGGCGGTGACTGTCTAATCTGATAATTGGATTTCAAGCGTGAATATTTTTCAAGTTCGATCCATGCTGTTAGGTGATAAAGAAAAAAAAATGTTTTCGAAAAGCAGCTTTAAATAGCCCATGTTTCCGAAGAAAAGACAGGGCGTTGTAGATGTTGTACGAAATCGCCAATAGATTGCCGTTATCGTCGCTTGAATATATCTGGTATGCTCATTACTTACACTATCATAGACATGTGCTTGATATATTATAAACATACTTGAGTAGGTTTTAAATCTATCTTTCAAACATTCGGTTATTCTTTCAATCATTCGGTTATTCTTTCAAACATTCGGTTATTCTTTCAAACATTCTGGTATTCAGGTGTAAAGCATTATATCACTTAAATCCTTTTAAAGATATTTTGTTCCAAAGTATGCAAAAGGTTACCAGGCAGGCAAGCATATACTAGTAAACATTATATTGACTTGCACATAGTACATCGTCACAACACATACATTATATAATACCCTTTGACAACGTGTATGAGCAATGATAACAAACAATAATAAATACACATTACAACATAAAATATGTAGAATAAATCAATTAACAATCAATGATATGTTGAACATGGCTTATACATGTTATTAAGTATTGACATTTAGTAAGCTTGATCTTATTTAAGAGATACAGAAGTTTGTAAGTTCCGTTCTGTTAGTTGAATTTAATAACTGGATATACCCAAAAACTGACGGCTTTACAAAATGGTATTTCTTTACATATTTCATTCTACGAGCACCAAAATAAGAACAAATAAATGTAAAGTGAAACCCATCTCCGATATCTAAAGAGTTAACAGCATTTAAAAAACTACAATACCGTTGATCTCTATGTATGTTATTTCTGGCATATCTACCAGTTTGAATTCGAAGTGAATGTACAGATTAAACTAGACTTAAGTAAAATCTCTAACTTCCGGTTAAAATATCTAAGTAAGTTGCATATGCTAAACAAGATTTGTTCTATATATATCCAATACGTATCTATTTTCTACTGTTCTAAACCAATTAAGGATTAAAATTCGACATGTTGCATTTTATTGGGGTATGGTATGCAATGGGGCTGTTCAAAATGGGTGGAGTCAGGACTCCACCCATTTTGAACTGCGCCATTGCATACCATACCCCAATAAAATGCAACATGTCGAATTTTAATACTTATATTTACATTCATTTAAATCTACATTTCTGCTAAAATAAATTGATTATTCAAGAGCATTTTCTCTTTTTTCTTTCTCTCGTTGTTCTCAACGGTGGGTAAATTAGAACAGCTATCGCAACCTTATTTTATACCACAATGAATGCACAGATAAAATAGTTCCTTATTTATATGATTACTTTCTATCTTTTCAAGGTCAATAATATTATAAATACGTATTATTGCTTAAAATGTGTGTTTTCGGTCCATTATCGTGGTGTATTAAAACGCAAAAACCCGGGCGTTATCGGTAGAAAACGTGCATTATTCAGTAAATTCACGTGCCGTTAATGCCCGGTTTTTTGCTTTACATATGCGCTATCCTGGCCCGCATCATAACAATGAAGGCTGAGCGTCCAGGTTTTTGACCGAAAGTTGGTCAACGATGCTAACTTTTGCACAAAAACATATTTTAGCATATATAACGTAGCTGCATACAAATACCAAAACATGAAATAAACCACATATAACTTACATATTTATGCCCCCACAAAGTGGCGGCATATAGGGTTGCCCTTGTCCGTACGTACGTACGTCCCGAAGATTGTTTCCGATCTAATTCTTGAAAACCGTTTGTCCAATCCTCACCAAACTTTAAACACATGTTTGTGACCATAATATCTTGATCAAGTTCGATAGCCATGGAAATCGCTTTAGTCATTTAGGAGTTACGGCCCTTTTTTGCCAAAAATTCCCGAAGATTGTTTCCGATCTAATTCTTGAAAACCGTTTGTCCAATCCTCACCAAACTTTAAACACATGTTTGTGACCATAATATCTTGATCAAGTTCGATAGTCATGGAAATCGCTTTAGTCATTTAGGAGTTACGGCCCTTTTTTGCCAAAAATACTTCAAAAATATATGTTTCCAATCTAATTCTTGAAAAGTATGTGTCCAATCCTCACCAAACTTTACATACATGATTGTGACCATAATATCTTGATCAAGTTCGATAGCCATGGAAATCGCTTTTGTCATTTAGGAGTTACGGCCCTTTATTTGCAAAAAAAGACTTGAAAAATACGTCCCGAAGATTGTTTCCGATCTAATTCTTGAAAACTGTTTGTCCAATCCTCACCAAACTTTTAACACGTGTTTGTGACCATAATATCTTGATCAAGTTCGATAGCCATGGAAATCGCTTTAATCATTTAGGAGTTAGGGCCCTCAGATTATCCTGAATAATCATTATGGCTTATTTTTTCTACTGAGTTGTCTTTTCCTGGCAAGCTGATGTGTTTACTAAATAGTTTTTTTTTCTGCAATTGTTTTGACTATTAAAAGCACTAAATTATGTCTAAAACGACTAACTCCTCCGAACTGTAGTTATTTCTGTCGATTTTATTCAGAACATACGACTTATATGGACATGATTCCATTACGTCGTATGCAATGAACAAAGAAATTTCAAATATGTTTTCTCTGATGCTGAAGATGCTGTTCATTTTATCAAGAACATGTTTACCAAATTTTCAGGCTTAAATTAGTTATCAAAACAAACAATGGTTAAAGTTAGTCATTCTAAAATGCCGTCCAGGCTTTTTTTTTAAATGATAGTTAGCCTGGAACGTCATTCATAACAAAATTCGTAAACATGTAAAAACTGTCTATGAAATGAAATGGTCTTCATTTGTATTCTATTGCTTAAGACTGCCAATAAATACCTTAATTCTTATCAATAACCATATCCATTTTGCAAATTCACAAGCTATTTCTTCAAAAAAGTAATTTAAATACTTGATTTCAGTTGACAGGAGCTTTCTTACTGCCCAAAAGAAAAAAAAGGTTACACACAACTATACTTAAAGGTTTTAATCTGAAGTAGTATTTTTAATATGGATTACCTTCCCCTAACACTATCATTATCAGTTACCACACTTTTGTACTTAATGAATTTGAAAAACATTTATCGTCACATACAGGATTCAAGATTTATTTACAAACTATTCTATGGGCAATGTGGACAATGCATACTATTATACACATGTATTTAAAATAAGACTAAATATTAAAAAAAAAACATGTATATCAACGGCATTGTTACACTAAGTGAATCAAAATGTTTTATTGTGTAACCTATTAATCAAAATTTGACTTCAACACGACAATCCAAGTTTACAATAATCAGAGATTTTGCTGACTTATCAATTTATTGTGTGTATATATATAGTTTCGCTAGAACAGATGTTTCATGATGATATTTATATTAACAAATACCTTATTCCTCACCAAACTCCGCGCAGTGTTACTTCCCTTGCAGTACAGTAATCACTGCCTTCACAAATATCACGTGATGATAGATAAAACGGCACGTGATTGCAAAAGACTTTTGCCATATCCGACTGGCAAACTCACGATTGTGTCTTCCTCTGCAAGAACATGCCGCCAACATTCGATTTGTTTTGGTTTTGCTTGCAATCCTGGTTCAAAACGTTCGATACATGTCTGAATAGCTAACAACACATCCATGTTGATATTGTAATTTGTAAATCCTACTTTCAATTTGAAAAAAGACCGAACATTTCCGAATGTTTTTTTTAATTGTTATTTTTTTATAAAACATATTATGCCTATCAACTGGCGTAAAGTAATTATTTAAGAAAGGATATAAGAATAAATATACATGATTAAAAAAAATGCCATTAAAAGTTTTCATCCAATTTTGGATGAAAATCTTGTGGTGGCAGTGATTACTGTACTGCAAGGGAAGTAACACTGCGCGGAGTTTGATTTCTCACATCAGAAAACCTATACAAAACTCAACTAAAGGGAATCTTCAGGAAATTACTATTTTTAAAGGAATTGATAGAAAAACATATTTACAGAACATTGTTGTTTGCTTTTTTCCGACTAGAGTGCGTTTTATCGTCAAGCTTAAAGCTTATAGGAAAACAATCAGAGTTAGAATTGTTCTGTGTTTTTTTAAAGAACTATATTGGTAAACAGAAGTAACGCTTATGTGTTTAAGGGGTTAAAATATGACAAAGCCGGGACTCTGTGTGAGATTTGGCCTTCATGCTCTTATAGAATATGCCTCGGGTTGTTATGGGACACTTGTGCAATCTTCGCCGACTTTACATTTAAAATGTCATCTTATAGAAGGTCATATGCCCAGTTTGTGACGTGAACGCGCCAGCGGTTCAAAGAGACGCTATAAAATTTAACAAAGTTTATAAAGGCAAACCGGTAATTTTACCCAGTATTCTAATTTCTGTCATACAAAGTAAAAGCACACATATAGTATTTATAATGTATGGTCGTTTTTAGACGGGAGGCTAGGTGCGTGTGGGAAAGGGGAAAGAAATGTAGAAATGTTTTTATGTCAAAAGATGGCAATCAAAAACCTCCAAATAATTGCAGAATTTCAAACCGTCATGGCAGGTTTTTGTCAACATACATACAAATGGTCGTTCACTGGGGAACACCAGAAAACTTACTCGCCTACTGGTAGGAAAAAGGTAGGGAGGAGAGAGCTCGTAAAATCACCAGTTGGTACCTGAGGTTGCTCTTACCACAAGTTTGTGACAAGTAGTACTTAAAAAAAATTTTTGTTGTGTGTCAGAATCTGGATGCTTTAAAGAAACCAAACAAAGGAATATTAAGCATACAAAAGTTCAAAGACATCCAAGTGAGCGCAAATGAGGGGTAAATTACAAGAATAGAAAATAATGATACGAACTGAAAAAAATGCCATGCATGCAAATGAAAATTCTTCCCATACTTTGCATGATAACATTCCACAAACTTAATGATATTGCTATTTGATTCATTTTGCAAAAAACTAAATGTCCTTGTTCCAATATGCTAACAAAAGTAATAAATGTTTGTATACACTTCATTCTTAATTTATTTTGAATAATTCACAGGTTTACAATATGTTGCCTTAACAAAACTACTGCCAATGACACTACAGCTGTACTAAAGTAACTAATAGTCATGTGTAACCTTAAGCAGAGAAAAGAAAATGCATTTGGATATTCTCGGCTACATTCGTTAACAAAAACAATGGTGTTTGGTGAATTTTGATGGTGTTTGAAAATGTATGTTGTTTTAACAATTCGGAACGTGATTATTTTATAATATATAGTGCAATTGATGTAAAAAGGATTAGTTTTAACAGGTAAAGTGTTCTTTTTTTGTTTTAATAGACTAAATTGGAATAATTTCAATAAATTTGCGACCAAATTCTGATCGGCATTTTGAACATGTTTACGAATTTTATTATGAATGACGTCCAGGCTAACCATCATTAAAAAAAGCCTGGACGGCATTTTAGAATGACTATGGTTAAAGTATGACTGAATAGGTAATTAATTGATTACCCAATAGGTATTGTGTGTAAATAATCCCAGTAATCCAGTCAATTTTCGAAAAAACAACACTTTCAAAACGAATGAACACTGCAAAAAATGGCGTCGAAACAAAATGCAGCTGCCGAGTTATGTTGCGGCCCAAATCGAGCTTAATGTAAAACTTTTTCAATGACATCACTCATGACGTCATACAAGCACCCGTCATAGAGGTTATTTTGAACTAACTGTTTTTGCATTTTCGTGACATTTAACAGCCTTTTTAAACACCAACGTTTCTTCAACTGTTCCATCCATCATGAAACCATCTACATTAAAATCAATCAAATTATCGTTGCTTATCTTTTTTTAACTGCTTTACTGCAGATTACAGTTTTGCATGTTGCCAATATTGGCAAAAATTTTACTACGATTTCATTGAAAAAAATAGTTCCGTAGTAAATATGCCCCGCCCCTTGGTATTATTGCGCCCAATGACAGGACAGAAGTATCGAACAAACGCACGCGATATCGCAAACTCCGCGCAGTGTTACTTCCCTTGCAGTACAGTAATCACTGCCTTCACAAATATCACGTGATGATAGATAAAACGGCACGTGATTGCAATTTACAAAATGGACGGAACACCTTTAAAAGAAATTCCAGCAACATGTTTCATTTGTTTAGAAAATAACATTCGATTTGTTTTGGTTTTGCTTGCAATCCTGGTTCAAAACGTTCGATACATGTCTGAATAGCTAACAACACATCCATGTTGATATTGTAATTTGTAAATCCTACTTTCAATTTGAAAAAAGACCGAACATTTCCGAATGTTTTTTTTAATTGTTATTTTTTTATAAAACATATTATGCCTATCAACTGGCGTAAAGTAATTATTTAAGAAAGGATATAAGAATAAATATATATGATTAAAAAAAATGCCATTAAAAGTTTTCATCCAATTTTGGATGAAAATCTTGTGGTGGCAGTGATTACTGTACTGCAAGGGAAGTAACACTGCGCGGAGTTTGGCGATATCGATGGGAAATGCCATTGCACTTTATACAGAAATAAAGTGCAATTGATAAACAACAACCATCGTTTAGGAATGAAGTGTGAATGTAAATATTCTTGTTTAAATGTATCGTTTAATCTACATTTGAAAGCTTTAATGAATACATGTACAACAATATTGAGAACATTATAAAAGACGTGGCTAAAGCCAAAATCATCTTTTAACATCTTTTTAACATTTTAAACCCAATTACTACAACTCCACAGCTCGGTAAACACGTTTACAAGTTTAATGTTAACAACCTATTTGGACAGAGGATATTTTAATTTCAAATGAAAGGCCCAGCTGTATTATTATAGGCATCGATTCGCGCCGACATACAATAAAACAATATAACGAATAACCAATTCCTCCATTTTAAATGTCCTTCGTCCTACCTGACTGACCACGCTTTGTCAAGCTCATGTATAGTGAATACTACCCGGTACTTATAACGGGTATGCTGGTGTTGTATAGGCGCTATTGGAACAGACCAAATCGTGACATACCTATTGATCCTAAAACCATACAGTCTTATATTACATTGGCTCTGCATGACTTCAGTTCTGAATTATTTTTTTTGAAAGGTGAATATTTGGCACACCCAGATTTAATGAAGCTATATGTGGATTTTGCAATTGAAACACACGGTCTCCACTGAAGCAGCAGTGTTTAAATACAAATTGTGAAAGGCTATTTATTCAACACGGAGAATTGACGGACGTTCAATACACATATCTACCAAACCTTTCAATGTTTTAGATGTATGTTTTGCATCTTGAGCTATAGTTTTGTTGTGATCCTAAGTGGAATTTAGGATGACTGATTCCGATGACCCTAGGAAATCTGTGAGTATATACTTGATCACTGGTACCAGGCGCTTCTTTATTATCGTACATGTTAGATTTGATGATAGTCTTTAAAACTGTGAAATGCTATTGCACTTTCGGCCAAAGTACATGTATATACTTGATCACTGGTGCCAGGCGCTTCTTTATTACTGTACATGTTAGATTAGTTAAGTCTGTAAATCTGTAAAATGCTGTCGCACTCTCGACTAAGTTGGTCGCTTCTTAGCTGATTTGACTGTATTTGAAGGACTATATTTGTTAAGTGATACCATGACTGGTCAATTACTTGTTTGGATTAACTAGTACTTTAAAACAATGTTGAAAAGATATGGTCATAAAGAGGTTGTCATCCACCTTTTGGTACGCCGGATTCCGGACCATTTTTGCGGGTATTTCGGATGCCGATTTAATTTTCTAAAAGGAAAAGAAATCCCCTGATATGTTGGGAACTAGACGCGACCTTTAGATAACGGCCATTTCGTTTGCCTCCTCATCCTTTTGCTGTAGCTATAAAATGTGGTAGCCTTGTAGGATATAAAGGCTGGTCAGCTCTTAGAAACGACAAGGCCGGGCCTGACGTGCATACAAAACATCGAAGTGCAAAGGACTAGATATATGATAGGATGTGCCCAAACCTTCGGTCAGCTACCTTAATGTTTTCGTCTGCTTCGCTCGCTCGTCGTTTATAGAGTTTCAGAGTTTATTTTAAATACATAAGTCAGTACGCCCATGTGTACACAGGCAGCAAAACATAAATGTGATATTTCATAGTCAACGATTATTCAAATATCAAGTAAACTAAGTACAAATATCACCAATTATACCTTTATAATACAATACATACACCAATAAGCGTGGGGAGAGTATAACTAAAGTATGAATACATGTATATTAATTCGCAATTAAATAAGCATATATTTTCTTGAATTTTAAGCCGTAAAAACATTTCAACATGTCGACTCTTTGACCGTGATGATGATGTTGTTGTTGTTGATGATTTCAATATTAAACTGAATGTGTCATTGACATAAGTTTTAGATTAAATTTCACTTGGCCGCATTTAAGATTGTGCTGTTGTTTTCTGTTGGCTTTCCTTTTTCAAGCAACACTCACACAGGCTTGCCTTCCATGTATGATGTCAAGATGGCATTTAACATTGCCCTTATGAAAACATGTTGACTATTGAGTAAAACAGTTAAAAACTTGTCACACCATAAACTGAATACGAATGTTAACAACTATAGCAATACCATCTTCATTGTCTTAAAGTTGATGTGTGCTCCTTGACATGCGTTTGGATTTGCAAGCAAAGCTCCTGTTTGTTTGTTGTTGTGTTAAGACTAAAACTAGATATATTTATACGCCATTACTTTCACGGTCAACCAATTAGTACGGCAAAGTGAAACGTCGATAAATATGGAATTCAAAAGTCAAATATTTTGACTTATACTGTCATCCCATCGGTTCAAAAATTAGTTCGGCCATAATAACTCATTTGATTATATACATTTTTATAAGGATATACAAGGAATTGGCCATGTTATGAGACGGCACCAATTGATTCTAAACAAACATCATTGCGAATTTAAGTCAATATCGAAGAATTCGCCTGGGTACCTGGGAGTTTGTTGACAATTGATTTTTATATAGATTTAAGACAAGACATATTGAAGAATATAAAAAAGGTTGCCGGATTATAGATTAATGTTTTGCTATAATTGAGTTGGTGAACATGCAAAATGTAATAAAACATTATGTTCTGTTATATTATGTAATGTTAATAAAGTATTGTACTTTCTTTTGGAGAGACAAAAAAGTACATTTAACTCAGTCTTATTTCCAAACAGATAGAGGGTCTTATTTCCAAACAGATAGTGGGGATGAAACCAAAACCCTTCAAATAACCACGAAATGCAGGAAATTGCTTCTGTACCCAAATTTCCTCCCCGGACACTATTAGAAGGGCTTGGTTTTAACTACTTTAAAATGAAAATGTCCATTCTAAGCATTTTTGTTGTTGTCTTATTTGCGTAAACGTATTTATCTTCCATATATATGAATTTACTTTTTTGTATATTCTGAAAGTGCTTTTTGTGTATGTGTGTTTCACCCCAAAACCCGAACATCTTTCATAGTTCCCGATTTTTAACAAAAACAGTAGTGGGGGCCGTGGTTACAATTGACTGGTGCATTAACGTAACTGTTTTAAAGTTATTGATATTTCTGCATCAAAACAAACGAAGTTCGTAGAACGGGTTTAAAGATGAAATTCTATAAACTTACTGTTTGAAGTACATGTATAAAGCTGCACTCCAATGATAAATTGCTTGGACAACTTTTTTCATCTGTTGTTTTCGAATTGAGCCAATGTTTGCGTAAATGTCTGGAAACCAGTGACACAAAACCGCTGACAAAAGAGCAGATCGCAGTTTTTCATATTTACGTTCCAAAATTGATGTTTTATAGCTAAAAGCATTACTAACGCTGAATTTTTCGGCAGTTTTCTTAATAATTGAGATCTGTTCTATTGTAAGTTATTCTATATGACTGAATTGAAGGTATTGCTACCTCAATTGGCTGATTCTGAGACAAAAACTGAGAAGAAAACAGTCAATCTGTGAGAGTGCAGCTTTCAGTTAACGAACCTTTGGTGAGGTTGGCTAGCCTGAACAATGTGTTAAGTAAAGCAAACGTTTCATTAAAGCTGCACTCTCACAGATTTACCATTTTTATAACTTTTTTATTTTTTGTCTTGGAAAGGGCAAATTTTTGCGTAGATATCTGTAAAGCAATGATAAAAGATTGCTGACAAAAACTCAGATCGTAGATTTTCATATTTCCGTTCGAAAATAAATGTTTACGGTTTAAAAAAAAATGCATAAAACAGCATTTTTGAACTTGAATATAAAAATCTGCGATCTATTTTTTGGCAGCAGTTTTATGTAACTGGTTTCCATGGATTATCGCAAAAAATTGGCTCGTTCCAAGACAAAAAAAAAGTTGTCAAAACGTTCAATCTGTGAGAGTGCAGCTTTAATTAAGGCTTTCAAGTAAAAAAAAAACAACAAACGTTTTACCTAAAGCAAATCATGTATTTCTTCCTTGAAAGAGAACAATTCATCTGAATAAAATCGTTTCATCTTTTGAGGAGAATAACACATGTACTTTTAAGAACAAACGTTCTGCGCTAGCTGTTTTAAATAAATACAGTTCATGATCACAAAACCGGTATTATTCTACCTAAAATAATACTGTGTCTTAGAAACAATAATAAACTATACAGTTCCTTATCTTGCTCATATTTTTGAACGGAATATAATGTTATTATTCATTTTTCTTGACCAAACGCACAGGGTAATACATGTACTATCAATAAGGGCCATATTTTGTCACAGAAATATCCACTGCCGATGATAAGAACGAGAAACTATGAGTAACTTATGTCAATAAATGCCCCCTTTCTGTTCTTATAAAATATTAACACGCACATAAATGTTTTATTTAAGCCCGTCTGATTTTTGAAAAATAATGCTATGTCACACCTGGTTTTTTTTTTGGTTTTTTTTTTTTGGGGGGGGGGGGGGGTAAAAACATGAATTTTAATGGATTTTGGTTGATTTTGAGTATTGGACGTAGCTTCTTCAATTTTTGTTGAATTGATTACATTTTTTTCACAGACAATACATGGATAATGCACTTTATTATATCAAAAAAAGGTTTATGAATCACACATTTGTGAGGGTGGGGGGAGTGTTGGGGATAATTTTGGACTTTGTAAATTTCAGCTAGTCTGTTTTTTTTTTAAGTTTTGTGCTTGGGTCACTTACACGCAAACTATCAAAGCTTTCACTTTCAAACCTTGGAATCCATGTTCACTATCAAATGTAATAAATGAAATAGATAAATCGTATAAGGTTAAAATCAGACGAGCGTTCAGCACCCGCAGACAGTGTTCTTGTTTATTATTGGATGTCCTTTGGTTACATGAATGTTGATATCGAAAACTCGGGCAAAACATTTTTTCCTTCTAAAAGTATATAATAACAATAAAGCTATACTCGGGTAATTGGTTTGCTCTACATATAAAAGGCGACATCATCTGCATTTGCAATGTCAAATTCTGTCGCATCGTAAATAATACGCTTACATTTTTGCCTTCGCTTTGAAGCTTTTTAAGGCATGCTTTCAGATCGGTTTACCAAAAACATAGCAGTATCAGTATGACATCGCTAGATTTAGGACCATGGGATCGAATGGAAAATCTTTAAAATATCAAGTCGCTGAAAAAGATGTATAATGAATTAAAGCTCATATTAATATCTGAGTATCTTCTTATATTATTATTAACATATTAAGTGACGATGTATTGACCTTAGCTGTTTATTTTTAAACATTCTGTTTAATGTTCTTGATTTCAACATACTTAGTGTTCAATCTCATATTTCCACTAAAAGGACGACCGGACGAATCGTGATTTAATCGTTTAGAAAGCTTCCGACGGAAATGACTTATCTAACTGGTTTTATTTTGTAGATTGTGCAGTGGAGTTTGCGCATTTAAGGAACACCAGACAGTCTGCGTTTGTAATTATAATTTAAGATGTATAATGTATGCCTATCTTGAAATTACCGTTTGCAAAGCTGTCTGAATTAGACCAATGTACAAATCCGCAGACTTTAAACATTGCCGTTGGGGTTTTAAAATATGATATCAGAGTATGTCTTGATAACTTACTTCAAAGGTCATTGCATCTTTAACTGCAAGGAGTGTTAGCGATAGCACAATAATCACTAGCGGATTCGGCAAGGGCGCACCCGCCCCCCCTCCCCCCCCCCCCCAAAAAAAAAGGATACAAGAAAGTAATAATCATGATAATAAATAAACTAAAATAAAGAAAATGAAAATAATAATTGTCCTTTTGTATATGTCGGGGAAAAGAAGTAATAATATACGCTCGAAATGCGCAATTTCGGACTAGAAAGTGTTGAACTTGTCTTTGGGGAAGACCCCGAACACCCTGCCATCATTTTAAACGATTTCCAGTTCGGTTCTGATGGAGGGTTGAACGTTGGAAGGTTGTACCCCACATCTAACGTCAATTTCTGGATCCGCCCCTGATAATCATCTCTTCTTAACGGACCAACTCATGGTTGAAAAACATTGTATAGGCTGTCATAGATTCTGGCCCGCTTATCTTGTATATAATAACACTGTTATTATGATGAACGTTAAAAGTATGGGGTAAGCATCAAACCGACCGTGTGAACTTGTCTTTGATACTGGCTTTTATCTTGTTTACTGGTGCGTCCAATAGTGTTCATACGATCCAAAAATATCTAAACTGGAAGAGTTTCATTTTCTTCTGCGTTTATTCTATATTATATTTATTCTAAAACATGTAGTACATAAAATATCGTAGGGAGTCATAGTCACTGATCTAATGCAATATTTAATGAAAATAATATATGCACATTCCTAAAATGGTACTAAAGGTTATTTTACATGAAAACTTTCCCAGCTAACTGCTCCATGCATACATGGTTCAACCATAAGTGACTGAACTTTATCACGTTTACGATGACTTAAAGATTATTTTTAGATCTTTATTAGGTACTTATCAAAAATATATTATAATTTCATCTATAATGAAATGTGAATTATAGAAACGCTTTAATTGCACTGACGATGAAAGGAAAAGATTCAAATCGATAATTGAGGAATATATAGCAATCATCTTTACAATTAAAGATACTTGTCTATTTATGAACGCTGGTAGTCCGTGATATGATAAAAATCAGGACTTTTGCTAAATGCACCTATAGGTTGATCGTGATTTACCGCACCAGCAACCAAGTCTTATAATTGGGAAGAGTATTTGCTGGGTAGGGTGTTCCAGAATTTAACTAAAATGTATCAAATGAATTTACGCATGTCTTTCAAAAAAACTTCATATTTTTTTATCTTAACTCTCATTACCTCCAACCACACATTCTATACAATTTGAATGTCAATTATATATTATAATTGGTTTATCTGAATGAGTGCGAAAATGTTCCACTTCTTAACCGAAGTCCTCTCTCCATTGCGAATATCGAAAACAGTTGTATTGTACTGAATCTTAAAGAGAATCGCTTGGTTTTTGAAAATGGTTTTATTTCGCATGACGAAAAAAAGTGTGGCAAATCATTAGCAGTGTTAAAACTAAAATACCACTAGCTGGAACCCATCAGCAAATGTTGATTTTTGCTCAACTATCGTCTTTGAAAACAATACTTTTCATTAGCGTTAATAACGGGTTTGTTGTTGCGTGATTGGTTGATTGATATTGTCACGTGATGTTATCTATGTATAGTAAAAATGTCTAAATATCCATTCCAGGTGGCCTAAAGGTAAAGGCGTGGCGCCTTTTTTTCTATTTTTATGACTTCACCGGCGTGGGTTCGCACCCCACTAAACCCAACCTTTTTATACTATGATTGTATTTTATTTCTGCATTATCGATATCATAGGGTAAAATAATGATAAAATAAGTGTTTTCTGATGCAATGCCGGATAAACTAATTTATGGGCTAAAACCATGAGCGAGTGCCTTTAACAAGACCTTTATAAAAAGCTTGCTCGTTAATAGTCAGTATTGGTTTGAAGAATCAAGTTCATGATTATAAGCGGAACCATTTATACGCGGAACGGGATTCTGTTTCTTAACCGGAGTGCTTTTAAATTAGCTTAAAAGGGTGTGGTTTAAATCGGAATACTTACCTGTGTAAACGTTCAACAGTTCATCTGATATTCTAATTTCCAAAGGACGTCCATGCTTGTAACCGATTTCTCATAGAGGCGAACAACAATATATAGCATTGTCGTCGGTCGTTCCATACGAATATCAAGTAGTCAAAGGTAATTTACAAAATTCAGCAATGTATTCGTATACAATTCATATTATCTAAACCAATAGTCTTTTGGAAAATTTTAATTAAATAAGCTTATGTATTATCGACTGTGGCATGAATGCGTTCTATGGCATCGCAAACATCACTAGTGGAACCATAGGCATGTGTATGTGTACTTGACTCAAGAAAAAACAATACCTTACGGCATAATGAGGTTTGTGCTACACAAATAAAAACGTTATTCAAATATCTTGAAGGGAATAAAAAAGGATTATATTGCTATGTTTTAAATAGCATGAGGTTTTACGTATGGTAATCATTCAGTTATTGCAGAAAAAAAATAGCATAGGTGTATCTTTATGAGATCTCGAGTGCGACAAAAATCTAACATCCATAAACATTTTATATTAAGTCGGTTCCTAAATTGACACTTGAAATCCTTTTTTAACATATCTGTTGTTTAGAGGTATTGCCATAATCCTCATTTCGTGGGCGATGGCATAGTCTGCAAAACAATTCATCATTTCCGTAACGTAAAAATGAAAAAGATATTACATACAAATGAAAGTTGGTTCACGTTTGCAAAGTGAGCAAGTCTCATTTACTCATGCAGCTTATGCCCATTGGTGGTCGGAGAAAAAATGGACGAGCATTAGAATCCGCTTGATGTGTCATCGTTTACAATTGACCCCGAGTATTTGTCCTAGCAAGCTAGATGTACAGGTGCCCTCGTTTACAATTGGCCCCGAGTATTTGTCCTAACAAGCCAGATGTACAGGTTCCACCGTTTACAATTGGCCCCAAATATTTGTCCTAGCAAGCTAGATGTACATGTTCCACCATTTACAATTGGCCCCGAATATTTGTCCTAGCAAGCTAGCTGTACATTTGTCCTAGCAAGCTAGCTGTACATTTGTCCTAGCAAGCTAGCTGTACACTCGTCCTAGCAAGCTAGCTGTACATTTGTCCTAGCAAGCTAGATGTACAGGTGCCACCGTTTTCTCTTGGCCCTGACTATTTGTCCTAGCAAGCTAGCTGTACAGGTGGCACCGTTCACTCTCGGCCCTGACTATTAGTCCTAGCAAGCTAGCTGTACAGGTGCCACCGTTTTCTCTCGGCCCTGACTATTTGTCCTAGCAAGCTAGCTGTACAGGTGCCACCGTTCACTCTCGGCCCTGACTATTTGTCCTAGCAAGCTAGCTGTACAGGTGCCACCGTTCACTCTCGGCCCTGACTATTTGTCCTAGCAAGCTAGCTGTACAGGTGCCACCGTTTACTCTCGGCCCTGACTATTTGTCCTAGCAAGCTAGCTGTACAGGTGCCACCGTTCACTCTCGGCCCTGACCATTTGTCCTAGCAAGCTAGATGTACAGGTGCCACCGTTCACTCTCGGCCCTGACTATTTGTCCTAGCAAGCTAGCTGTACAGGTGCCACCGTTCACTATCGGCCCTGACTATTAGTCCTAGCAAGCTAGCTGTACAGGTGCCACCGTTCACTCTCGGCGTTTACTCTCGGCCCTGACTATTTGTCCTAGCAAGCTAGCTGTACAGGTGCCACCGTTCACTCTCGGCCCTGACTATTTGTCCTAGCAAGCTAGCTGTACAGGTGCCACCGTTCACTCTCGGCCCTGACTATTTGTCCTAGCAAGCTAGCTGTACAGGTGCCACCGTTCACTCTCGGCCCTGACTATTTGTCCTAGCAAGCTAGCTGTACAGGTGCCACCGTTCACTCTCGGCCTTGACTATTTGTCCTAGCAAGCTAGCTGTTCAGGTGCCACCGTTCACTCTCGGCCCTTACTATTTGTCCTAGCAAGCTAGCTGTACAGGTGCCACCGTTCACTCTCGGCCCTGACTATTTGTCATAGCAAGCTAGCTGTACAGGTGCCACCGTTCACTCTCGGCCCTGACTATTTGTCCTAGCAAGCTAGCTGTACAGGTGCCACCGTTCACTCTCGGCCCTGACCATTTGTCCTAGCAAGCTAGCTGTACAGGTGCCACCGTTCACTCTCGGCCCTGACTATTTGTTCTAGCAAGCTAGCTGTACAGGTGCCACCGTTCACTCTCGGCTCTGACTATTTGTCCTAGCAAGCTAGCTGTACAGGTGCCACCGTTCACTCTCGGCCCTGACTATTTGTCCTAGCAAGCTAGCTGTACAGGTGCCACCGTTTACTCTCGGCTCTGACTATTTCTCCTAGCAAGCTAGCTGTACAGGTGCCACCGTTCACTCTCGGCCCTGACTATTTGTCCTAGCAAGCTAGCTGTACAGGTGCCACCGTTCACTATCGGCCCTGACTATTTGTCCTAGCAAGCTAGCTGTACAGGTGCCACCGTTCACTCTCGGCGTTTACTCTCGGCCCTGACTATTTGTCCTAGCAAGCTAGCTGTACAGGTGCCACCGTTCACTCTCGGCCCTGACTATTTGTCCTAGCAAGCTAGCTGTACAGGTGCCACCGTTCACTCTCGGCCCTGACTATTTGTCCTAGCAAGCTAGCTGTACAGGTGCCACCGTTCACTCTCGGCCCTTACTATTTGTCCTAGCAAGCTAGCTGTACAGGTGCCACCGTTCACTCTCGGCGTTTACTCTCGGCCCTGACTATTTGTCCTAGCAAGCTAGCTGTACAGGTGCCACCGTTCACTCTCGGCCCTGACTATTTGTTCTAGCAAGCTAGCTGTACAGGTGCCACCGTTCACTCTCGGCCCTGACTATTTGTCCTAGCAAGCTATCTGTACAGGTGCCACCGTTCACTCTCGGCCCTGACTATTTGTCCTAGCAAGCTAGCTGTACAGGTGCCACTGTTCACTCTCGGCCCTGACTATTTGTCCTAGCAAGCTAGCTGTACAGGTGCCACCGTTCACTCTCGGCCCTGACTATTTGTCCTAGCAAGCTAGCTGTACAGGTGCCACCGTTCACTCTCGGCCCTGACTATTTGTCCTAGCAAGCTAGCTGTTCAGGTGCCACCGTTCACTCTCGGCGTTTACTCTCGGCCCTGACTATTTGTCCTAGCAAGCTAGCTGTACAGGTGCCACCGTTCACTCTCGGCCCTGACTATTTGTCCTAGCAAGCTAGCTGTTCAGGTGCCACCGTTCACTCTCGGCCCTTACTATTGTCCTAGCAAGCTAGCTGTACAGGTGCCACCGTTCACTCTCGGCCCTGACTATTTGTCCTAGCAAGCTAGCTGTACAGGTGCCACCGTTCACTCTCGGCCCTGACTATTTGTCCTAGCAAGCTAGCTGTACAGGTGCCACCGTTCACTCTCGGCCCTGACTATTTGTCCTAGCAAGCTAGCTGTACAGGTGCCACCGTTCACTCTCGGCCCTTACCATTTGTCCTAGCAAGCTAGCTGTACAGGTGCCACCGTTTACTCTCGGCCCTGACTATTTGTCCTAGCAAGCTAGCTGTACAGGTGCCACCGTTCACTCTCGGCCCTGACTATTTGTCCTAACAAGCTAGCTGTACAGGTGCCACCGTTCACTCTCGGCCCTGACTATTTGTCCTAGCAAGCTAGCTGTACAGGTGCCACCGTTCACTCTCGGCGTTTACTCTCGGCCCTGACTATTTGTCCTAGCAAGCTAGCTGTACAGGTGCCACCGTTCACTCTCGGCCCTGACTATTTGTCCTAGCAAGCTAGCTGTACAGATGCCACCGTTCACTCTCGGCCCTGACTATTTGTCCTAGCAAGCTAGCTGTACAGGTGCCACCGTTTACTCTCGGCCCTGACTATTTGTCCTAGCAAGCTAGCTGTACAGGTGCCACCGTTCACTCTCGGCCCTGACTATTTGTCCTAGCAAGCTAGCTGTACAGGTGCCACCGTTCACTCTCGGCCCTGACTATTTGTCCTAGCAAGCTAGCTGTACAGGTGCCACCGTTCACTCTCGGCCCTTACTATTTGTCCTAGCAAGCTAGCTGTACAGGTGCCACCGTTCACTCTCGGCGTTTACTCTCGGCCCTGACTATTTGTCCTAGCAAGCTAGCTGTACACTCGTCCTAGCAAGCTAGCTGTACATTTGTCCTAGCAAGTTAGCTGTACAGGTGCCACCGTTTTCTCTTGGCCCTGACTATTTGTCCTAGCAAGGTAGCTGTACAGGTGTCACCGTTCACTCTCGGCCCTGACTATTTGTCCTAGCAAGCTAGCTGTACAGGTGCCACCGTTCACTCTCGGCCCTGACCATTTGTCCTAGCAAGCTAGCTGTACAGGTGCCACCGTTCACTCTCGGCCATGACTATTTGTCCTAGCAAGCTAGCTGTACAGGTGCCACCGTTCACTCTCGGCCATGACTATTTGTCCTAGCAAGCTAGCTGTACAGGTGCCACCGTTCACTCTCGGCCCTGACTATTTGTCCTAGCAAGCTAGCTGTACAGGTGCCACCGTTCACTCTCGGCGTTTACTCTCGGCTCTGACTATTTGTCCTAGCAAGCTAGCTGTACAGGTGCCACCGTTCACTCTCGGCCATGACTATTTGTCCTAGCAAGCTAGCTGTACAGGTGCCACCGTTCACTCTCGGCCCTGACCATTTGTCCTAGCAAGCTAGCTGTACAGGTGCCACCGTTTACTCTCGGCCCTGACTATTTGTCCTAGCAAGCTAGCTGTACAGGTGCCACCGTTCACTCTCGGCCCTGACTATTTGTCCTAGCAAGCAAGCTGTACAGATACCCGATACCCTAGCTTACAACTGCCCTTGAATATTTTTCCTAGCCATCTAGCTGTACAGATACTAGCTTACAATTGGCCTTGAATATTTGTCCTAGTAAGCTAGCTGTACAGATACCCTTGCTAGCAATTGGCCTTGAATACTAAGTATTCGTCCTAGCAAGCTAGCTGTACAATTACGATAGCTTACAATTGACCTTGAATATTCGTTTTAGCAATCTAGCTGTACAGATACGATAGCTTACAATTGACCTTGAATATTCGTTTTAGCAAGCTAGCTGTACAGATACGATAGCTTACAATTGACCTTGAATATTCGTTTTAGCAAGCTAGCTGTACAGATACCCAAGCTTAAGCTTCATTTGGCCTTGAATATTTGTCTTAGCAAGCTAGCTGTAAATATACCCAAGCTTCAATTGGCCCTGAATATTTGTCTTAGCAAGCTAGCTGTAAAGATACCCAAGCTTAAACTGGCCTTGAATAATTGTCTTAGCAAGCTTGCTGTAAAGATACCCAAGTTTCAATTGGCCTTGAATATTTGCCTTAGTAAGGTAGCTGTACATATAATATTGGAACTTTAAAGTACACAAGATCTGCAAGCATTTGATGCGACCAAAGTCAGACTTTATTGATTTGAAAATATTCTACGCATAATGAAAATTGTTAGATAAATTGGAAGATGCATTATTCAGAAGTGGTAAACAAAAGGCTAGTACATTGACTCATAAATGCATTGTTAAGTGGTGTGGAGGACGTGTTGTTTAAGTAAGTTGAACTGTTTATCTGAACGTCGAAAGTCCTAGTCAATGGTAACATATGTTTTACCATCAGATAAATTATAACAAGTCAGGTATACCACTATTCAGTAATATAGTTCCACATTTCAATAGTTTCTCGACATCAAATCCCACTTACATAAATCTGATTAATATTAATCTTAATGTATCCACTTTAATTGACATTTGGAGTGCATATTATATATATTTCTCAATTTACTATGGAATGCATGTATAGCTATTGAGCTGTCGCTAACCTGTACATATTGTCACAGTTAAAATCGGGTAAATGGAAAGAAATATATGCATATGGTTGAAATTATATCTACTTTGAATGATAATGCTTTTAGGGTACACTGCCACATTTGGCAGTCAAAGTGAAGTAGACATGTCTAATGTTAAACTCAATTGTAAAGTTGTACTTAATGCTTGAGCGATTTTAAAGTAACACACATAACACAAAGGGTCACCGCGAGGTCGTCGACCTTTGTCCCCAGCTTTAAGGTCAAGGCCACACTTGTTTGCAATAAATGCGTGCATATCTAAACTTAGAAACCCGAGATGTATGGTTTTAAAATGTATCCCATTGACCCGTTAGTGGACTTGGTTCATTTCTTGTATTTAACCTGCAAATTACTTTCCTGGGGTTCTTTTTTGTTTTGATTATAAATAAACTATTTTCAGTAAAAAACTAAAAATCATCAGCAACATGAGTCAAAATGTTAAATTGCGAGGTTTGAACCGATTTTGTCAAAAAATGCTCATTGATTTAAAAAGACGAACAAATCTGTGAAAATGGTGCTTTTTACAAGTTTTTATTGTGCAAAATGTGTTACGGTGTGTGCTGTAACAGGTGTTTCACAAATGTGAAAAAGGGTTTATGAATTTGGAAGTCTAAAATTGCATGGAACGTTTGTGTATTCCTTTTTAAAACAAAACACTTACATCTAGACGTTGTCGTTAGACAAGGAGCTGTGAGTGTAACTGGCACCTGTTGAACGTATTTGGCGTCATAGTTTTACACTTGTTAGGATTTATTCCCGAAGACTACACGCACAATAATTATTGATTTCAGCATCGGACATTTCGAGACAGTCAAAACAGTAATGCCGGCCTGCCACTAAACGAGGGCTACCAGTACTATCCGCGCTACTACCCCTCTTGGTCCTGGGGTGGAAGTGAACAAACGTACAACATGGCCGCCAATACTGGTATAGAAGGCGGCCGTTTTTACCAGGTGTCGGAGGACGGGAAACGATACGAGTACCCTGGTATGGCTGCGTACGACAATGTCGGCGCTTTTGGTGGACGCCCATCAAAAGGAGGCAGCTACAAGCTGAAACCACGTACGTATAGAGTTGTATCGTCTCTTATAACAGACATTTCAGTCGTAGAGGTATTGCACATTGATAGACTGCCGTCTGCAAGCCGAAAGTCTTAAGAGAACCACATTTCTGAAACGCGACGCATGCCTGACACGGCAAGATTAACATTTAACTATGTATAAAGCAACAACCACCTGCAGTGTGTGTATACCACGTGTATACGTCATAAATGCTACGACGGAAGGTAAAATGAAAACTTAACAAAGATCACTTTACTATGTATTCACCTTTTTAAAGCGCAGTCTGTGGTCTTACATAGCCACGTCTTCGGTCTTTTATTTGAGTTTGAATGTTTCTTAAAGCACTTCGTCAAACATTTCACGAAACCGCCGCATGATGTCAAAACCACAGGCGGCAATTGCGTTGACATGACCCACCCTATGGCCACACCACTCTCCTTAAAAAATCAGTCATTTTTTTAAGACCAAAATTAATTGAAACATGATCATCTATCACAAAACCCTAAATATCAACCAAAAAAATCCAAGAATAAAAGTCCCACAAAAATACTTATATTCTAATAAGAAGAAAAAGAGTATAAACATCTTTCATGGCCGAGAGTGTAAGATAGGTTCATTCCGACCCGAGCGTAGGGTGTTTTGCGGAAACGAGGTTTACCGAGTTTCCGCAAAACACCCTGCGCGAGGGTCGGAATGAACCTATCTTACACGAGCGGCTATGGTAGATGCTTTTTCTCCCACCTCAGTTAAACAAAATTAAGTAAAAATGTATTTTTTGCTGGAACTCTTCTGTGCATAGTGAAAATAATTGCGTATGGATATGCGATAGCACGTGGTTGTCATGGATATGCGCGCAGTGATCCAGTTAATGTTAATAGTCAAATCGGTATTTTTAAATAGTTCTAAAGAGAATGAAGCATTATTTCTTGAATGGTGCGTGAAAAACTGTTTTATGGTGACATTTGAAGCGAATTGAAGAAATAATTAATTAGCGTTCTAAATATTACCATAAGAAAAGATTTTCTTGATGCTACTGACGACAGTCTTCAACAAGGGAGGTAATTACAATGTGGTGACCATTAAAAAGGAGTTCCATACGGGCATTTCATCTTCGCCCGTGGGCAAAATAAGAATATCTAGCACGGTTTAATTATTAATGGCGCAATTTATCACGTGGTATACACACTGAATTAGCTAATTACATACTTACCAAGGTCCACCTGATCTTAATAGATATGATTTGCTAGCCTACGACATAAAATTAACTACAACCATTCATTATGCTATACCGTCCATGTAACTATACTATCTTTTACCCGCCTGTCCGTTAATGTCCATTATGACATTTCAGCCTCAGATATGTCTGATGGGACAACAAGTTTCGGGAGCCCTGCGGGTCGGCGGCGGTGCTGCGTCGTGATGTCCATCGTCGGATTGTTCCTACTAGTCGCCGCCGGTGTAGCCATCGGAATCTACTTTGGCGGTAGGTCACTTTACACTTTCATTCTCGGTGTTTTTGTTTTGATTGAATAGGGCGTCCATGAAAACAAGTTCTAAACCCTGTACCGTAACCATAGGCAAACGTAAACCGAGGCAGTCTACGGGGATCCGACGGATGGTACTCCAGAACAAAATTCGGGTGTATTTCCTGCGTTTTCTGAAGTTTTTTAATGCATTTAAAAGCATGAAGCAGATATGTGCATACTGAACTGTACTTATATTTTATGTTAGGCCTTTTTTTAATAAATTGGTTTACGGATCCGCCGCACAATTCTTTCGAAAACTCCAAAAAAAAATTGGGGGGCAAATATTCAAGAGCAATTCATGATTTGGTTGGTTTTATATGAGAGCACCACCTCCTTGTAGGTATTGTTATATGTTTTAAAACAGAAAATGGTGTGCCCAAACGCTTTCTAAACCTATCGAAATGGGATTTACTTTAAGAAAAAAACTTGTTTGTTTTATCTATTGTATATACTGAATGGGAAGTGTGGGGCTTCTGTAAAGCTGAACTTTAGAAAAGATTCATAGAAGATAACTCAAAACACATTTTGGTATAAAAAAAGTAATTTTAGTTTCTAGAGTCCTTTGTTATTGGTACCTATATTCATAATTTAAGACGGGAGTATTTGAAATATTTATTGGTCATGGAAAAAATGGCTTGTTAAGCAAGTCTTATTACAATGAGCAAGACTATTAAAAGTGTCGTTTTGTTGGTGTCAATCAAGCAAGCAACAAACTATTAGTTAAACTACATCAATATTAGAAGTTATGTGAGCGAAGAGCGTTATGTACTATGCCCGATGATTGAAGGCATTATGTGCTGTGTCCGATGGTTGTGCAGGTTATGTACTGTGTCCGATGGTTTTGTGCGTTATGTACTGTGTCCGATAGTTGTGAGCGCGTTATATACTGTGTCCGATAGTTGTGCGCTTTTTGTACTGTGTCCGATGGTTGTGCGCGTTTTGTACTTTGTTCGATAGTTGTGCGCGTTATGTACTGTGTCCGATGGTTGTGCGCGTTATGTACTGTGTCCGATGGTTGTGCGCGTTATGTACTGTGTCCGATGGTTGTGCGCGTTATGTACTGTGTCCGATGGTTGTGCGCGTTATGTACTGTGTCCGATGGTTATGCGCGTTATGTACTGTGTCCGATGGTTATGCGCGTTATGTACTGTGTCCGATGGTTATGCGCGTTATGTACTGTGTCCGATGGTTGTGCGCGTTATGTACTGTGTCCGATGGTTGTGCGCGTTATGTACTGTGTCCGATGGTTGTGCGCGTTATGTACTGTGTCCGATGGTTGTGCGCGTTATGTACTGTGTCCGATGGTTGTGCGCGTTATGTACTGTGTCCGATGGTTGTGCAGGTTATGTATTGTGTCCGTCATGTACTGTATTGGATGGTTATGCGCGTTATGTACTGTGTCCGATGGTTGTGCGCGTTATGTACTGTGTCCGATGGTTGTGCAGGTTATGTACTGTGTCCGTCATGTACTGTATTGGATGGTTATGCGCGTTATGTACTGTGTCCGATGGTTATGCGCGTTATGTACTGTGTCCGATGGTTATGCGCGTTATGTACTGTGTCCGATGGTTATGCGCGTTATGTACTGTGTCCGATGGTTGTGTGCGTTATGTACTGTGTCCGATGGTTGTGCGCGTTATGTACTGTGTCCGTCATGTACTGTATTGGATGGTTATGCGCGTTATGTACTGTGTCCGATGGTTGTGTGCGTTATGTACTGTGTCCGATGGTTGTGCGCGTTTTGTACTGTGTCCGTCATGTACTGTATTGGATGGTTGTGCGTGTTTTGAAATGTGCGTCTTTGATTCAATCATAATGTCGTATGAATAGCAAAAAAACATACGATTTTAACCTTTACCATTGGAATTTGATATATTGTGTCATACAGTATCAAATTTACGAACATGGTTGAATGGTGTCTATTCGTCTTTAAGCTAGCTTTTGACTTACATGTACACACACTAGTATAAGTTCAATGGGCCGAATAGGGTAAAAACAAGAATGCTATACCGACATTAGATGTATTGAGAATGTTTTCATTTTTAAAACCACAATATTCTTTTACGCAGTTTATAAATTATAACAAAGTTCTTTGCCATGATCGTTTTTGATAAAAACTAAATCGGAAATTTCTTCTGAATATTTATAATAATTGCATGGTATTAAAGAGTGTAGTACATTGAACAACAAGAGCAGGGTGCGTTGTTATGCCACACCCTTATGACCACGCCCCCTCCTCCACCCCCCCCACCCCCCCCCCCAAAAAAAAAGAGAATAAAAATAAATAAATATTCCCGGGTTTATTTAAAATTGGGGGTTACTTGTAATAACAAACTTTTTTTTATAATATAATTCTATAATCTTTGAAAGATTATAAGATAATAGTATAAAGATATTATTCTTTGGGAGTCGATTGTGCGATTATGTGCGTCTTATATGTAAAGATATACATGTATATAGGTTCATATCAAAATAAGTCTCAACACTGAATTATCTTGAACTGGAATGTTCTGCAACTAGCCTCCACAAAAATAATGTCCATGATAGAAATAGGTCAATATAATGTTATGGTGTGTTTTTTCAAGTGTTATTTTAGTTCATAGTATTGTGATTATAAAATGTAGGCTATTTTCGATCCATCATTTTTAGTACTATGAATGTAGTACTATGAACACATAAAAATGAAATGCAAATTATTGAAGTGAAATAATTTATTTTTCTGTTTCCATGGCAACAGTGGTAGATAAACCTGGGAACGAACAGCAGACTTCCACGATGTCGCCAGTCGCAGGTACGTCCCAGAACTGACCTCATTAAAAAATCCATTTGGGGCTATTTTATATAATTTATTGACATATAATTTGTATGGCCAAATTTAATATCAACCATAACTTCGCATAAGATATATTTACCATTTATTCTTAATGTCTATCCCCCAGTATGGTAATACTTTTGCAATATTCATAGGATTTCTTGAGAATGATTGTCATGAAATAGTGTTAATTACTACTATTTATCAAACAGACCTTTCTACAATGAAGCAATGTAAAGAATGATGCCAAATATTCATGTTAGAGCATTTTGACAACATTGAAAGGATATTTAAATAAAACATAAACTTAAAGCAATGAAATGACAACTCCATGTCAAGGATTCCCATCCCCCTCACTGTTTCAGCGAAGAGCATTCAGTTGACGATGGCCGTGGAGGGCACATACAGCTCAGCCCTTGATGATCCAGCCTCACCCGAGTATCAGGCGAAAGAGCAGGCAGTCATTAAAGAGGTACATTCAGTTTAACTTATTTTACACAATTGTGACAATGGTAATTAAGTGCTAATTAAGTCCCTACTCTAACAACCCTTATTGGCATGACAATGCATGAGAATGTTGTGACTCATCTGTTCTGGGTGTAACAACAGCTCCTACAAGACAAAGCCAACTTGTCTGAAAGCTTAATAGTCTGTGTAACACATATGAATGCATATATCGTCTAGTTTATTCTATTCTATGCCGTCCGAAAAGTGCACACAACCTTTTAATTTGTCCGACCGTACACTTCTACTTTTACTTCGTTTACTGCCTTAAGGGCATAAGAGCATCGCAGAGTATTAATGTTAGTTTACATAATATTGAACAAGTTAAACCCAATGTTTGTTCCAATGTTATAATTCATTTTGCTAATGATTTGTGTGGGATCTGTGATTTGTGGGGAATCCACAGGTTAATGTTTTTCAATGAAATAGTTCCAATGATATGTATTTAAGGTTGACGAGGCCATGGCAGACACACAGATGGCCAACAGCTACATTGGCTTTCGGGTGGATGGGTTCAGGTACAGAGGATACTTCAATTGTTTGTTGCATGCATTGCAGGTTGTATTTGTTAATTAATAACGTAAGTAAAACTATAAGTGCCTTCGTATCTGAGATTGAATCCATGACCTCCAAACTGCATGCTGTCGGGCCCCGTTTCCATAAGATATCTTTATCAAAAACCTTTATTGCACTACTTAAGAGGGTTCAGGACACCTGTAAAGTTCAATAAAATATCTTAATCATAAACCTTTATTCCACTGCTAAAGACTGCTTGGGGACACCTGTAAAGTTACGGGCAGATTCTGTATTATAAAATTAATAATGTTCTTACGATATATTTTTACTGAAAACGCCCAAAACAGGTTTACACCTGGTCCTTGTCTGTCCTTGTCGATATCTTTTATATGGCATATGATTCATTTAGAACAATAAAATGTATGTAAAATAGATTCCCACAAACAACATTGCTCACAAGTATGTACAAATCGGCTAGACAGAATTGATAAAAAGGTGAGACAAACATTAAATGCCCACTTTGTTTTTTCAGCAATGGCAGTATTATTGTCCATGGCCAAGCTGAATTCCAGGCAGCCACCTACAGGAACATTGACGGAAGTGTACGTCACAATACACCAATACTTTTATATATCAATATTAAACAATATCAAACAATATAAATATAATTAAGGTTTCAAATTGAAAAAAAAAATCTTGTCTGTTTGAATTTCTTTCATTTACTGTTGTGATGGGGGCAATATTTCGTAACTACGATGACCCTTGCGAAAGTTATGTTGATACTGACAACACTGTACACTCTTGAATTGACTTTGGTGGTTGCTGTGATTATTATTGTAGTAATTAAGCTGACTATGATAGTCACATATTGCTAAAACTGATATTGCTGCTGCTGCTGTTGATGATTATTACATCTACTATTGGCGATACTTGATTGGATGGCTGGTTATAATGATGAATTCATAATGATTATATAAAGGGAGATATATGAATTTTTTTTTTATTGAAACACCATGGGTTTACGCCTGGTAATTTACGATCTTTAGCCCTACATCACAGTCTTTATACATATAAATATATATATATATATCGGTCTGAGTATAGAATTATTTTTTTTCTTATTTTTTTCTTGGACCAGCACACCTTCCCTTTTTGAGGAACACATTTACATATACATTGTATAGTGATCATAAAAAAGATGCTGAATGTGCGTATAATTAATTGTCTTTTCAACAGACAATGACGATAACCAAGGATAATATGAAGAGTCAGTTGATGGCGTCTCTAGAGAGGAAGCCTACCACTGGCATCGTCATTGACACCATCCAGACGGCTGACGTCGTTACACGTAAGTATAAAGCAAATTCGTCAAGGTCAAATGTGACTACAGCTGTTACTGTAATCATTGTTAACTTTTAAATCTTTAATGCTCTGGAACTTCAGTGGATACAGTTTTGATCTGCAGTATTTCTAACAAGATTTGAGACAACTGTGTCAGCTGTACTTGCCAGTTTTATTGCCATATATGAAGAAATCATGGAATATTTCCCTTTTAAAAGTTAACAATTTTGTTAAACACTTTGTTAACTTTAATAAGCGGAATTATTGGCCATTAACATGTACGGTAAAATTGAAAGTTTAGTTCTAAATCAAATCCAAAGCTCCAATCAGCAAAATCCATAGTGCAGTTATTGATTGTATCTTTCTTTGGAAGGCGTATAGAACATAGAACTGCTAACATATTTGTATGTTTACCAATGAAGTGGCGAAAGATGTCATGTGAATCAAAATTTACCTTATTATTAAATGTACCATTTTTCAGAAAATGATACTGTTTGAGCCATTGCAAAATAAGGAAGAGTTATTTTGGGCTTTATAATCTTCTTTGAAACTAAAGTACCTTCCTTGGTCTTTGTAAATATGCTTCTTAAACAATTTGGCATATTTTATAAGCATACTACTCTAAATTTTCATTTAAAATATGAAGAACAGTTTATAAACAGCAGTTAAGCCAGTCATAAAGGTGAAATTAAGTTAAACAATTAAGTTTCATAACTCTTAAATTAGTCGTACATGAATAATTGCCCATCACTTTATCAATTGATAACTCATTTAATCAAAATTCTTGTAATATTCCAGTAATTCTGTTACCATGCTGTAGAAATGAACTATTATTAGACTTGTATATATGCATCGCTAGCCCATATCATCTAAACATCTGAACATTATTAGACTTATAGCCCTTTAACACAACTGAAGGCCTTTATGAGGACCTGTTGGTAACTGCATTAGACTTATAGCCCTTTAACCCAACTGAAGGCCTTTATGAGGACCTGTTAGTAACAACATCAGACTCATACCTCTTTAACACAACTGAAGGCCTTTATGAGGACCTGTTGGTAACTGCATTAGACTTATAGCCCTTTAACCCAACTGAAGGCCTTTATGAGGACCTGTTGGTAACAGCATCAGACTCATACCTCTTTAACACAACTGAAGGCCTTTATGAGGACCTGTTAGTAACAGCATCAGACTCATACCTCTTTAACACAACTGAAGGCCTTTATGAGGACATGTTGGTAACTGCATTAGACTTATAGCCCTTTAACCCAACTGAAGGCCTTTATGAGGACCTGTTAGTAACTGCATTAGACTTATAGCCCTTTAACACAACTGAAGGCCTTTATGAGGACATGTTGGTAACTGCATTAGACTTATAGCCCTTTAACACAACTGAAGGCCTTTATGAGGACATGTTAGTAATATGTTAAGTGATCCTCATCAAATGTTGAGTAGTCTATTAACAGCCTGACATTGCAATAATTCAACTTAGAAAGATAAAGTTACAAAAAATTTCAACCTCTGGGCACGATTTAGGTTTCTTGTGTCTTTTTCTCTTGGTATGGATATGTAAGATGATACATGGGCAAACATGGACTGCGAAATAAGGTCAAATGTTTACATTGTGATTTAAGGCCATAATGAGAAACAGATTCATTCCTTAGTTCAGACTTACGTGGCAAAACTTCAAATTTTTATTTCATTGAAACTTTCTTTTTAGTTGAGGTTTTATAATAATTTTTTTTTAATATTATCACTATTCCAAATTGTTCTTGAATTGAAAAATTAAAAAAAGTATTCACATGTAATTTTGTTAAAATAATAAAATGCTTTTGTTAAAAGAATGGAATAACGATAATGCTTCATAATTAAATAAAACTGTTGTCTACATCTAAATCTGAGACTTGCCCCTAGAAATGACCATCAACATACTACATCTGTATAACTATTTCTATATTACTCACACTCTGAGTTTTAGTAAGTTCGAAATTAAGCAACTGCGAAGATTATGCACCGTTTTCCTATGAAGCTCATAATTATAAACATGTAAAATGCATGGAAGTTCAGGAACATATGGATGAATATAAATTTACCAAGGTAATAAAAACATTGCATATACTTTGAAGTGACTGACTACACATTATTAAAATTTCAGTGTCAGTTATAAAACATCCCCTCATTTTTTGCATCATCGGTACCATGATTATGGCATAAATAAAGAATTGAAAAGGTTTCATGTTCAACTATTTCGCAACAGTTTTATTTTGTAATACCATATAGTACCTAAATCGTGACTTTTTTTTCTATATTTAAACATACCCAATCCATTTTCAAGTATAATAACATGTTTGTATAGAGCCAATAGAAAAAGGCAATTTACTCGTCACGGGTGTCAGTTTTGATATTATCAGATTTTCTTTACATAAATGTTCTAAATTCTAAATACTGTAGGACACTTTTACAAAGGGGTTATTTGAAGTTTGATACAATCAGTAGTTTGCAGTAATGGACACACCCAAAAGTTAACACTGACCATGTGACACTGGGTGTGAAGCAATCAAGGCATGATTTTTCCATGTCCTGACGCTTACATTTGGGAGTAGGATAACATATTTTTTATTGATTGCAAGATCCATGCAGATGGCGACTGTACTGACCACAGTCATGTTAGATATATTGTCATTGTTCATTTAATCCAGCAAATAAAGTTTAAGATTTTTATTTTGACTTTTTCCTCATATATGCTACAAACCATTACACAATGAGTCAGTACCTGAGCTGTTTCTTATTGCCCGGATTAATAAGGCCACACAGAGCTACTCGTCTGTTCTGCAGATAGCAAGATGAGCAAGTTTGGATGAGAAAGATAAACCAATAATTTTATTTCTAATTTGTTATTTTTGATTAAAAAAAAAGTTTTCTGTGAACAATGTGTTGTATACTTATTTAACTATCATCATATTTTAAAGTGTACGTATAGTAACATACACGTTACCTTATTATGATTAATTATTAAACCATTCTTAATTGATTGATTGACATTTTTCCAAAGGTCGACAATTTTTTCTTCTCATTCTTGTTTCCAATATATGAATGTTGTATAAAGTCCATACACATACATTTGGAATATTGTGGTGGAAAAATCAACAAATTCTACAGGGTAATATATGTTTTTTAGTTGATATACCTAAAATAAACAATCAGACCTTTAACTTAACCTTAAGGAGATAAAATATTTTTTTTCATTAATGAATGCAAAAACCACTAGTAAAATATTTGAGGTAACTTAACTGTTACGTTACATTGGTTGGAACATTATATTTAATTTGGGCATCTATTTATGAGAATAAATGCCAATAGTAGGTTATATGTTGAGTATCTTTTCAGTTTTAATGATTACTTTTCTATATAGGGCTTCAACAAATGACCTGATGTACTTTGACTTGATTCATGTAACAAAAATATTTAAAAAGAAAGAAATAAGGCATATGAATGGATATAGGTACAACGGTAAATTGATTTGTCTATTAACCAGTCCTTGTGAGTGTTTTTGCAATCATTTGTACATGTCCAGGAATGCAGCTAGGACTAATTCACTTTCTAAGTAACAATTGAAAATTAAGGAAAGCAGACTCAGGAAATGAACAGATACGTTACGGCAGAAACAGATACGTTACTATACTTTAATGGCATAATTATCCAAATTCATGACAAAATGAAATAATTCTTAGAATCGTACTGATCAGTTGCAACAGGGTCATGTAAAGATGGGTTTAAACAATTATCTCTAAATGAAAACAATCACTGCTCTTCTGTGAAACGTCTACTATTCTGCTTCAATGGGTTTGTCCATCCTGAAAATAATAAAGGAGTGCATTTATAAAGATAACTATGTATGGCACAGTAAGACAAATGTTAAAACTGCTCACTTGAATCAAAATAAATGCATTTTTATAACATGAACTAATGTTTTACTTCAATTGGTATATTTTAACAGCTGGCGGGTCCGTAGCATTGGGTGAGTCTTGTGCAAGTCGCTCTGACTGTTCAGTCGTGCAGGCAGAATGCACTGGGAACCCGAGCGTTTGCACATGCAAATCGACACACTTCGATAACAACGGCGGGCTCAGTCAAGGTGTCTGTCTAATAAGTAAGTGGCTTTATTTGTTTGCTAACAAAACTTTTCTGTAAAACCTACTGATATGAGTGGTAATGCTTTGAATTAGTTAATAGTCTGACTGATTGTTTTTAGTAAAAATAAAAGAAATTGAAAACATGTTTTGTGAATCATGTTGTAGAGAAGGGATATGGCACCTCATGTACCGCCAAGACAAACTGCGCCACTGTTGACTCGATATGCAGCCAGACTGCTGGGTGTTCCTGTCCAGAAAACAAATTCTACAAAGCTGACACTGACAGTTGTGTGCTAAGTAAGTTAAGAGTTGTAATCTGAAGTGCAAGAATTCTTTTCCCCAGGATTTGATATTATTGAGCAAGGAGCACAAACTTATCTATGCATATAGTGAAAAACAATACCAAATTTCATCCACAATAACAAATATAATTATGATAATGAGACAAAACATAAAAAAAGAAATTGCAGTGACTAATGATTAAATAAGACCAACCAAGATCAAATAGAGTAATATACTTTCTAGCTTTAATTCAACATAATCATGTCCTTTATTTTTTTCTATTTTGTCCATAACTTTGAACTTTTTCTTTTCTTCTTGCTAATTGTTCTAGTTTCTACTCTTTTTTTTTAATATATTCAAATTGTTCATGATTAAAGAAAAACTTCTTTTTTATGGATGTATTATAAGTGAACATAATGCAAAAATAGGGTATTGAGTCTGATGCATTCCCTATGGTATTAAGTCTGTTGCATTCCATATGATATTGAATTTGTTGCATTCCGTATGGTATTGAGTCTGTTGCATTCGGTATGGTATTGAGTCTGTTGCATTCGGTATGGTATTAGTTCTGTTGCATGCTGTATGGTATTGAGTCTGTTGCATTCCATAATTTTGGTATTGAGTCTGTTGCATTCCATAATTGTGGTATTGAGTTTGTTACATGCCATAAGGTAATGAGTCTTATGCATTTCAAAATTATCAAAAATGAATTTTCAATAAATAATCTTTCTAAAAAATCAATCGTATTAGGATTTGAAATAAATTCCATTAAATCTAATTATTCATACAAATCATTACAGAACTTGATTTCGGAGCGGGTGATTGTACGGATGCCAGCAAGCAGTGTTCGACTTCCAATGCCATTTGTACCGTTAATAAATGTGCCTGCGAAAATGCCAATTTCCTTAAGGATGGTGTTTGTGTTCCAAGTGAGTATTTTTTAATTGGTATTTACTGATTTTCGATTGACATTGAAGGCTTAGACTATATTTGATATTATTCTAATGAGATGAATTCACTCTCTTTGCTTTTTGGCATGGTAGCTGGCCTAGACGGGAAGTCTGGAGATGAAAAATGGTTTACTGCCAACGCAATAAAAGAAATCATCAGCATTTGAAAAAAACAAACAATTTTGTTTTATCTATATTGCCTGATTTGAAACAAAACAGCAACAAAAGTCATGAAGAATTTAAAAACATTTGTTAATATTTTATTTAGTTTACTGAACAATAAATATGTAGTTTTAACAAAAATAATTAATGATAATGATGATGTGATGATGATGATGATGATGATAATGATGATGATGATGCCGCTGACGACAAAACAACAATGATGATAATGATAATGATGATGATGCCACTGACGACAAAACAACAACAATGATGATGATGATGATGATAATAATTATTAATAATACCAATAATAATAATAACAACAATAATTCCAGAAATCACACATGGCAACTCGGGATGCAACACCAACACAAACTGCAAAACTGGAAGCGCTACATGTGCTCTGGGAACCTGTAGTTGCTCTGGCAACAAATATTACGACTCAAACTCTGACATCTGTGCTCCTAGTAAGAAAATCTCAGATTATTTTTTTTATTAAGAATGCCTTAGTTTATATTACAACATCCAAAATATTTGTTTAAGATGAGAAATAAACCATACCATTTTGACTACAGCATACTATCGCAAAACAAATTATGTTTCTGTTTTTGTTTTTTTCAATCTTTTTGCAAACTAACACTTTTCACAAAAAATTAGTCAGTATTTTATGGAAAAAAAGGAAGAATGGACAATAGCTTAATCCTACAAACAAGAAGGAACTTATACAATCACTAAATATGCTTGCATATTCATCAAACTTTAGTTCACCAGTAATCACATGCATCAAGGCTGGGAATCTTTCCTGGGACGCCTTTTTACTCAATTTTGTAAAATGAAGCAGAGCCTAATGGATTGTGG
This sequence comes from Mya arenaria, assembly GCF_026914265.1. Classification (NCBI taxonomy): domain Eukaryota; kingdom Metazoa; phylum Mollusca; class Bivalvia; order Myida; family Myidae; genus Mya; species Mya arenaria. The sequence continues at coordinate 54,580,047 of NC_069133.1, read as the reverse complement.
AAAATATGAGATAATAATTGTTACCGGTAAATTGTATTACTCAATAACAGTTGCTATACAATTTTCCTATTCCTTGCAGAGATAGTGAATGGCCTTCCATGTGAAAGCCGGGATATGTGCCTGTTCTCCAATGCCAGTTGTATTGAAACCAAATGCTCGTGCACAGACTCCCAGTATGAATTGGGTTCAGCTTGTCTTGACAGTATGTGTTGGGCTATTTTATCGCAGAAAAATTCAAGTGTTTATATTAGCCTTTAAGACATATAGTTGGTATATTTGTGGACAATGATATTCTTTATTTATCAACATAATTTGAAATTAAGAGCAATCTTTGATATAAATTGTTTGTAAATTAAAACTTATATCTAATCAGCGCACAAACTGTAGGTTGTGTTTTGTCTTCTCAATATATCTCAGTAATATAAAATCTATTTCAAAGCTAATATTGTAATTAATTAGATATAGTTTGTTTGGTTTTGCAAGTACAGCTTCATCCGTTATATTTGCTCAACACTTAAGTTAACTGAAATTCATTGTCTTAGGATAGTTTGTCATATTTTGTCATATCCTTCAACCTTTTGCCAATACTTAAGAAATATGCAAGATGTTGAAAGGGAACATGTTTCAAGGGACTGTCTACTAGTTATGTGTAGTAAGACAAACATTTAACCACGGACCTAATTTATAAGTCTGTGATATAACTTGTGAGAAGAATTGATGAGTTATGCCCCTTGATTACCTCCCTTGATTACCAGAGAAAAAAAAAAAGCAAGCAATATCTTGCAGGGTTCTTGTTCCTGCATATAATTTTATATTACTGATAGTCAGACATGTGAACCTTTGGCAATGACAGAGAGGTAGAATTACCGGTAGGTCTCAAAAGCATTAGGTTTGGGTTCAAAAGTGGTAGAATTTCTAATTCATTTAATTTTCATTTAAAAAACAATAATGGAAACAATGTAAACAAAAATTTGATATCTGTTTTTATTTTTAGATTTTCGGAAAATATGCATAAAATTTGTCAGGGTAAGGAGACTTGTCAAATGCAAGTGCTTTTGATTGAGAAACGGAAGGCATATTACCTCTGACTTGTATGCTGATAGTGTTAATCACAATAGTGTACCCATTTATTTGTATGGCCTGCATAAATTAAGGAATTAACTGAAAATGAATCTTAGGTGAATGTTAAGGGATGTTCATATGATGTGTTTTCAGAGGTGCAGAATGGGGAAGCTTGTTCGATGGACAGAGCCTGCATTATCACAAATGCCCAATGCTTAGAGATGGCTTGTACCTGTGACTCGACTCGTTTTCTACAGGGACTGGCTTGTGTTGAGAGTAAGTATTGCATTGGTCAATTCGGGTGGTGGGTGTCCTGAGCTTTTTCTTTGTCATATTCTAAAACAAAATATAAAACATAAACATATGTGTGTTTTACTGAATAAAGACAAGGAAAGATTCGAGTTATCAACAGGGACTCTAGCAACAATAGTATTGTCTTCAAAGGAAACAATATGCAATGTGTATACACCAAAACAAATGAAATTAAGGAAGAAAATGGGCTATTTAAATGCAAAAAGCCGGCATAAATTGAAATAAGTTTTATGGAAAACGGTTAGAGCTTTTATATTCAGACTTATGTACATGTGTAGACATAGTTTTTTGCATGGACATTTGCATGGAAACACAGTATGAAGTACTTTGAAATGATTGAAAATGACTCTAGGAAACAATTTCTTAAGGGCTCTATTGATTCAGCCTTTATATCCTTCAGTGGGTATTACTCCCTCCCTGGCTATTTTTCGGGATTGACAATTATCAGCTAATAGAACCCATGGGAAACATGATTAATTTTGTCGAAAAAAATGGAAAATCTCCTAAGTTGAATGTTCTAAATAAGATCCTTTGTGAAAACCACCCCTTACGTTTTCCTTACTCAAATATTACATAGATCTTCAATGTACCCTGTTGCCATCCTATATTTTACAGAGAAGGGCCAGGGGGAATCGTGTACAGGGAAAGGCCAGTGTCTGGGAACCGGAACTGTGTGTGCAGCCAACTTATGTGATTGCCCCTCCGGACAATTCTTCCACACCGATACCCAGACATGCATTGACAGTATGTTTCCTTACCTTTTAAGTAAAATAATGAAAACATTTATTTTCCCTTCATTTTGACAACATTCTCTAGCTATATGAATATTGTGTCCTGGCTAGAAACCAGTACTAATTTCCGATATTTTTTTTATTTTAGAGTATGAAATTGGAGTAGAATGCCAGAATACAATGCAGTGCCTGCCAATTGATTCAGAGTGTAGTCAGAATGAGGACAGCACTAAGACTGTGTGCCAGTGTCCAGCCAGCAAATATCTCGTGGGAACAGCATGCCTTGACAGTGAGTAGCTTTGTAATTCAGTAACTAGTTTTGCTTCTCATTCTCAAAGGTGGACTTTCATCTGATTTATAAAGCAAAAGAGTCGAGGCATTATCGCAGCCTTTATGTCGTTGATATTGTTGTAGTGCAACATTGTGTACCAATCTGTACAGAACATTAATGCCCATAGCTCTGGCTTTATTATTGTAGAGTTATGCCCCTTGCTTGACTAGAAAATACAGACAAGCATTGGTGTTCCTTCCTGAATACCAATTATTTTTTCTGAATATCAATTATTTCTTCTGAATATCAATTATTTCTTCTGAATACCAATATGTTTTCCTGAATATCAATTATTTCTTCTGAATACCAATTACTTTTCCTGAATATCAATTATTTCTTCTGAATATCAATTATTTTTCATGAATATCAATTATTTTTCATGAATATCAATTATTTCTTCTGAATACCAATTATTTTTCCTGAATATCAAATATTTCTTCTGAATATTTTTCCTGAACACCAGTTGTCTTTCCTGAAAAACATTTATTTTTCATGAATACCAATTATTTTCCTTTCCTGATTACCAATTATTTTCCTGAATACAAATCATTTTCCTTTCCTGAATACAAATTTTGGTCCTAAAAACCAATTATTCATACACATGTGCACCAGCAGAGTGCATTGTTTTAAAGTCACATGCACATAACTATACATAGGGCTCTGAGCTTTTTGCTAAGAACCATGGTTTAATATGAAATATGATTTAATTGGATCAGATTTGACAATGAGCCTATGAGAATGTAATCATGTCTGTGCAGTTTTGCACTGATGATTTGTGTTAATATAAAAAGAGTTGTAGCGCAAATTGGGACAAAATAGAAACACAACCCTTATTAAAGCAGGAACCAAAACTCTTGTTTTTATGATGTTTTTCTGTCACAAGGTATAGATCCAGCCTAGTCATGTGTCATTCCTGGATTCTGGACCGGAGGAGCAGTGCTTGCACAGTTTGTCCCAGTGTAGTTGTACCCCACCCACTTGTCAGTACCCTGATAGCATGTACGAGGGGTGTCCGGAAAGTTTTGAGACTGCATTCATACAAAAATTACCACTCATAGGATGCATTTAAAATTTTATCAGCTGTCAATTGTATCTAATATAAACAAATCCTGAAAGTTTCAACAATATACTGTGAAGTGAACGTATACAACAAACAATGCAAAAAGTACAGGTTACAAGCCACGGAGCACTTCGTTGTCTCATTTCGTCACGTCATTTACAGTTTTTCAGAATACGCTCCTTCTGCACGTACACACTTACGGTGACAATCAACCCATTGCTTGAATATCTGTTCCAACCACCCTTTTATGATATTATGAACAACTGTTCTTTTTAGCTGAACGGATACGCCAATTTCCCTCACTGTCCTGCGCCGGTCTTCTTGTAACATGTCTAGCACTGACTTTCACTCTGACTCAAGACTGGCGTTCTTCCACTCAGCTTGAAATCACACGGCATTGAAACGTATATGCCAGCGAAAAGAAAAAGCCCTTGAACATGTTGGCTTTGATTTATACCGTGTTAGAAACGTATAAGTATTTGTAGGAGTTATTCCGCTGCCAACTCAGTGTTTGATCATAGCGCGCTGCTCCGTGCGTGACGTCAATATTGGATTTTTTTCCGACATCTTCGAAATACCTCTCTACTTCCGCTGATCGTTACAATCATGTCTACAGTTAGACTGTGTCAATAATTTACACAGTGATGCAGCTGACGTCATTCTGTCGTCATATGTTTTGACTTGACGTTTTGGCGTCTATTATTCAGACGAAGTAGTATATATGAATTTTGAATAGTTTTCAGAAAACGTCAATTTCAAAGTGCTCCGTGAAGCGCTAGATGGGCTGACTTGACAATCATTTCCTTCCTTATCATGAGATCATTTAATTTTATTTTTCAAAAGGAATCGCGTGAATAGTCTATATACACAGCTGTTTATTGTTTGTTGATTTAAATTAAAAACATTTTGAAATATAGACACAGTCTCAAAACTTTCCGGACAACCCTCGTATGCCAAAATAGGAATCACTACTTACTGTAATAATAATAATGTTGTTTTTTTACTCCTAGGGTTGGATCTTGGCGAGACGTGTGACATATCTGGACCTGAGAAGCAGTGCCTTTACAGTTCGTCCCAGTGTAGTGGTACCCAACCCACTTGTCAATGCCCTGATAGCATGTACGCCAACGCAGGAACTAAGACTTGCATCCCAAGTAAGATGACTACTTCCTTTCTCCAAGAATATACTATTGAAGTATTTTATATAGAGTGACCAGGAATGTGTCAGAAAAATAAAGTAACAAAGGCAAGAGAGGTAACTGTGTTATTGTATACTTTGCTGAACTGTGTACAGACATGGCAAGGATTTGTTCGTTGTTTGAAAAGGCTACATATTAGTATTTCATTTGGCATTGTTGGTGGCTTTGATGGCAGTGTTGCAGCAGTGAGAGCAAAAGCTTTCGCAGATAATTTCTTAAGTATCTATAATCCAATCATGATAAAACTTGGTGACAGTGTTTGTGGCCATAATGTCTTGGCCAAGTTTATTGTAGGGAGCATCAACCAAAAAATTGAAGAGTTATGCCCCTTTTACAGTAAGAATCTGTCATTTATTCATCTTTGATTTGCAGAAATTGCGTTTGGAGCTTCCTGTGTGGGAGACCACCAGTGTTACATGGACGGTGTGTGCTCCTCCGGGATATGTGATTGTGCAGAAACGTACTATCAGGACACAAACAGATGCTCAATGAGTAAGATCATGTTATGTGGTTTGATTTGGAGTCTGTAAAATGTTATCAATATTTCTCTTAAATGGTTATTGAGAATGATTCTAGCTTGCAGCGTGTGGCAGGGTTTGCCAGCACCTACATGTAGTTATGCAGATTAGTAGTCATTTCTTTCTTTTATTTGTTTGTGATATACCAAACAGTCATATCGCTACATCTATTGTTTTAAAATATAATAATTAATGCATTACAACAAAAATCATTTAGATTTTCAAGTGAACAACATCAGACAGCTTTATATACAAAATATCAAGTATACAGTCATGTAGGTTACAAATATTATCATTTTATTATCAATATATCCTGCAAGTCAAACATGCATGCGAATTGTTGAATATGTTATTTAGTGGAGCATTGATTTGAAAACTGATTCTTTAACATTTTCAAGATTTACATTGATGCCTCCATTTGTAAATGCTTGCTTTTGTCTGATATCTAGTTTTACAACATTTCAGAGAAGGGGTTGGAGGGTTCTTGCGCAGCTGTTGAGGAATGTCTGTACAGCAGTGCTGAGTGTACGGAGGGCAAGTGTCAGTGTGGCAGTGATTACTATGTTGATAATACGGCCAAAGCCTGTGTACAAAGTGAGTTTCCTTACACTACTGTTTACAAATGAACTTAGCATTTCAAGGTTTTAAGGATTAAATGATAGAGGCTTTATAACTCCATTCAAATCCAGCAAGCGAATTTTGATTCCATTAAAAATATCTTCGACATAAAAAAACTGACCGCTTCCATCAGCAATTTGGTGTAATACGTATCATGTGTAACAAACAATAAAAAGGCGTGACAAAAAAAGCATCCATCTATGAACTGTTTATATTGGTTTCAACTCAACCCACCAATTAAATTGTAGTTTTAAATTATGCTCGCAAGAAAGGCTTGATGACAAAGGAAAAAAACTGACCATTTAAAGCTGCCATTGAGGTGGTATAATTTTACTGTATGTTCAGTGATTGATGTTCGTGATCTACTTAGTTTATATGCAACTGTATTGATTTTAAAGGCTATTCAATTACGTTATTAATTTGTATCTCATTGTTTGTCTGCTTGCTTTGTGCTAGTCAACAAATAATAGGTGTGTGACTACTCAATCCTGTTGTCTCAAGTACATTAAAATAAGTGGAGATGGCACTTGTGAGATTATCAATCAAACAATTCTCAGTCTTGCTTTGGATTCCATGATTTGAACAGATTTAAAACATACATACATGTACATGTTGTTATGATATCAAAGTTTTCTTGCCAGTTTTAACTGTTTCGCTCTTTGCAGGGGTGGACCAGGGAAGTTCATGTACAGACGCGCTCCAGTGTAAGGTGGGCGGAGCCACCTGTCTAGGAGACGTGTGCGCATGTACAGACACACAGTTCCTGGATGAGGCCAACAACAGATGTGCAGACAGTATGATAATAGTGTTTGAATAATCAGCCAATTTTTATTTTCACTAATTAAAATATGGAACAATAACTTTATTTCAACAAATATTAAATTATCAGAAAAACTCTATTAGATGTAAAATATCAGTTGTTTAATTTATAATTTTTACACCAATTAGTCTTTTTATTTTGCATCTCACTAGGTATGATCATCGTTTGCAACAGCCATGCAAGTATTTAAATCTTAAAACTTTGCTAAAATAATTGTTCGAGATTTTGCTTTGGTGTAAATTTAAACTAATTTATTTTAAAGGGAAACAAGTTATAACAAAATTTTATTAATCACCCGGACCAGGGTCGCCCTGGTGAGAAGCAATTGTGCTTACCACTGCGCTAACTGGACACCCTTGGTGTACCTTTTAACAATCTTAATACTCATGCAAGGAGCATAACTCTAGCTTTGATTTTTGTTGAATTATGTCCCATGAGAAACTTGAAGAGCATAAGCATGTGCTTGCATCCATTTTGTTTGAGACCATCACCACATGATGAATGTTTGACTTTTGCAGAGATTACAGATGGAGCGTGTGACTCCGCCGACATGTGTCTACATGAGAATGCTGAGTGTGTTTCTTTCCAGTGTACGTGTCCAGCCGACCGCTACTTAGATGAGGATAACAAAGCATGCGCACTCAGTGAGTTTGGCTTTGTGAGATTTTTAGCTTCTTTTTTCATTTTTTCAAAGTTGTGGTATTGTCATTACATTTGTGCCATTGAAATCAACTGCTGTGGTGAATCATCATGCATTTTGTCATTAAAAAATTCTCATTTCAAAGTGAAACTGATGAACTTAAGACAAAACAAGAGACACTGGCCGTCTGAGTGCTTTAGTTCTACATTATACAACTGGACCTTCTTGTACTCATCCTGTCTGTGCAGATAATTCCAAACGAAGCTCTTGGAATTGAAAAAACAAGCAGTTTCAAGATTTCTCCAAAAATTGCAAAATCTGAATAATACACACTCACATTACCGCTGCTGTTCAGATGAATTTTAGTCCTAAATGTTGATATAAGGAACAGCTATCCAAGGATAATATATTTTTTTCCATTATTTATATTCTTCAAAAAATATCAAACCTGAGGGTTCATTGGCCCACTGCTTACCTCTAAATAATATCCTGAGAAAAAAATAATCAAAGATCTTCATTCTTTGACAACTCACTCAAGTATATAGGCATACAATTCAAAATGCCTCGGGTATGCCATCGATACAACTACCGTCAAAGACGTCTATATATATAACACTGTTTTACAGAGAAGGCCCAGGGTGAGAGCTGTACAGAGTCCAGACAGTGTGCTGTTAATGGTGCCTCATGTGACAGTGTGTGTAAATGTACTGACACGCAGTATGAAGACAGCACTGGATGCAAGCAAAGTAAGTCATTGTTTGATCTCTAAGAATATTTTTATTTATAAATGATCTGTTTTTAACTTTTCAGATTCGTTTTATTTTTGCTTGTTTTTCATTGTATTCCAAAACTATGGCATGACACACACCACTAACGCCACCATCAGCTTCAAGATAAACATTTTTATTTTTTTTTATGATATTGATAACAAATTGATTCAGTATATTCCATGAGGTGGATATGTTATATTGTAAACGTTAAAAAGACAGAAACAGACAGCATAGCATAAGGTGGTATTCACATTCAACCATACATGTGTACTACTATGTTATTATGTTATTCTATAATGCCTACCAACTTCAATTTTAAGACAATGTGAGCATTATTGTAGAGATGATATTGTTTCTATTCTGAACAATTTATTTACATAGTTGTCCAGTTATCGATAGCAGTACTTTTTGGAAGTAAGAATCATTAAAATGTTCACATAAACATAAGATTAACTTACCCAAGGGTGGAGTATTTTATAACTTGCAACAAATATGTGCCAAGCAGAGGAAAATGCCCCAGTTCACCAAAGAAGTTGAAGTTTGAAAACCAATGTATGTTTGCAAAATCTGAGGTATATATTAATGGATAATGATAGAGGATATATGTTTTTCCATTTAACATACAATGCTTATGTGTATATTTAGCTCATTTCACTGCTAGAGCAGTGCAGGCAGAAGGGAGAAAATTGCACTGAATTAATTATGAATTGTACATCTGAATTCCCTCCCCTGTAGTGTCTTATTTATAGAACTATTATGCAATTGATGTAAAGTTCCAGTGAGGTCAAAACCAGAACTTTTAGTAGTTTTCAAGTTTATGGGAGTTTTCCCATTCATATTGGTGTTTTATAAGTGTGTTTACTTTGAAGATATGCAAACTATTACACATTATTACTTCTGAATAGACATGAACTTATTTTGTAAATAAAACATTATTCCAGGTATGTTTCACAAACTAACTTTTATTGAGATCTAGAACTTTTGAGTATGATTTTCAACTCCAAATGGACTCAGTTGAATTTTGTGGTCTTTTTAAAAAGTCTTTGGCTCAAGCACAAGCCTAAAAACCAGGTGATCTAAATTCTCTGGTGTATTGAGGTTTTGAAGACTAATCAGCTCTGGTATTTTTTACTTACAATACTTTTAGACTTTCAGTTTTTCAGGGATTTTTAATGTCATCATGTGACTGCTAAGTCCCTCCATAGGTTTCGAACGTCCGAGTACTCGAGTACCAAATCACTACTCGAGTACTCGGAATTTTTTTTAAAAAAAATCTATAAAAATCACTAAATACATGATTTACAGACAAAATATCAGATCTGGTTAGTTGCCAAGAGGACAATTAACGGTCCCTCTAATTCCCGCTGTGTACACAATTGACCTCAATCAATTAGTTGAGAGTTGTTGTGATAGTTGCAAACTGTCAACAAAGGACGCCTATTTCAAATTAGCACTGATGTCAATTAGCGAAGTTTTGATAGCGGTACTTTCACCTACACAATTCTATTGTATACCAATTAGAGACCTTTCATCAAACAATGGACGCTAACGAGCAAGTATCGACCGTTACGAAAATTTATTGATTTCTTAACGGGCGTATTTTAACTATTTTTGCAATGATTATCACAATTGATTGGTTGATATTTTAAATCAAGAATTATGAATATTAATGAGGTCAACAACAATTACACAGTACGAAAAACTATCATTTAAAAATTAAATTATAGAGTGAACAACTGAACTTCGTATTGAATTTCGTTCACTATTTTTATGACTATGCTTTTAATTTTCGTTGTAATTTGTAATTGTAATTCTGATTGTTGTTCATTTCTGCAGTGCATACTTGTATAAAATGAAACGCATAAGACAAATTAAAAGCCTGAAACAACATTTGTTTTCTTTTTATATCATTTTTTGTTAAAATACGTAATGAAAGTTTACTTTAAAGGTGAAAATGACCAATAATACGACCAACGCACAATATACGTCATTAACGATACATGTATACACAATCTTGTCTTTGCGAACACATATTCAATTTTTCCGCGTAATCGAGTACCCGAGTACTCGATCGAACGATCGGCCGAGTACTCGAGTATTAATTTTACTACTCGTTGCCATCCCTAGTTTAAAAGTTAAGTTATGAGGGCGGTTCCTATTCATCTCAACTTTTCTGTTTTAGAAATCCAAAATGGCAATTCATGTTCCAACACTGTCCAGTGTCTGGTTAACAACGCGGTCTGTGATGAGTCAAGTCTTTGTACCTGCGTGATCACAGACTACCTTGAGGGCAACGATTGTTTTCCCAGTAAGTGGTCATGTTTTTTGGTCAAATTTTGAATTTTGAATAAAGATATAGATTAGATGAGACAGAAGGGAATATTTTTTTGATAGGAACTTTTTTTGATTCTTATTAAATGTTTTGGTGCTTTTCTTCATAAAACCAATCTCTTCTATGTTTCAATAGAATATAAAATTTAAAAAAGAGCTAATGTTGGTTTGTGCATTTTTAATTCTGAATTCAAAATTGTGTAAGGAACAGTAATTGAGGTCCTATGTCTTAAAACAAAACATACTTATACATGAATATAACAGAGAAGGCCAATGGTGAAAGCTGCAACTTGAGGGTGGAGTGTAGTGTTACTAATGCGGAATGTATAGATTCCCTTTGTGGATGCTCTGCCACCCACTACATCTCCGCAGATGGCAACACTTGTATTCTGAGTAAGTTCTTTGTTAGATGATGGAGATTGTTAAGCTGCAGTTCTCGAAGAATATGGAGAGCTATTCTACTCACCCTTGTGTCAGCGTGGCGCTGATTGTTTTAAAATGAAAGTTGTTTTTCTCAAATATTAATAAAAAAAATATTGATTTGAAAACTGAGCTCTAACAACATTGCAACAATCACCTTATGACAGCAAATATTTTCAGCAATTGCTTAGTATGATAGTATGTTAGTGTTTGATTTTTTGAGGGTTTTAAATCAGCTCATATTTACCATTCCATCTCAATGATATTTTGCTTATTAGTTTATGAACATTTTAGAGATAAATTTTATAGATTTATTTACAGAAATTTCATTTTTCATATGCCATTTGATTGAGACTGGGATGAATTAGTTTTTCATGTCCTTATTTATGGTACCATATATGTTACAGAGAAGGCATATGGGTTGAATTGTGACACCGCCGAACAGTGTGCTACGGAAAATGCTGCCTGTTCTGGGACGTGTACGTGCAACGATGACAGTTTCCATGATACGTCAGATGGAGCAGACGTCTGTACCCAAAGTATGTACCACTAACAGTATTTCAGAACCAAGAGTAGCAGAAATAGAATGTGTCTTAAAAGTTATGCTTAGTGCAGCTTTTATGGTATAGAAATCTTATAATATAAGCTTTTAAAGTAAGTATATTTGGTATTGTGTCCTCTTTCTAACCTTGTCCTTAGGCATGCCTCTTTGATTCTATTCAGTCCATTGGCCAGCCAATTTTACAGTTTAATCAAAACACATTGATTCTACAATCATCTTATTTTAGCTTTCAATGTTGATATATTCTGCTTAATGTTGCATTACAGAGTTGGATTATGAGGCTACCGGATGTACGGAGGCGAGTCAGTGTAAGACTGGCAATGCAGTGTGTGACAGTAGCACGTGTATGTGTACATCAAACAACTACTACCAGCCGGATGAATGTTTGCTAAGTAAGTTGGGTATTTAATTGTTAGAAATAGTTTAAGACAAGGATTGCTCTATACATGAGCAATATACTCATTGGCTCAATCTTGGTAAAATATATCAAAACATTAGTCTACTTTAGTCTACTTTGTGGCCTTTTGTGTTGCCAAAATTGTCTACAGTGGTCAGCATTATACTTTTGTTTCTGACCAATCGTATCTTCTGGTAGAGTCTTCTTTTTGCATATTGGTCATGATCAGTGGATTTTGGGGCAGTAGTCAAGGTCACAGTGGCCTTCACTATAAATGATGGCACTTTAAGCACTTGACTTATCACTTTCCCAAAGTTCTAGTAACCATGGTTAATTGGCATATAAACAACTATACATATATTATATCCTGAGTCATGTAGGCAATGTAACAAACTCAATTCCTTTTTCTCTTGTTAAGAACGTGGGGACAATGAAGCCTGTGATAATGCAGCCCAGTGTTTACGTGGAAACTCTGAGTGTGACCAAGTGTGCGGTTGTCCAGGAAACATGTACATGGATGACTCAACCTCCCCACCACAGTGTTCAAACAGTGAGTAATCAATATAGGTGCAAGTCAGAGTTAGCTATCATTTGTTCATGATTGACAAGCCTGCAGGCTTACACTAGTACAGCATGCTTGCTTATCCTTTTTTAAACTGCTTACCATTCACCGTATATATAGGAGTGACTTCATTTTTAGCTCGACTATTCAAAGAATATGGAGAGCTATACTACTCACCCAAGCGTCGGTGTTGGCGTCACACCTTGGTTAAGGTTTTGCATGCAAGCACACGTAGGTTAATATCTCAGCAACTACTTGAGGTTTTGCATTGAGACTTTATACAATGGTACTCAACCATCCAACCTACTTAATTAACCAAGTTAGATAACTCTAGTTTGCATTTAATGCAAATAATAGGCCTTTATTATACGACTTAGAAATTCTGGTTAAGGTTTTGCCTGCAAGCACACGTAGGTTAATATCTTAGCAACTCCTTGAGGTATTGCATTGAGACTTGATACAATGGTAATCAGCCACCCAACGTAATTGAATAACCAAGTTAGATAACGGTATTTTGCAAATAATGGCCCTTTATTATTACACTTAAAAATTCTGTTTAAAATTTTCCATGTAACCACATTTATGTTAATATCTCAGCACATCATGTATTGCATTGAAATCTTATCTAACAGTGATCCATGCCTGTTTCGCCAAAACATTTCAATCCTTCGATTCCTGTCTCTGTGACAGCTCTGGTTTATAAGTGTTCAATATTTTGATCTCATTAGAAATAGTATTACAGGACTTAATTTCAAAGATGAGGTCATATGTTAAACATTAGGTAAATATTAGATTAGATTAGTTCAATATTAAGTTTTGTGAGCCAGAAATCACCATTTCATGCTAGGGACTCTTTCAATAGAAATTAGATGTAAGTAAATGTGTCATGTGCCTTCTATTATTTTATTACCAACTTCTCTCTCCTTCCAGAGCTGGCTTACGAGGCTGTATGTACGTCAGAAGTACAGTGTATCACGTCCGCAGCCCTGTGTGTCGCCATGGAGACGGCCTCTCAGTGCATGTGCTCCGCAAACTACTTCCATGACAGTACCAATGACAAGTGTACCTTCAGTAAGTATTTACATTTACAGTGAACATGGAAACAAGGGGAAGTTTTCCACAATTCTAGGGAGTATATGCCATCATCTGCAATATTTTAAAAACATCTCCCTTTTATCAAACTAGGGAGAAGTATTAAGACAGGTTATGAAGACTTCTTCACACAATCTCTCTCTAGCTTAATCCCAGCATTTGCCTTTTTGATAATATCATTCTCTGTGCCGAAACTCAACGTCTATTGTGTGTTTAGGTTATTTAATTTCATACATGCCATAACCCTTGGCAGGGGGAAAATCCCCCCAAATTCTGACCCATCCCCTAGTCCCCCGCCGGTTGTCAGTGGAAAGCATCCAAGTCCAAAAATGATTGTAATGAGAGTGTGTTTCTGTATATTTTTATATAATAAATGTAGATATTGCGCTAAATTTCTCTGCATAAAAATTCCCTGGTGTAATTTCAAAATCCCCTGTAATTCAGACCAAAATCCTCTGGGAAGCCTCTCAGAAATATGGCTACGTAATTCTTTCTTTTAATGTTTAAACAAACTATATATATATATACAGAATATGGAACAAAACATGTTTATTGATTATCCATGTCACGTGAGTGGGCTTAATGTGATATATATGCAATAATGCATTTGGACTCAACTCTCAAACATGATACAAATTTCATTGAAATGGATTTGGGTTTGTTTCCAAATTATTTAATCTCAAATAATTTTAGTGGACATGTTTGAAGTTTGATTCATTATTCCAGAGGTCCTGTTCGGGGAACAATGTAGCCAGGCAGCGGATTGTGTCACCCCTGGGGCTATGTGTGAAGGCACCCCTACCACTGTATGCACATGTGCCGAGGGGTTCTACTATGATGATGTCAGCTGCAGGGAGAGTATGTGCTGAGTTGATTAGTTACAGTTTTTGTATACAAGATACAAGAATCTTGATTCATAGTCGGGTATATGTTAACAAGAAACATAAGCTCAATGAGCTATTTTCTGACATATATGGTGAAAGGCATAAGGATTGGTTTTCAACAGAGTGTCGAATTGCTTCAAAACATCTGCCAATATGATCTGTTAAATCAGTCCCATAATGCAACTGGCAAAAATATAGTTCTGCGGGCAAGTACTGGTTTGGAAGTAAGTGCTAGACGCAATCTGTAGAACCGCTTATCTTTTTTCAGAATTATTATTTTGGATTGTTTAGATTGTTTAAAAGTCGCACAGTGATTCATTTGGATGTAATTGTTTCAGAAAAGGCGAACGGTGTTGTATGTGGGACAGTTGGCGAATGTTCGGTGACTAACTCGGTATGCAGCAGTACATGTCAGTGTCCGGAAGGCACGTTCCTCAATGGATCTCAATGCTCAAACAGTATGTACATGTATATTGCAAGACAGTGTGCTTAATGACTTTGTTATTTAAGCATGCCAATCTTTAAATGAAAAAGGTCACTTTACTGTGGAATAGCCTCGTTTTTGTTGTTGTTGATGCTATCGGTGTTGGCGTTTGTGTTGTTGTTTTTGTTGTGTAAAAACCTGGCAAAATCTAAGAAACAGTTAAGAAATTCAATTGTAATTTGAAAGGAAAAAGGTCAAAGGTATTGTGGTATAGCCTTGTTGTCGTTGTTGTTGTACAAAAAACTTGGCCATAGCTCATAGTTAAGACAATTCTACTGAAATTTGGTAGACATGTTGCCCTAGAGAGTAGGCACATGTACAGCAAGGCCCACAACTCTGGCTTTTATTGTAGGGTTGTGCACCTTATTTGAATAAAAAACAGACCACTGTTACACTCATCTGGGCAGCACTTGTTTTCTCTTCCAATACTTCTGGCAAATATATTGCACAATGACCGTAGTGAAATAAAGTTAAAATTATACTGTTATGCCAAGACACTTTGTATCAAATTAAAACCAGTTGACCGCCATCATGGAAGCTTATTCCAATTATTGCACACATAATTTACTGGGTTCAATCCTTACCTGGGAAACAATCTCTTAAGATACCAAAAAAGGACACAGTACTGGTTTCTGCCAAGGAAATTGACCGGAGATCGATTCATATCAGCCATCAGCTGTCTACACAATCAAACTTAGATTAATAACGAAAAATGAAATAAATTCTGTTGCCAACTCATGTACTTGAATATGATTTTGAGAAATTTTGTCTTTGATTATCCAAAATTTGCTAAGGTTAAGGTAAAAGTCATATATATAACTTTCAATAATTTTAACTCAACACAAAACCAACTTGTGAAAATACATGTATATACAGCAGCTATAATGCTTGTACCCCTAAAGAACCATGGTTTAAAAGTCCTGTTTAAGGTATAAATTGGCTTTAACTTAAACTGACAGACTGAACATCAGCACTATAAAATTTCTCTTTAAGAACTGATGAATGGAGAGGCATGTACGGACACGCTACAGTGTCGTGTTCAGAGTGCCGATTGTGACGGGACCTGCCAGTGTGATGCACTACGGTACTTGGACGGTGATGCATGCCTTTTGTGTAAGTATCGCACTTAATCTTTTTGTGTGTTTCACAAACTGTAGAACAAAGGTCTTCAGTGATAACTTTTTTTCATTAAAATTTTATTAGAAATTGCTTAAACCTGATCACTGTGCATCCATGCCTGTATTGTAAAAACATTTTTATTAATGAATAAGTTTTTGAAACTTTAAGAGAAAGACCACATTCATTAGGCAAAATTTAATAAAAAAATCAGTGCTATGGATACAACTCGGCCACTAATTGCCATGTTATTTCATGTATTTGCCTGAATTAGAATCATTTGAAGAAACTATTTCTAGTGAAAGCTCACTCCGAGTTTTGTGAGTCCGCGGAGCAGTGTTCTACTGGTGCCTGTGACAACCATCAGTGTTCCTGCCTTGATGGACAATACTACTCTACAGCGGAGGGAGCGTGCAAAGATAGTAAGTCAATCCATTATAGGCTGCTTAAAAGGTGCAGGAAAAGAAAAAAACAGGGTGTTACAGTGGCTTATGGGAACTAGGAATGCCCTGAATGACAATAGTTTTCTTAAGCCCAAGTGGTGTGCCAATATAGTAAGTGAAGACATCATAATATGTGTGTTCAGGTTAATTATACCTCCATGAACATAGTTTGAAGGGAGTTATCATACGATCAGTTGGTTTGTCTGTCAGTGGGTCAGTCACTTGGTTGGTCAATTGGTGGTCAGTCACTTGGTCAGCAGGTCTGTCAGTTTACTTGTTTGTTCGAAAAAGTTTATTGAGCGAACGTATTCCACAGTTTAGGAGATGTCATTCTGATACTTTGTATCTATTGCAACCCGCAGGAGACAGAAGCAAACTATTAAGTTTTTTAATCCTAAATATACTATAAACACTGTGATTGCATCCATTACGGGTAGAAGAGCTGATCACAAGGATCAGTGGTCAGTTCATTTAACATTTTTTGCTAGATTTTTTAAAAAATAAGGAGGGTTTACTACTTGCCCCACGTCGGCACCAGTGTCAGCGTCCAGTTTAGGTTTTAGGGCAAGTTGGTATTTTCTCTTACAACTCCAATACCCTTCTTTCACTTTCAATTCTCTTAATATTTCACACAGTTTTTCAGGACCATCATACAATGTGGTTTCATAACTCCTTTTTTATCCTAAATACAAATTATGGCCCCTAATACTTCACGTTTATGGCCATCACACAATAAGGTTACATAACCAAATACAAATTATGGCCTTTGATTGACCCAAAATATTCTTTTTTACTTTTTTATATATATTTTATTGATTTTGACAGGCATATTTTTATACTTTTATTTATTTTGCAGAGATTGGCTACAACATTAACTGCAACAATGAAGCAGGGGAGTGTGTAACTGTGCATGCCGAGTGTCTCTTTGATGTGTGTGCCTGTCCAGATACGTACTACGTTTCACTGGACAGGACACAGTGCTTTGACAGTAAGTTAGAAAGAGAGACACAGTATTATGTCTGATCATTTGCAACATAATGTAGATTGCTTAAATTGCACAAGAGTTTATTTTTCACAAACATTCCACGGGTCAACCATAAGGAAAACTCAAAACTTTGTTTAATGATATGTTTACCCCTGTTTTTACAAAAGTGATGGATTTAAATTGATTTACAATATTTTGCAAATATTCAAGAGTTAACTTACTGGTAGAAAGAAATGTTTTCTATGTCCAATATGAAGGAAGAGACTATTGCTGACTATCTTGTGAGCTATGAAAACATATAAATACTTGTTGAGCGCACTAAATTGACTTTTGAGTTAGTATTAACCCCTAAATACTTAGCTGATGTTATTGCTTTTCATTACTTGTTTGAAACAAGATTTTTGGAGGGGAAACAAATTACTAAATTCCCTATATTCTACAGGGATCGGAGATGGAGGAATCTGTGCGAATGATGATGAATGTTCATACACAAACGCAGCATGTGTGGAGACTCAGTGCACATGTGGAGCGGGCTATTACGTGAATCATACAGGCTTGGCTTGTGAACAGAGTAAGTGCACTTTGTGTCCAGAAAATGGCAATTTTGTGTGATTATCAACTATTGTAATTATGTTGTAAGCTTAAACACAAGTTTGTACCAGTTTGATCCTTGATTTTTTTTCACAAAATTTGATAACTTAAGATATGGGTCAAAAAAAGGTTGATCATGTATTTCTGGTCTGGATAAACATTCCTGTTTGGTGCGCAAGAAATTTAAACCCTTTAGCAAGCAGATAAGCAATTGTCATAATGCCAAATCAGCCTGATAAAATTATAAACATTCAATCCCAGTTAAACCAATGGAGACTGGTCTGTTTGTTGTTGTGCTTTGTTGCAGACTTAAAGTCGCGAATTTTGGATAGCTAATATTTTTGTTTGCATGAGAACAGCATTTTCAACATACTTACTGCGTGGCTGATGTCAAACTTGTTTTGAATTTGACACCTGCAAACTCAATTGTCGCAATTCCAGAATATTTAGTTCATGTACTGCAATAGTATGGGGAACATCTGTTGGAAACACACAGTAAATAGCCTGGCAGGGTGGCAAACTAAGTGATGATTAATGATTGGTTCAATTTCATGGACTGATAAGCTCTTTTCTCAAAATGAGGAGTTTGGGATGCAATTTCCCTGGACTGTACTGGTAACATGGTAACCCTGTACATTATTATTATTATTATTTACCAAACTTATATAGCGCCCTTTTCATATACACGTTCAAAGGCGCTTTACAACGATATAATCTGATAGTTGACTACAAGCAATATCATTAAAATACTAGACAGCTTTTGAACAATAAATGTACAACATACTAAAAATTATGAAACACCATAAAATGAAATGTGGTATTTAACTGGTCGTCTGAATGTACATGGACTTGGATGTAATATATATTTCTTGGTTAAACAACATTGGCCATGATTGATAGCAGTCCAAATCTGATTTAAGGGTCATATGGATTGTGCACAGACCACAACCTATTTTATTCCAGCCAAGCCGATTGGTGGGTCATGCAGCAGTTCTGAGGAATGTGGCTTCCCCGGATCGGGATGTGTCAGCGGAACCTGTGCGTGTTCCGACAATATGTACGAGGGTGCTGATGCCTGTGAAGACAGTATGTTACTTCTATATCTTTAATGTTATGAATCAGACTTAAAGAACCTTTTAAATAATTGTTTTCATACTTTCAGGTATTTGTTTCATGATTCATTGATTTGGGTGATTGGCTGCCATGCAAGATAAACAGGACAATGGCAACATAAATAACTGAAGTTTCATAATGGTGGAAAAAGGCTACAAACAACTTCTTGATTTTTAAAACTAAGCCTATGTGAGCTGTAAGCTGGTGGATATGTAAGATGGGGGTTGATGTTATAAGCACTTTTACTTTTCTGTCAATGGACACACAAATTGAGACTGAGACTGCTTGTTCTTGACTTTGAGTTTGTTTTGTGCTTCCTCCGCATTACACACTGCCATATACAGCCGATTCATATTTTCATTTTCAGAGAAGCTAAACGGGGAGGCATGTGGTGTGATGGAAGAATGTCTCGTGACGTCGGCCCAGTGTCTGTCCAGCGCTTGTAGCTGCAGTCAGGACCAATACCTTGAGAACCTTGAGTGTCGTGCCAGTACGAAATAAGACTTTAAATTATATGTTTATATCATTTCTATGTCAAACCAAGTGATTTTGACTAGTTACCCATTCAATATTATGTGATTTAATATTGCAGAATGAGCTTCAAATTGTAAAGGGGAGCAAGTCTTGTTAGTTCATTTTATCACATAATTATTGATACATTAGGATAAAAGTCTATTTTAGGTAACAAGGGAATTGACTTTATGAATTTGATTAGCAGTCTGTGACTAGCCAGTGGAATTGATGCTTTGTTTTTACGATGTTATCTGGTATGACAGTAATATAATTGGAGAACTGGGCATAAGATGAGCTTATGTCTGGACTAAGTTGCAGTTTTGGCTGTATTGCTCTTAACACTCAATTGTTATTATTGTGTACCATTTGGTCTTAAGATTTAAGAAGCGGTGATAATGTCCCACGGAATGTGAAAAACAGGCTTTCACTGTGCAGCTATTATTTCTACTGGCTTTTAGTGTACAGGTAGAATTTACAAGTTTTAATGGCCAAGTGTGTAGAATACCGGCTTTTAGTGGACAGCTATTATTTACCAGTTTTGATGGCCAAGTGTGTAGAATACTGGCTTTTAGTTGACAGCTATTATTAACCAGTTTTGATGGCCAAGTGTGTAGAATACTGGCTTTTAGTGGACAGCTATTATTTACCAGTTTTGATGGCCAAGTGAATAGAATACCGGCTTTTAGTGGACAGCTAATATTTACCAGTTTTGATGGCCAAGTGTGAAGAATACTGGCTTTTAGTGGACAGCTATTATTTACCAGTTTTGATGGCCAAGTGTGTAGAATACCAGCTTTTAGTGGACAGCTATTATTTACCAGTTTTGATGGCCAAGTGTGTAGAATACCAGCTTTTAGTGGACAGCTATTATTTACCAGTTTTGATGGCCAAGTGTGTAGAATACCGGCTTTTAGTGGACAGCTATTATTTACCAGTTTTGATGGCCAAGTGTGAAGAATACCGGCTTTTAGTTGACAGCTATTATTTACCAGTTTTGATGGCCAAGTGTGAAGAATACCGGCTTTTAGTTGACAGCTATTATTTACCAGTTTTGATGGCCAAGTGTGTAGAATACCGGCTTTTAGTGGACAGCTATTATTTACCAGTTTTGATGGCCAAGTGTGTAGAATACTGGCTTTTAGTGGACAGCTATTATTTACCAGTTTTGATGGCCAAGTGAATAGAATACCGGCTTTTAGTGGACAGCTAATATTAACCAGTTTTGATGGCCAAGTGTGAAGAATACTGGCTTTTAGTTGACAGCTATTATTTACCAGTTTTGATGGCCAAGTGTGTAGAATACCAGCTTTTAGTGGACAGCTATTATTTACCAGTTTTGATGGCCAAGTGTGTAGAATACCGGCTTTTAGTGGACAGCTATTATTTACCAGTTTTGATGGCCAAGTGTGAAGAATACCGGCTTTTAGTTGACAGCTATTATTTACCAGTTTTGATGGCCAAGTGTGAAGAATACCGGCTTTTAGTTGACAGCTATTATTTACCAGTTTTGATGGCCAAGTGTGTAGAATACCAGCTTTTAGTGGACAGCTATTATTTACCAGTTTTGATGGCCAAGTGTGTAGAATACCAGCTTTTAGTGGACAGCTATTATTTACCAGTTTTGATGGCCAAGTGTGTAGAATACCGGCTTTTAGTGGACAGCTATTATTTACCAGTTTTGATGGCCAAGTGTGAAGAATACCGGCTTTTAGTTGACAGCTATTATTTACCAGTTTTGATGGCCAAGTGTGAAGAATACCGGCTTTTAGTTGACAGCTATTATTTACCAGTTTTGATGGCCAAGTGTGTAGAATACTGGCTTTTAGTGGACAGCTATTATTTACCAGTTTTGATGGCCAAGTGTGAAGAATACCGGCTTTTAGTTGACAGCTATTATTTACCAGTTTTGATGGCCAAGTGTGTAGAATACTGGCTTTTAGTGGACAGCTATTATTTACCAGTTTTGATGGCCAAGTGTGAAGAATACCGGCTTTTAGTTGACAGCTATTATTTACCAGTTTTGATGGCCAAGTGTGAAGAAACCCGGCTTTTAGTGGACAGCTAATATTTACCAGTTTTGATGGCCAAGTGTGTAGAATACCAGCTTTTAGTTGACAGCTATTATTTACCAGTTTTGATGGCCAAGTGTGAAGAATACCGGCTTTTAGTGGACAGCTATTATTTGCCAGTTTTGATGGCTAAGTGTGAAGAATACCGGCTTTTAGTTGACAGCTATTATTTACCAGTTTTGATGGCCAAGTGTGTAGAATACCAGCTTTTAGTTGACAGCTATTATTTACCAGTTTAGATGGCCAAGTGTGTAGAATACCAGCTTTTAGTGGACAGCTATTATTTACCAGTTTTGATGGCCAAGTGTGTAGAATACCGGCTTTTAGTGGACAGCTATTATTTACCAGTTGTAATGGCCAAGTGTGTAGAATACCAGCTTTTAGTGGACAGCTATTATTTACCAGTTTTGATGGCCAAGTGTGTAGAATACCGGCTTTTAGTGGACAGCTATTATTTACCAGTTTTGATGGCCAAGTGTGTAGAATACCGGCTTTTAGTGGACAGCTATTATTTACCAGTTTTGATGGCCAAGTGTGTAGAATACCGGCTTTTAGTGGACAGCTATTATTTACCAGTTTTAATGGCCAAGTGTGTAGAATACCGGCTTTTAGTGGACAGCTATTATTTACCAGTTTTAATGGCCAAGTGTGTAGAATACCAGCTTTTAGTGGACAGCTATTATTTACCAGTTTTGATGGCCAAGTGTGTAGAATACCAGCTTTTAGTGGACAGCTATTATTTACCAGTTTGATGGCCAAGTGTGTAGAATACCGGCTTTTAGTGGACAGCTATTATTTACCAGTTTTGATGGCCAAGTGTGTAGAATACCGGCTTTTAGTGGACAGCTATTATTTACCAGTTTTGATGGCCAAGTGTGTAGAATACCGGCTTTTAGTGGACAGCTATTATTTACCAGTTTTAATGGCCAAGTGTGTAGAATACCGGCTTTTAGTGGACAGCTATTATTTACCAGTTTTGATGGCCAAGTGTGTAGAATACCAGCTTTTAGTGGACAGCTATTATTTACCAGTTTTGATGGCCAAGTGTGTAGAATACCGGCTTTTAGTGGACAGCTATTATTTACCAGTTTTGATGGCCAAGTGTGTAGAATACCGGCTTTTAGTGGACAGCTATTATTTACCAGTTTTAATGGCCAAGTGTGTAGAATACTGGTTTCTAGTGTACATCTAGATGTACCAGTTTCAATGGACACATGTAGAATAACACCCAGTTTCAATGGCTTAGTGTGTGAAATACTGGCTTTTATTTTACAGCTATGATATACCAGTTTCAATGGCCTATTGTGTAGAATACCAAGTTTTAACACACAGCTATAATGTACCAGTTCCAATGGCCATGTGTATAGATTATTGTTATGTGATGCATAGCTTGAATGTTTCCCTTTTTCAATGGTATGTAAATATTGGATTCTGGGTCTGAGAGAACTGCATTTTGTTCTCTGGATGGTAAGTTTTACCTTATAGTTATCAACAAAGAATGGTAAATAGTTCTTAATCACATGTTTATAGCTGATTATAAAACAACTGCTCATCTATTTCCACAGAGCTTGGATACAATCAGCCGTGTGATGCTGACATCACAGACCAGTGTATGTCCATGTTTGTATGCAGCTCCAACAATGTCTGTGACTGTCCAGAGGGGGAAGAGTATAGCATAGATGCTTGTATACAAGGTGAGAGCATAAAGTTTCACAATTTTGGTTACAGTTAAAATTGTAAGCTTATTAAAAAAAAGTTGAGTAGAGAATTGATTTAAGCTTGCCTATTTTTCCTTGGAAAAAAGTTGAGATATTGTCAAAGCCATGGTGTGTATGGCAGCGTTTGGCAAAACACTTTGTAAGCTTGTCATAGCAAAGATTAAAGAGATGAAGCCTGGAGCCTTGTAGACAAAGTCCGCTACAACAGTGAACACACTTGTGTAAAGTCCAATAACTCTGACTACTATTTCACAAGAAAACATCACGACTAAAGAACTTAGAAAAATCATTTATGCATACCAGCTTGGTATGGCACCAGTATGATAATATTATACTAGTGAGTGTTACGGAAGCAGGCTCATTATTTACCTATTCAACTGTAACATGATGATCAAATTGTTGTTTTTCAGTAATAACAACAACGCCTATTCCCACCACTCCGGCTCCAGATGAGATCGTTTTTGTCGGTATGTTTGTAAATCTATGTGTGGTGTTCACTATTTTGCAATGCTCTGAGCATACATATTTTGTTGAAACTCATGAAAAAATAATGCACGAGAAACACATATTAAGCCTGACACTCTGACTTGACTGTTCATTGCAAAATTATAACTTTTTTGAGATCACTGAAAATAAGCAATTAAATAAATAATTTTTCAATTTCAAATTATTTTATTCTCATTTTTTTTAATATGACTGAATGACAATTAAGCTCGTTAATTTTTTCAGATGTTGACGGTGAGGTTACATTCAACCAGACATACGACCCGGCCCTGAATGACACAACATCTGAAACATTCCAGAACTATGCCTCTGACTTCCAAACTGCTGTATGTTATGATGCTTTTTGAACAACTAGGCTTACAGATTTAAATTACATTAACAACATTATCAGTTTAGTGCTAATTAAAAGTGATCCTAAAGAAACCACATTTTCTATTCTTAACAAAGATCACACAGCACAATTAAAAAAAAAATATGTTTTAGCTTCTCTGCTTTTTGAAAAGTTCTGAACTAAGGTATTGTCAAAGGCCTGTTGTTTTTGACATTATTAGCAGTAAAGGGAGAGCATAAAGTCACTGCTTTTTCTGTCACACTCTTGTTCAAAATTTAGTAACTGACCAGATTTCAATGAAACAGTGCAGTATGCAAAAACCATAATTACACCCTCATACATTGTTATCTCCCCTTTCCACTTTAACTGTTTGCATGAATAAGGAAGGTGCCTGTCTGGACCATAAGTTAACAGTAATTGAGGGATTTAAATGAATATTATAGACATGTAGCAATGAGGCAAAATTCAGTGCACAGTAGCTATGCCCTGTCCTTCATTTTTACAGAAATAGGCTTTTTCATCATGGGTGCTTGTTTTACTTAAATTTTGTCTGGAGAATAACTCCAAATGTTTTTGAGGTAATGTTTTCAAACTTACTTTATATAATATACAGATAAACCTTATTGAGGAAAAGTGCAGTGCATTGGAACACATATTATTACATGTATCTCTGTTTTGATTTTTATAACAGATAAATATTGGCATCTGCTGGCTTGCATTCTTGATTTTTTATTTCCTATTCTCTATATTTACAATTAATTCCCTCTCTTTCAGCTGATTGATTCAGACCCAAGCATTGAAAGTGTCACTGTAACAGGAATATCGTGAGTAGTCCACAAATTTACTCAAGTCCACATTTGTAACCAATAATTAACTGTCAGATGGATTATTAATTTAAAGTACTTTTGTGAATGATGGGGCCATCTTATAAGTGTAAGTTCAAGAATCTCATTTATATATTAAGTGAACATCAGAAATTAAACTCAAAGTTTAATTTGCATATTCAAATATACTATGCCACAACTGACCAATGAAACTCTTTTAAGTTAAAAATTCTCAGAAATAATCATTTTAAAAAAAAGCAATCATACAAATTGCGCATTTAATAGATGGCCATTATTCTTATATCTATGTTTTGACCTGAAATGACCTTAATTTTTGTGTGTGTCAACTGGTTATTTAATTTTATTGGTTAAGAAACGATTTTGGTTGATTTGTGATTTTTCATTTCTGATGATAGAAAACATAAGTAAAGGTAAAATGAAGATTCATGTAGAAATGTAATTGAGTAACATTAACAGCAGCGTCGCTTCTGTATTAAACAGTTTTTTTCATGAATTAGCAGGAAGATACGTATTAAGATAGTACATAGTTTGAGAGAAACAAGTTACTGCTTTTGCTAATCTTTGTTTTGTCAGATTTTTATGCAGATCATCTGGCCAAGTTTCATGCGACATCAATAAACATTTAGTCCATTTTGATTAAAAACAGGAGCAAGGGGAGGTCAAATCAAAAATGATAAAGAGAATGGTAATTCTGAAATTTTTAAAAAACTTGTCTTAGTTTAATGATAAATACCGAAAAAGTATTCATTTTATATTGCCATTTAGTCTTCTAGAAGTTGTCAGAGATTCAAAAACAATAATAGTAACATGTATTTGCGTTATTTGATGAAACATGTCTGAACAAGAAAGTCTTTTCTGTATTTATTTGTTCTGGTTTTCACATGAAAAGCAAATATTGAAAAATAAAGAAAGAAGTTTTTGCATTGTCTGAAAAATAAGAGTGGTCAATTTGACAAACAAAGTAAATTTGTTTGGCCTAAAAATATTCAAATATTAATATTGAGTAGTGTGTTGTTAATTGTCATGTGTGAGTTATCAAAGTCATTTTCAGAATCACAGCGCCATTGCCCAAGATAAGCGCAGGTTTATGTTCTGTATGTATTTAGTCTAATTCTGGGACTAAATCTATGCTAGACTTAACCTTATTCAAACAATCACCAAATTCATTTGTAAATTTTGATGGCTACCATTTTGATAACAGCTCACATGCTGATGTCATTGTAAAACTTGCTACCCTATATACAAGTATGGGTTACACAAAACCATTATTATATTAAAAGAATTTTCAATATATGATTAAAACTCAGGGAGATAAATATATCATGCTTAAGGCCTGTCTAATAGAGTACGCATGGTATGAAGAAAAAAGGTGATTTTATGGAAAATAATTAGCAAATCTATGTTCTTATATACTGATTTAAGATAATTTTAGGTGAGCAATTTGCAAGTCATTCTTATTCATCAGAGGTTTGACAATGATAAATCTTACCTCTGTTGTACACACAGCGTCATAGTTCTAGTGTACTGAGAATGACGGGAAGCGAATTTTAATTTTTTTCAGAGAGGGCAGTGTGATGGTGGTCTTCATTGTGAGATATATCAAGATTGAAGTTGCTATCAACGTCACAGATGGTGGCAACCAAGAACCAGCAGATGTGGACGCACTGATTGACCTTGAACAACAGATCAAGGCCAAGGTCAGATTGCTATTTTGAAACTAGACTAAATAACATAATCCATTTTTGACAATACATACAGCTTGTTTCACCTATGTGCCGTCTTTTATCTGAAAATATGATTTGATATGATTTTTGTATGTAAAATTGTGAACAAAATCCTTGTAGCAAGCAAATAAACCATAAACCAAGGTTGATATAAGGGATATCAGTGTATGTATATCACATGATAAATACATCATAATATGTTATGTCAGAAGGCAACATTTTGCTTAAAATAAACATTTAAAACAAGATAACGTTTCTTTAACAACATCATTTTAAATGAAACAAAGGGCAGTCTATGCCGCTCAATCTGTTTCCAAAATAATGTTTTGACAGTGCTACGTCAGATGGCCATATTGTGAAAAGGTTTGTTGAAGTGTTATAAGTAAATAAACTCTCAATCAAACTCTGGTGAAAGGCCAAAGGCAGGCCTCTGTAAGTAGCTATGACTGCGCTATGTTTCATATAAATGGTGAAGGATTATAGCGAAGGTATCTTTGTTAAAGCCTTTATTTGGAGCATAATGTTGCCATCTGATGTAGCATTTATGAAGCAATTTATCATGTGGTTTATACACACTGGATATTGTGTTCATGTTTGTTTAAAATGTAGCAGAAATGCCATCTTGTTTGAAAAAAACATTGCTTGAATACTATTAGACATTTAAGTAACTATTTCTAGTTTGTGCATATCTGGAACTACTTTTGTACATAAGTAACTAGCTGTTTTCATCATGCATGTGTGGAAGAACTCTGCCATGTGACCTACTGTTATCTTACACTTGTTTAAAGCTGCACTCTCACAGATTTAACGTTTGACAATTTTTATGCCCCCAAAGGTGGGCATATTAATATCGCACCCTCTGTCCGTCCATCCGTCCGCCCGTCCGTCCGTCCGTCCGTCCGTCCGGCTCTGTAACTTTCCCTTGTATGGACAGATTTTAAAATAACTTGCCACATGTGTTCCACATACCAAGACGACGTGTCGCTTGCAAGACCCGTGTCCCTACCTCAAAGGTCAAGGTCACACTTAGTGTTTATTCACAATGGAGTGCTGCATATAAGGACATAGAGTATAGGTTGTCGTGTCCGGGCTGTAACTTTCTCTTGTATGGACAGATTTTAAAATAACTTGCCACATGTGTTCCACATACCAAGACGACATGTCGCGTGCAAGACCCGTGTCCCTACCTCAAAGGTCAGGGTCACACTTATTGTTTATTCACAATGGAGCGCTGCATATAAGGACATAGAGTATAGGTTGTCGTGTCCGGGCTGTAACTTTCCCTTGTATGGACAGATTTAAAATAACTTGCCACATGTGTTCCACATACCAAGACGACGTGTCACATGCAAAACCCATGTCCCTACCTCAAAGGTCAAGGTCACACTTAGTGGTTATTCACAATGGAGTGCTGCATATAAGGACATCGAGTATAGGTTGTTGTGTCCGGGCTGTAACTTTCTCTTGTATGGACAGATCTTAAAATAACTTGCCACATGTGTTCCACATACGAAGACGACGTGTTGCGTGCAAGACTCGTGTCCCTACTTCAAAGGTCAAGGTCACACTTAGTGTTTATTCACAATGGAGTGCTGCATATAAGGACATAGAGTATAGGTTGTCGTGTCCGGGCTGTAACTTTCTCTTGTATGGACAGATTTTAAAATAACTTGCAACATGGGTTCCACATACCAAGACGATGGTCGCGTGCAAGACCCGTGTCCCTGCCTCAAAGGTCAAGGTCACACTTAGTGTTTATTCACAATGGAGTGCTGCATATAAGGACATAGAGTATAGGTTGTCGTGTCCGGGCTGTTACTTTCCCTTGTATGGACAGATTTTAAAATCACTTGCTACATGTGTTCCACATACGAAGACGACGTGCCGTGTGCAAGACCCATGTCCCTACCTCTAAGGTGAAAAATACACTAAGTGTTTATTCACAAGGGAATTCTGAATATAAGGACATAACAGTGTAGGTTGTCAAGTATGGGTGGTATTTTTTTATGTTCAGAGGCAATTTATAATAACTTGCCATATGTATTTGACACGTAAAGGCAAGATCAACTTTTCATGTACTGACCTTGTTCGTAGGTCAATGTCACATTCGGGGGCATTCGTCACATACTGTGACAGCTCTTGTTTATTTTTTGTTTTGAACGAACCAATTTTTGCGAAAATCCATGGAAACCAGTTATATACAACTCCTGACAAAAAATTAGATCGTAGATTCTTATATCTCAGTTCAAAAATTGATGTTTTATGCATTTTTCTTAAACCGTTGGTAACGGTTTAAGCCATAATACATTAGTTTTCGAACGGAAATATGAAAGTCTAAGATCTGAGTTTTTGTCAGCAATGTTATATCATTGGTTTGCAGATATTTACACAAAAATTTGCCCAAAACAAAAAAAAAAAAGTTGTAAAAAGTGGTAAATCTGTGAGAGCGCAGCTTTTAGCCTGAATATACAAATTTCTGTTGAGTCAGGTTTGTATGAGTAACTGTCTGATGTTTAAACATGAAGAAAAATAAACATAATGCTGAACAAAATTTTGCTAGAAAGAAGTACATGATAAAATTCCTTTAAAATGTTGTGATTTTGTTGTATAGGTGACAAGAACGCTATTAAAGGTTTTGCAAGAAGATTTCACAGAAAAAATGAAGAATTCTACATACTTCAGGAATTTAGAGCCTCCAAAAGAGACCGCAGTCAAGGTGAAGGAAGGTTAGTATAAAGTTCACTATTCGTGCCATTTTCTCTAAATTCTTAATATATAACACTTTCGACTTATTACACTTATTTTATGATTTCTTGACTTAAAAACTAAGGATGAGATTTCAATGAAACTTGAACATAGACAGTTAGCAATAAATGCACAAGTATAGTGCTCAAAATAACCATTAGCCTAGCTTCAATCAATACTGAATTATGTGCCCCTTTCACTTTTACAGTATGCATTAATATGGACACTTGATGTCATATTAAACACATTTTTATTAAACTTGCAACTTGAAATATGTTTGTAACTGAATGAAAAATGTGTATTATATGAGGTCTCAAGGCAGATTCTAAATGATATATTATACATATTAGCTTAGTGCCTTTGTCACAATAATTATATGAATAGGTAAAAATAAACAAATGATTTGTTTAGATTGTTAGTACAATGTATTTGCCACTTTTCAGATCCATGTCGAGATTTGGGTGAAATTGCTAAACGGGCACAAAGCGTCCAGTGTCAAACAGTCCTTTCTTACACGCAAATAACTTCCAACATTGAGGCTCGATGCACGTAAGTCATCAACTTTGTTGATGTTTAGTCAACTCCATTTTCTCTCTCCATATTAGCTTTTCTTGATTTCAAAGAAAATAAAAGTGTACATTAATTGCCATAACAACAATGTCATTGCAGTCTGCATTTAAAAGTCATGTTTGTTTATCAAAAAAATATATCTAATACAAGTCTATGTTCATGTCTCTCAATGACATTAATGAATATTTATATCAAGGAGGTTGGGCACTATTTCATTTAACAAGCCACAAATATAATATATTAACTGATGGTGACCAGCATTGTTTTCATTCTTCTTATCTACTGTACAGCGGTTACCGGCTACTGCTAGACTGTGTGATGATTGGCTATAAGCATGACAATAGGTCGTGTCCCGCTAACACCATGAGGAAGACTCTAGAAGACTTGGGTCTTGGGTCTCTTCAACTGAAGCAGGAAGTCAAAAATTGTGTCTCAGGTAATTGTTAATTTTAGCTGTTAAAAAAATGAATTATTATGATAACCTTCGTACCTTAATATTTGTTACTTTTGGTTTTGGTGTTGCTCAGAAATTTGAACCTTAAACCTTGTGCATAACTAAAGAACTGTTCAAGATATTAAAATAATTTGAGTGAAGAATATCGTTGTATGAAAATTCTGAGTGATTAGTTTGGAAAGTTGAATGGACTTGTCGCCTACTCCTCTTAGATTCACAAATGTGGCGATTGTTAACAAAAGGTTCAAGTTGCGAATGATTGTAGAGAACTGTTTGAATTAGCTTGAATAGGATTTGAGTATGATGATATATTAACTTAGTTTCTGTACTAAATTGATTATGGCTTAAATACAATCTCAAAGTTAGAGTGGTCTAGTGGGAAGGGGTCCACCTCACACTCAGTGAGTTGTGGGTTCGATCCCTACCACTGTAATGATCGAACTCTCTCTTACCCTTTCAAAAACTTGACACAGTACTCTATGTGTCCTCCCAGGAAAATGACTTGGGAGTGATTGAAATAAACAAGAACCGGTATAAACTTAACTGCTAGTATTATTGAAATCAGATACATTTTCCGCAATGATCACTCAGTGGGTGATGAAACCAGTTACCAACCTCCATTAGAATCCTTAGATTTTGATGTTTCCTTATTTTTAGGCAACAATTACCGGTTTGAACCGATTGAACCAGTTGACATTGAACGGCCCTGTCACGATCTAACGAACATGAAAATTGCAGCAACAATAGCGTGCAGGGAACATATGCAGGCCATCTCCAACTCCAAGGAGCCTTGCAGGTTTGTAAAAGTTAAATGAAAGAATAGTTATTTTTTATATTGATGAACTTAACTGGTAAACAATACCAAATTAATTGTTAAGTGAACTAAAAATAAATAATTTGAGTAACTTTATTAGTGTCTGGTGCAAATGTCTTTAATAGCATGTGTGCACAGCGAACCACTAAAAAAGCACATTGAAAGAAACCAGGCGTGACTTCATGGAAATTAAGTGGTTGTCTTTGTCAAAGGCTGTTTTGATTATCAAATCAGAATCCTTTCAGAGATCCCATTGTCGAAGACATGAGCGTAAACACTGACTCCTTTTGTGATGATTTTAAAGCATGGTGTTGAAACCGCTTGAGTCCTCACATTGTCTAGCATGAATGAGATCTTGTGTGGAAGGGAAAACACAAGTATCAGTAGGGAACCCACTTGCCTGGCTTAGTGACCCCTAACAAACATCTCTTGCATTTCAAGGGAGAATTGAATTTAATGAAACTATTCTGGTTCAAAATATGAAAATTTATTAGGTCAGCTATCAGTTCAAAACAAGAATATTATATAAGGGACAATTGAATTAGAATTTGATGAAACTATTCCGGTTCAAAATATTAAAAATTTATTACGTCAGCTATCAGTTCAAAACAAGAATATTGTACACCATTTAGAGTGTCTGTGCTTTCTATTTCTAGACCCTCTGTGTAGAGTCCCTGTGCTGACTGATCTAATGCATATATGTTAGGAAAAGCTAACAACAGTGTCATATGCCCCAATTGAAATATTTTAACTTCTTGTATAACTGTATGGAGAGGGAGCCAGTACAGGAGTGTCTATGAATGAGAAATATTCACTTAGGAAATAGTTAAGATTCTACATACCACTCACTTAGGAAATAGTTAAGATTCTACATACCGTTCACTTAGGAAATAGTTAAGATTCTACATACCACTCACTTAGGAAATAGTTAAAATTCTACATACCGCTCACTAAGGAAATAGTTAAGATTCTACATACCGTTCACTTAGGAAATAGTTAAGATTCTACATACCGCTCACTTAGGAAATAGTTAAGATTCTACATACCGTTCACTTAGGAAATAATTAAGATTCAACATACCGCTCACTTAGGAAATAGTTAAGATTCTACATACCGTTCACTTAGGAAATAGTTAAGATTCTACATATCGCTCACTTAGGAAATAGTTAAAATTCAACATACCGCTCACTTAGGAAATAGTTAAGATTCTACATACCGTTCACTTAGGAAATAGTTAAAATTCTACAAACTGTTTTATATTCCAGCTTTGTAGACCCCTTGTTCAACTGTACGCTGACGGAGCTGGTGCGTATGTACAGGAACAGCAGTGACACGGCGATGTGCCCCGAGGGAAACCCGAGTCGTAATTTCATGGTGACGGCCCTTATCAAACACCAGAACGACTTGTTCAAAGGGAAGTCTGTCAACCTTGAGACTTGTGAGTTTAAACTTGTGCATTTCATATCTAGCATTAAAAGCCCATTTAATGCCCAAATAAGTGAAAATATGACCTCTTGATTGACTGGAGAAAAACGTTCGAACATTTATTTCTGCTTGTAAGGCACTTGAAACTAGGAACTCTATGACATGTACCTTTTGTTTGTTAAGGTGAGTTCTTCCTGGTGCCTAACATGCAGTACCATACGAGAGCAAAATGTGGTATGGAGTTGTTCATACTTCGCAACTCATCCGAGGAAGACCTATGCTGGTACGTTGTCTGCAATCATTACGTAGAAGAGGATTGTTTGTTTCAGTGAGATATTAATTTTATGTCAGTTGCACAGCCCCAAGGTAAACTTTGACATAAGTGAAAATATTTACCTTTTGTTTTTTTCAGATGAGATAAAATTCATATATCACTGAAACAAACAAATTATTCCTATGATTTAATGCTACAATTTAAAGTGATATTATATTGTATGTTATCTAAAAATCACGCCAAAAGCTATTGGTTTCATGATGTTATTTCTGAGTACACCGACCAGAAATGTGGTCATGAACATTTTGGCAAAGCTGTGTGAGTCTCACATATATTTCTAAATTTGATTGTTTTTAAAACAAGATAATGTATTGTCAATAACACCAAGGGAAATAAAAGTAGACCTGTAGCAACAATATTACATTTGTATGAATGTTGTAGTCTTTTTACAATCCTCTATCCTTGGATTCATAAACATTTCTAACACCAACTACCTGCTGAAACCCACTTTCTAACCCCTACTAAACTCAACCCCACCATTTTACCCAAACATAACTCAAACCCACCATTATACCCAAACTTAACTCACCATCTAACAGCAACTTAACTCAATCACACCATCTTACCCCAACTCAAACTAACCCAACCTTCTGAACTTAACTCAACACAGTCCCACCTTCTAACTGCAACTAAACTCTAGCTCCAACTTAACCAAAGCCAACCTTCTAACCCCAACTAAATCAACCCTATCATCTAACCTCGTCTCAACCCACCATGTAACCCAAACTTAACTCAACCCAACAATCTAACACCAACTCATGACAACTCCACCATCTGATCTCATTCGAGTTGCATTGGGGTTTGATGGTGGAACATCTTCAGAAGTGTGCAGGTAATTGTTAAATACTGATTTATTGCATACTGGACATTGGCAAGCCTTGTTAAGGTCACCCAATAAACCCCAGCATTTTACCCCAACTCAAGACACCATCTTACCCAAACTTTACTCAAACCATCTTCTAACCCAGACTTAAATAACCTAACTCCAACAGAAATTAACCCAAACAACTAAACAACCATTTAAAACAACTCAGCTCAACCTTACCCAGCCTTCATACCACAACTAAATTCATGTCCACCATCAAACCCCAATGCAACTCAACCCCACCTCTAGCCTTGACTCAACCCAACCATCCATCTGCAGGAACATACAGTCTGTCAAATTGTGTCTGGAGGGTCATGTCAAAGCTTGGAACAAACCAAGTTCCGCTGATGCAGTCCTTACCTTTGTGAGAAGCCAGGGTTTCCTGGACATTGTGCAGCCCATAAGGCCTGAACTGACCTTGGAACATCTTCAGAAGTGTGCAGGTAATTGTTAAATACTGATTTATTGCTTACTGGACATTGGCAAGCCTTGTAAAGGTCACTATTAAATGATGTTATTTTTAAAGTTTGTTTTGTCAATCAATTAGCATATGACTACAATAACCCGGGACAGTATACTACAGATTAGGAAATAGTCAAAGAAAAACCAGAAACTCCGAAATTAGAATGTAAACAAACATTTTATTCACAATTTCGTTCAAACAAGGCTACGTGCACAAAACCCTATTTTCAGCATATTTTAAAGCAAAAAACACAGGAAGAGAATTGAATTTTGCATCAAATTTCTTTATTATGCAGATTTAAACAATTATTAAAAACTTGTTACCTCTGTTCTAGGCTGTTGTGAACTAAATTTTAAAGTCTGAAGTACACACGGAAATGAGAATCAGACTTGTTTCATGAAAATGGTTTTATGGTTAAAATGTAGATGCTTTAAGGATTATTTTTGTGTACCGGTAAATGTTTTAAGATAAGACCCACTGGTCACTTGATCTAACATTGACATGAACTTGTAAGAAATGGTCAGTCTTGCTGGGTTTATATTGGTGTTGATTCCTCATCTCTTCAGCGCATAACACTAGAAACATTTGATTCCAACTGCGTGGAGGTTCTGGTGTGGAAGTGAACAAGATGAAATATATCAGTCTTTGGTTTAAGTTGTCATATTTTAATCCTCTTCAGAGTACAACACGGAAAGCCTATGCGACTCTAACTACACAGATATACATGAGCTTGGTCGTATCTGGTGCGGAAGCCAACTGTACGAGCATTTCCGATATTACTATGAAGTTCTGCGGAGAGACAGTGCTGGCGCTGATGTTCATTTACTCAACTGCATGTATGACATAACTTTTTAGACTAAACATAAGCTTTAGAAGAGTCATACGGTAGCTCAAACCATACAAGATTTTCCCATAAACATAATGATAAATTAATCGTCACCTTTATGCAATAACTCAATATCTAGAAAATATAGGAAAATGGTTTTTGACCAATATCTTGAGTTAGGATATATCAATAGTGAATACACTTGGTGTGTATATAGCGTAATCGTGAAGAGCTAGCGTGGGATTGCTTATTGTTGGCATAGAGTCAAGGTCAAACCTTAGTATAAATGTTGCAACTAAACACATAAGATACTTAACTAGTGTAAATTTAAATTTTGTCTCTTTTTAGATTTATATATAGACTGTTGTTTTTCTGTAACTCCACTACAAATTTCTAAATTGTTATTAGTTTTCAATGCCAAATTTCAGATACCTGCGTTTAATCGAACAGTGTGTCAAGAGAGTGTCTGCACATTACATGCAGAATTGCACAAGTGTCGAGTACCGTGAAATCACAGAAGCTCTGCCTGCCCAGTATTTACCCTTCCAGTCTAATACGTCCAGCTGCTTTGATGGTTGGTTTGAGACGAAATAATGAAACTAAAAGTTTAGATTGTTGGAAGCATTTGAGCTTTTTATTGTTTGTCGCAGTGGCTATGAAATACTTTTGAAGTTATACTATTATACCATGAATACATACATGTATGTGTTAGTTAATGAATTCTTAAATAGTTTTAGATTTATTTTGACATCAGACTTTTGAATTGAGGAAACAAAGTCATATTTACATTAACATATGACATTTCAGATTTCAGTAATTTTTTATTGTTAACATTGATTTT
Source organism: Mya arenaria (assembly GCF_026914265.1). Taxonomy (NCBI): domain Eukaryota; kingdom Metazoa; phylum Mollusca; class Bivalvia; order Myida; family Myidae; genus Mya; species Mya arenaria. The sequence continues at coordinate 54,543,965 of NC_069133.1, read as the reverse complement.
AACAGGCATAATGTACCGGAGTTCATTTGTATTGATATCTTTTTCAGATGTATGTTTGAGTACTGCAAATATTGACCGCTGCCTGGACATTGAGCTTCTGATGAAAGCCAACAACTACCAAAATGTTTGCATGTAAGTGCCTTAAGTAAAACTGTATATGTAGAGATTGTTTGTTTCAGAGTTACAGATCGCAATATATGATAAAATCTCTATCTATCTTTCCGCAGGAAAACATATGATAAAATGTCAATTGCTTTGTCAAATTTTCACAAAATTGGCAAATCAATTGAATATTTCTTTAGATTTTGTCATTTTATTTAAGAAATAATCATTCCTAAAATGCTCTCAGAATGTAAGAAAGGAAGTGCTTTATTTCAAAATATTGCATGGTGGTATTATGCCTTTTGTTTGTCCTGAACACAAATCAGTCATGTACCAAAGCAGACCAGTATTCTTTTCTACCAATAAAATGATTTTAGATATGCTTTTGCATGATATTTGATTTATTTTGTAGATCTTGTGCTTATAACATAAAATGTCTTGTTTTGTCTCAATTTTAAGTCGTGGGAATACAACCTGCTAGAATTGCCATTTACTTCATATTGTCATTTTTGAAGTCCTGCTGCTTTGGCTAAAAAAACGAATCAAGATTACCTATGAAGTCTAGTACACAATCATGTACTAAACAACAATATGCACATACATTTATGTAGCGAGGCTGATAACTCTTGCTTAAATTTTTTTTTTGAGATGCCCCCCCCCCCCCCCCTCCTAGACAGTTGAAACGTAAAGATGAGATATGATATTTTTCTTGTATAAAATTTTCATATACTCTCTTTTTAGGGTCGCTGAGCTTACCATCCAGTGTATGACATCTACTCTACAGATGGAATGCTTGCCTCGCACGGTTTTAACAAACTTTCTCATATCAATGCTCGAGGAGGCTCAGTCAAGAAATGAGGTCATGGGATTGGAGGGCTTTGTCAATATCATACAGCAATGTCCAGGTATAATAGATAGTGCTTGGTACAAATTTAGCATCATGTGATTCCACGAACTTATTAGCCTCCATTTGGACAGTGTTGCATATGCTTTGTGCAAAATCTTATGTATACTGCTTGTTCTAGAAACCTCCCTCCTATACCTGGGAAGTTCCTGGATCGATACTCATAAAGCATCTTGACTATATTTCCCATCTTAAGTCACTGTCCTAATTTTGAGTTTCTGATTGGTCATTTGATATTTAGACTCTATTCGTTGACCATATGTTGCAGGTGAATTGTCAATTTTCATTTCTTGCATTTTTATCTTTTGTAAATTCAAGCATTGTTTGATAACATCGCCATGACAACCATGAACGTTTCAGTTGAAGACCTCAAGCCTATAGACCTCTGCACTGATGTGGACAGACTAGTCACGCTAGGCCGAATTATGTGTGGGGACTTTGCCTATAACATTACAGAAAACTGCAGGTTAGTTTACTTTTTACATTTACATTTAACATAGTTTGAGAATGGTGTAGTGGTTAAGGGGTCCACCTCTCACCCAAGAGGCCACTGGTTCAAGCCCTGTCAAGGAATCTTCCTCCTGACCTCACAAATAGGACACAAGTACCGTTTTCTTCCAAGAAAACACACTCAAGCATGACTCATATAAGCTTATAGCTGTCTCCACAATAAAGCTAAAATGAATGATTGGAAATTTTACTACATTCTATTCTCAATTACAACCAATATACCAAAAATAACCTTGTTTATAATTATGTACCATTTTTTTATCATGTGTGCTGTTCTCTTGCAAAGTGCCAACTGAAATAATATCTTGGTCAGATTTCAGCCAACATATCAAATATGAGATGGCCCCATGTGCCATATTCAATATTGGTCTAAATTGAATCTAAGAAATGCATAGCTAATTTGATTGTGTGGAATAAATAAGGGACATACACAGTGAATGAAGCCAATAATATGTACATATAAGACTCACTTAAGTCCCAAAACATTACTCAAGATTGTGTTTTATGCTCACTTGCATAATAAAATCCACTCAATACTGAGTTGTATGCTCAGTCGCGTAATGAATTTCATTCAATACTGTGGTTTATCCTCAGTTGCATAATGAATTCCACTCAATACTTTGGTTTATCCTCAGTTGCGTAATGAATTCAACTCAATACTGTGGTTTATCCTCAGTTGCGTAATGAATTCCACTCAAATACTGTGGTTTATCCTCAGTTGCGTAATGAATTCCACTCGAATACTGTGGTTTATCCTCAGTTGCATAATGAATTCCACTCAATACTGTGGTTTATCCTCAGTTGCGTAATGAATTCCACTAAATACTATTTCACTCAATACTTTGGTTTATCCTCAGTCGCGTAATGAATTTCATTGAATACTGTGGATTATCCTCAGTCACTTAATGAATTCCACTCGATACTGTGGTTTATCCTCAGTTGCATAGTGAATTCCACTCGATACTGTGGTTTATCCTCAGTTGCGTAATGAATTCCACTAAATACTATTTCACTCAATACTTTGGTTTATCCTCAGTCGCGTAATGAATTTCATTCAATACTGTGGTTTATCCTCAGTGGCATAATGAATTCCACTCGATACTGTGGTTTATCCTCAGTCACTTAATGAATTCCACTCGATACTGTGGTTTATCCTCAGTTGCATAGTGAATTCCACTCGATACTGTGGTTTATCCTCAGTCGCTTAATGAATTCCACTCAATACTGTGGTTTATCCTCAGTTGCATAGTGAATTCCACTCGATACTGTGGTTTATCCTCAGTTGCATAGTGAATTCCACTCGATACTGTGGTTTATCCTCAATTGCGTAGTGAATTCCACTCGATACTGTGGTCCACAGTTGCGTAATGAATTCCACTCGATACTGTGGTTTATCCTCAGTTGCATAGTGAATTCCACTCGATACTGTGGTTTATCCTCAATTGCGTAGTGAATTCCACTCGATACTGTGGTTTATCCTCAATTGCGTAGTGAATTCCACTCGATACTGTGGTTTATCCGCAGTCGCTTAATGAATTCCACTCGATACTGTGGTTTATCCGCAGTCGCTTAATGAATTCCACTCGATACTGTGGTTTATCCTCAGTCGCTTAATGAATTCCACTCGATACTGGGTTTTATCCTCCGTTGCATAATGAATACCACTCAATACTGTGGTTTATCCTCCGTTGCATAATGAATACCACTCAATACTGTGGTTTATCCTCCGTTGCATAATGAATACCACTCAATGCTGTGTTTATCCTCAGTTGCATAATGAGTACCACTCAATGCTGTGTTTATCCTCAGTTGCATAATGAATACCACTCAATGCTGTGTTTATCCTGAGTTGCATAATGAATACCACTCAATGCTGTGTTTATCCTGAGTTGCATAATGAATATCACTCAATACTGTGTTTATCCTGAGTTGCATAATGAATACCACTCAATGCTGTGTTTTATGCCCACAGTGTTTGTGTTTTAAGTATGTCTTGAATAGGTAAAGTATACTCTTAACTGATACTTGCAGGGGAGCAGTGCAAGCAACATCCTGCCTGCGTAACGGGCTAGATATGTACAGCAGTCAGTGTACAGAGGAGGCAAGGGTATCTGCAGTACACCGGGCTTGGGTCAGACTCTTAACTCAACAGGCCATGGAACACCGCATCAATTGCTTCTGTATGTTGTCACATTACATTTGTATAGCATTCCCTGTATTATATTAAAATTCTTCAGTATGAGATTTACCTGTTAAGGGAGTGGAATTTGAGGCAGATTAAAGCTGCACTCTCACAGATTGAACATTTTGACAACTTTTTTTTGTCTTGAATTGAGCAAACTTTTGCATAAATCTCTTGAAACTGATGGTACAAGACTGCTGACAAAAGGTTAGATTGCAGGTTTTTTATATTTATGTTTGGAATGTTTTATGGCTAAAAGAGTTACTTACGCTTTAAGAAAAATATAATTTTTGGCAGTTTTCCAAACAATTAAGATATGTTTTATTGTGAGTTATCTTATATGACTTTATTGAAGGCTTTGATACCAAAGTCAGCTGATTTTGAGACAAAAACTTATAAATATGTCAAAACTGTCAATCGGTGAGCGTACAGCCTTAATGTATATGTATAATTATGTGAATTTTGAATATGCATAGTGACCCCATAATATGTTAACATCTTCAAGAGTAATTTGTTTTATTATATAAGAATCATAATTATATCTGCGAGCAATTGGTTATCGCAAAGTATATTTGTCCATATTCCACATAGTGCAGTATGGCAATATTCTGCTCCACTAATGTCACATCATTACAATATTATTGTGCAATGTTAAAAGAGCATCATGAAACAAAATACTGCTTATCTTTGTACTGATTTCAACAAGTAATGTATACCAAAAAAGGGTTATTAGTACTGTGTTTTAGCGCCTCGTGGAATCTGAATTTGCGAATATCCACTTGAGTTGAATACAACCTCACAGACCAAAATGCAGTACTAATCACCCTATTGTACAAGAAGGGATGGGGGTGGGGAGTTTCGGCACCATACCTGATTTATATTGTTTCATTTACTTTTAGTGGGTGATAGGGACAGTACTTGTCCTAATGTGGATGACCAATACTGTCGGACATGTGTTGGCAGAGAACCAGATACATGCGATGTTCACGACGACTGTGGGGAGGATCTCTGCTGTTCTGATGGCTGTTCCAGGAAGTGCATTGCCCCAAGCACAGTGACAGGTAGGTGTTTAAGACAAGATAAAAGCAGAATTGAAATCAGTTTTTTTTTTTTAAAAAGGGCTATGGGCAGATTGTATTATTGGTTAAAAAATGTGTACCATCAATTGTCTATTACATTAACCACAAGATGATATTGGGAATAATGATATCAAATTATCATCTGGAATTTTATTTTTCCACTTTTAGACAAAAACAATAAAAAAAAATGCTTTTCAGAAGAACCTATGATGGAAAAGCCTGGAACTTGCCCGATCTATGCCTTTGATGCGAACCTTGGTTCAGGATGTTGTGATGACACTAGCTGCTCTGGAACCCGTAAATGCTGTCAAATTGGTGACACAATGTATAATGGGATGAATTCATGTGTCGAACCTGCTAACGGTAAGTAAAGGGAAGGATACTCCTTGTCTTTTTTCAGGAAACCTTAAAAATATTGATTTCACAGAAGATTTAGACTTAAGAACAATCTTTAAATAAGGCTGTATGTTTTGTTTTACAGAATGGCTATAACACTTAATAAAATAACAAAAGAATTAACACAAAATAACTCCACATCTTTGACTCTATTTCAGTTACCTTATGCAATGACACAGAGGCTGTTATGTCTGTGATGCCTGTGTGTAACCTCACACAGGAGGCTGTAGCCTCACTCACTTGCGAGTAAGTTGGGTATTGTAATTCGGCTTGCATAAGTTGGGCTTTTTAAGTGAGGCTTTTGTCATTTAGGCTCTAAAGTTAGCTAGGTTAAATAAAGTTTGCTATATGTATGTGCTATGTAAATACAGCCTCCATAAATAGGTCTTTTATAGGTATGGCCACTCTTTTGTACGGAGGGATGTGTATATTAGGCTGTAATGAATGGCGCTTTTTATATTGGGCCTTTGTTAGTGAAGCTCTTTAAGTTGAATTTATTGGTAGTAAAGCAATAAACTAGGCTTTGATAAGGGGGACCTTGATCATAAGTTGGGCTTTCGGAAGTAGGGCACCTTAGGTTAAGCTGCTGTTAGAATTGCTCCACAGGCTATGTTTACATGAGTGGGGCTTTGTATATTAGGATGATGTTATGAATTGGTCTGTAAGCTGAGTTTCATGAATAGGGCTCAGTAAAGAAGAAACAAAGTGGGGCTCTATAAAATGGGCTATAAATATTTTGATCTCTTTAGTGGGATTGGTTAAGTTGTACTTTCATTAGTTGGGCTGTGTAAGTTGGACTTTCATTAGTTGGGCTGTGTAAGTTGTACTTTCATTAGTTGGGCTGTGTAAGTCGTACTTTCATTAGTTGGGCTGTGTAAGTTGGACTTTCATTAGTTGGGCTGTGTAAGTTGGACTTTCATTAGTTGGGCTGTGTAAGTTGGACTTTCATTAGTTGGGCTGTGTAAGTTGGACTTTCATTAGTTGGGCTGTGTAAGTTGTACTTTCATTAGTTGGGCTGTGTAAGTTGTACTTTCATTAGTTGGGCTGTGTAAGTTGTACTTTCATTAGTTGGGCTGTGTAAGTTGGACTTTCATTAGTTGGGCTGTGTAAGTTGGAATTTCATTAGTTGGGCTGTGTAAGTTGGAATTTCATTAGTTGGGCTGTGTAAGTTGGAATTTCATTAGTTGGGCTGTGTAAGTTGTACTTTCATTAGTTGGGCTGTGTAAGTTGTACTTTCATTAGTTGGGCTGTGTAAGTTGTACTTTCATTAGTTGGGCTGTGTAAGTTGTACTTTCATTAGTTGGGCTGTGTAAGTTGGACTTTCATTAGTTGGGCTGTGTAAGTTGGACTTTCATTAGTTGGGCTGTGTAAGTTGGAATTTCATTAGTTGGGCTGTGTAAGTTGGAATTTCATTAGTTGGGCTGTGTAAGTTGGACTTTCATTAGTTGGGCTGTGTAAGTTGTACTTTCATTAGTTGGGCTGTGTAAGTTGGACTTTCATTAGTTGGGCTGTGTAAGTTGTACTTTCATTAGTTGGGCTGTGTAAGTTGTACTTTCATTAGTTGGGCTGTGTAATTTGTACTTTCATTAGTTGGGCTGTGTAAGTTGTACTTTCATTAGTTGGGCTGTGTAAGTTGTACTTTCATTAGTTGGGCTGTGTAAGTTGTACTTTCATTAGTTGGGCTGTGTAAGTTGGACTTTCATTAGTTGGGCTGTGTAAGTTGGACTTTCATTAGTTGGGCTGTGTAAGTTGGACTTTCATTAGTTGGGCTGTGTAAGTTGTACTTTCATTAGTTGGGCTGTGTAAGTTGTACTTTCATTAGTTGGGCTGTGTAAGTTGTACTTTCATTAGTTGGGCTGTGTAAGTTGTACTTTCATTAGTTGGGCTGTGTAAGTTGTACTTTCATTAGTTGGGCTGTGTAAGTTGTACTTTCATTAATTGGGCTGTGTAAGTTGTACTTTCATTAGTTGGGCTGTGTAAGTTGTACTTTCATTAATTGGGCTGTGTAAGTTGTACTTTCATTAGTTGGGCTGTGTAAGTTGTACTTTCATTAGTTGGGCTGTGTAAGTTGTACTTTCATTAGTTGGGCTGTGTAAGTTGTACTTTCATTAGTTGGGCTGTGTAAGTTGTACTTTCATTAGTTGGGCTGTGTAAGTTGTACTTTCATTAATTGGGCTGTGTAAGTTGTACTTTCATTAGTTGGGCTGTGTAAGTTGTACTTTCATTAGTTGGGCTGTGTAAGTTGTACTTTCATTAGTTGGGCTGTGTAAGTTGTACTTTCATTAATTGGGCTGTGTAAGTTGTACTTTCATTAGTTGGGCTGTGTAAGTTGTACTTTCATTAATTGGGCTGTGTAAGTTGTACTTTCATTAGTTGGGCTGTGTAAGTTGTACTTTCATTAGTTGGGCTGTGTAAGTTGTACTTTCATTAGTTGGGCTGTGTAAGTTGTACTTTCATTAGTTGGGCTGTGTAAGTTGGACTTTCATTAGTTGGGCTGTGTAAGTTGTACTTTCATTAGTTGGGCTGTGTAAGTTGGACTTTCATAAGTTGGGCTGTGTTAGTTGGACTTTCATTAGTTGGGCTGTGTAAGTTGTACTTTCATTAGTTGGGCTGTGTAAGTTGGACTTTCATTAGCTGGACTGTGTAAGTTGGGTTTTTGTTAATATGGCCTCAAAAGTGTTTTACATGAATCTTACATCATTGTTTATACCTAGTAGTTGAATTGGGGTCACCAAGCCAGACAAGTGGGCTTCCTCCGGGTATTCTGGTTTCTCTAGCAATGCAAGAACACTCTCGCATAACATCATACCAACAATAGTGTTAAACATTATGTTATTATGAAGATAAGTTTAAACTACCAACTGCAATTCTCTTTTTCGAACATTTTTATACGCCCTTTCATAGAACTGGACATATTATAGTTTGACCAGCAGCGTACGGGCAGACGTGTAGGCAAGTGGGCAAATGGCATCCAGATTGTTGTCCAACAATAACTAGAAGCTTTTGTCCAATCATCACCAAATTTGATCAGCACGTGAACAGGAACTATATCTTTGACAAGTTTGATAACCATCTTTAACGGTCTGGTCACTCAAGAGCTATTGCCCTTTAATTATAGAAATTATCTAAAATTTGTCTTGTCCTATGAATAACTGTGGAAATCTTTGACCAATCATCAAAAATAAGGTCAGAATGTGAATAGGCATAAGATCTCAGACAAGTCAAATAACCCCAAGTCAAGTCATTCCCTTTAATTATAGCAATTTGGTCTTGTCTGATCAATCTCATTAGAAACCTTAGTTCAATTATTACCAAATTTGATCAGTGTATGATATGGATGGGCATAATTTCTCGGACATTTTGACAATATTCAGCCATATTGCTTATCGCCCATAAATTATAGAAATTTCCAAAATCTTTTTTGGCCCATCAATAATATTAGAATTCTTTGTCCAGTCATCACTCGATTTAGTCAGAATGTGTATGGGCATAATTACTCAGAAAAGTTTGAAAACCAGCCATATTGCTTGAGTCATTTGAGAGTTATCCCCTTTTGATGATAAAAATTACCTGAAGTTGATCTTTTGTCTGATCAATGACTTTATAAGCCTTTTGTCCAATCTCACCAAATTTGTCAGAATGTGTATGGGGATAATATTTCGGACAAGTTCATTAACCAGCGATATGGCTTGGGTCACTCAAAAGTAATCTCTCTTTAATTATAGAACTTACCTATTATCGGTCTTGTCTGATCAATATCTTTAAAACCTTTGTCCAATCATTACCAAATTTGGTCAGAATGTGTATGGGCAGAATATCTCGGTCAGATTCAATAACCAGTCAGATCCACCAAGTGATGTTAGTTGGTTAGCCGTAATATGTAGAAAGTAACTTTTAAAAAAAATTGTTTTCCTCCAAAACTGCAAGGCCAGTAGAGTTATGTCATTTTTTGCATGTAGCATTGTCTAGTTGATCTCGCCCAAATTTATTTAAATCACGTTCCTGGGGTCAATGTTGGCTCTGCCCTGAGGGCCATTTGTTTTATATTAACTTAACAGAAATATTTTAGAACTTATTTCTCCAAAACTGGAATTCCCTGAGCTGAGATGTTTAGGCCATTTATTTTTTATTAATTGGTGAACGGATTTTTTTTGAAAAAATGTTGGACGGGTGGTGTGAAAAAAAAAAAAAGAAAAAAAAAAAAAGGAATTCAGACTTGTAATGTAAGTTACTAATTTTTTACAATGCATTTATTTTTCATAGCGTTTGTGGGGAAACCCAAAACAAAAAGATCAAAATATCATTAATTAATAGCAGGAATTACATCGCTTACAGTTGCGTTTACATTTATTACCAAAAAAAAGTTGTTTAAATGCAGATGGTATGTTGAAAATGAGAAAAAGAAATTTGTTTGATCTCAGCTCAATTGAGGCCGCCATTTTGAAAACAATTTTTAAAACTGCATCCTTATGTTGCAAAGGAACTGGCAACCGATTTTACATCATTTCATGTGCACAGAAAAAAAAATCTGACTTTCTTTTTTACAATATTAAAAAAAAAAAAAAATACAAAAAAAAAAATTCAAAAAATTCATTCTATTTTTTTTTTTTTTTTTGAGATTTCGAAATAATTGGGCGGCGGATCCGTTAACCAGTTTAATAAAAAAAAAAGGCCTTACTTTGTACATGTGGTCCTTTACAAACTGTATTTAAATTACCATTTTCCCATAGCAATTATCACTTTCCTTAGCAACCTTCCACCTCCATAGCAACCACAATCTTCCTTAGCAGTCCTGTCTTCCCTTAATGACCATAGACTGCCTTAGCAACCCTCAAATTCCTTAGCAACCATATTTTTTCTTAGTAAACAATGAATTTTATGACAGTAGCTTGTTTCCCTATAAACCAGCATATTCGTCGGCAACCATGGACCCCCTAAGCAACACTAACTTACTTAGCAACCACATTTTGTCTTAGCAACCATGCAAAGACTTGGCAATAGCTTTCTTTTCTAGTTTTTCCAGGTGTTCTGTTCTCCAAAAGCTCCCTCTATGTTTTATTTCAGATCTCTTATCAGAAATGCAAGCTGTATGGCAGATCAGCTGAATGCAGGTCGCCCACTTTTCACTGAGTGTGTTAGGGGTTCGGTCATTCAAGCCCTTGGAGTTAATCAGCGTAACCTGACTAGTTGCATGGGTAAGGATTACACTGTCTTATAGTACAGCAGGCTTATTTGATATAAAAGATCGTGTTTTAAATTTGCCTTGTTCTGAAATTGAAGTATGTGCTATTAGTTTTCTCAGGTTAAAGTCACATTTAAGAAAGAATATTTCTGAAAGTTTGGGTGGTCCATGAATCTTTCAAATGATTACTTGAAAATGAAAAAGATGTATAATGATAAAGAAATACCAAGCTTGTCCACATGAACAACCCGTATAAAGTTATTAGATCATGAGTAAATTATGATGTTTTTTTAAAAAAAATATGTTTTCTTTCAGAATACAATGTAACAGTTTATTTCAACAATGAGATCATGAATGACACTGCAGCTCGGAAAAAGCGTCAAATACCAGACTCACACATATGCAATCAACAATTGGTTGACCAGTATATGCCAATCATAATATCCAAAATGGTATGTTCCACTTTTAGTCAAAATAGTGTAAATCTTATCATATAAAAAATATTTTTGTCTTAGACTTGTCTTAAGTCTGTCATTTTTTAACAAAAATAGTTGTGGAATAGTCCTAGCCTTGGCCCCATTGTCATTAACCTAGACCATAACTCACTAAATCACCATTCAAGGTATTCAAATGAAGCTCGGTACACATGTTGCACACATATTACAACTCTGACTTTTAAATGTATTGAGTTATGTCCCTTGACTGATAAACAACAGTTTAGCCTCTCTTGTTAAAGTTACTCATTCATAAGTGATAAAGGTTTGGTAATCCAGACACTTACTGCATTTAAAAAAAATATTACAAAACATTTATTATTTATAATTTCAGCTTTTAGTTTATTGTGATTTATACTATTACAGTCATTAGTTTGCTTAAGTAAAAACAGATGTAAAATTATGTTGTTGTTTTTTAATCTTTTATGCTCCTTAAGTGATTTTCAGGCTGACATATTTTCCAAAATTTCTTACCCCTGATGAATTCACCTATGAATTGTTTTCCTTGTCATTCTGAATGTACAAGTGGACAAACCTGAGATTCTCCAGCTCCAGGGACTCGCATACTATCTAATATTATCATTCTTCCCCCACACAGATGTTTGGAGACGGAGCCACTTCCGCACACTACCGCACCATGTGGTGTAACAATGCCTTCATATACCTGACATTCTCCCTCTACACAGACATACAAGAGCATGAGATCTACAATCTCCTGCAACCACTATTTTCCACTTACAACAACCCTGATCTGCCAAGTGGGATATCTTATTACTCTCAGACAGGTACATTCTTTATATTCAAGTGATATAATACAAATATCAGATGTCATGGAGGATGATAGCATATAATGTTAACCCAAGAACGTTAATGTCAACCGAGGTGTTAGCAAATTTTTTGATCAGTTCACAATCAGTTGTTTTTTCACACAAGTAAGTTTTTGGTCCAAAAGTTTATTTTCTGCAAAAAGTCGACTTGATCTATTGGAAATTCCAAGTGTCTATTTTTTGACCCACGCAAGGGTAATATTATAATATCCCCCCATGAAATCGTTATGTCTGGTCAACAGTATGGATTAGCTGATGTTGTGTATGGGCAGGTCTCGTGAGGTATAATAATAATCATTATGTAAGGACTCCTTAAAAAGATATCTTTTTGCAGTAGCTGTACTGTCTAACCAAATTTGCCGCGATTTAATTCTGATGACACCAGGTGTTGGCAAACAAAGTTGTTTGTGTGTTGTTGACTTGTTTATTGTAATAAACATAAATACAAAACATTGCCGAGTGTGTAGTTTAATTTTAAAGTTACAAAATGTTAATTTTGAATATTTAAAGTTTTCGCCTAAAGCTTTTTCTTTTTAATATAGGCATTATTTTATTTAAGAAACAAATTAATAAAACTCCTCTATTCAGACCACCTATGGGACTTTGAGAAAATGGTCTTAATAGCGGGTTGGTCTCATTAATGAGTTTGTGCTGAGTAAGGTTGTGAATGGTCAATTGGTGGAATACATAAGTTTCTAACTATGTGTTGCTGGGTATTGTTATTGCATGTTTTAGATTTGGATTCTCTTAAGATATGTACCAGACAACACAACAATGTGAGCATCTGCCTGAAATGCTTTTATTGTTTAATTGTGTTAAAACCAAAGTGAACTAGATCCTACTGTCTGTATTTCAGTTGACCTCTTCAAGATCAATAGGTGTAGCGACCCCAAAACATTGAAGGGTGTTGCTTTACATTGCTTGAGAAGTGATGCATATAGGGATTTTGCGGATTGGCAAATTTGCAGGTAGGTTGGGATTGCTGGACCTTTAAGAGGGCCCAAATTTTCACAGGGATGTGATTTGTTCGTGGATTCCCAGGTCTCTGAGCATGGCCCCAGGACTAATATTTTTTTTAAGCTTACTTGTTAGAATTGACACTTTAGTCTGTTTGAAATTCAAGCCAGAGGGAGGCCTCAAAAGAGCTTTTAAAAAGCTAGTTTTGCTTCTACCACAATTAATAATATTGTTTTAATATTCCAAAAAGGATGAATAAATGTCGGAAACAATGGTTCTTATGAAGGCTCCAAGTTTAATTTGAAAGAAATGAGCATAAAGTCTATAATTATATAGACTATATAAGACAATAGTAGATCACAGTAAATCTTTTAGCATTCACCAATCATTTAATATTTTTGTGCTTTCTGCTATTAAATACATGGTTACAATCTTGTTATCAGTAATTAATATTTTCTATAAATGCATTATTTAGTAAACAGTAAATGGTTTATCAGTCAAATTTGATGTTTGTTATACATGTGTATGTAATGATTTTATATAAGAGTGTCACTTTAATGCTTTCAGGCCTTTAGCTGGATCAAGCCAAACTATTTTGTTTTAGTATCATCAGTATATATGTGTTATTTCCCTTTCAAAGTATTTCACCTTGAGAGACGAAGGTTAACCTCATTTATTGCTGTATTTTCAGCTTTGGAGAGAAAATAAACCAATGCATTGTTGATGTTGTACACGGCCTAGCTGACAATCACTATCAAGATGGAGAGTGCGGCGTCTATGATCTCTTAAACAACAGAAAATTACTGGAAGACCTTATTGATGATCTGCGGGTGCATCCTGATATTCCGGCAAACTATTTAGACAGACTTCAGGGATTCAATCCAGATCAGTGCAGTAAGAATATATGTCATCTGGTTTCAGCGGCTTATGCAGACTTGATGATTGCTGAAATATACTACTGTACTTGAAGAACCTGGTTTCATTCTTTTTGGAATTTTTAATTTTTGTCTTTATATATTTGCAATACTGAGAGGGTTTTACCAGCCAAAGAATATGCTTTATCTTTGTTTCCAGTGAAAGAAGGAGATATATACCCTTGTAATGATGATACCAACTTTAAGCTCTTTTATGATGAATGCTATGCAACCTTAGTTGAAGATGAAGGAATTTCTTTTAACTTTTTGGATGACCCCAACCAGAACTATGGAATCACTCCTCAGTTGTGCGGGTATGGTATAGCGTTTTATTTTTGTTTTAGGCAAATATAAATAAAGCTCTAGATTTTCATCCATTTTTGGTTTGAATGGGGCTCATCCAGGGGGCCGACATTTTATTGTTTATTTTCTTAGATGACTGTTTTACTGTTGAATATGTGTGCTTGCTCTTTCTTATTGCATTAAGGACCATATATGTGTTTCTAGACGAACCACGAACAAGATCGTAACAATTCTCCTTTTTTACATGTGAATGTTATACATCGACACTGTAGGAATAAATAAATGCCGTTCCCGGACAGTACCGGACCGATACGCAAATACAGGCCCTAGTTCAACATTTTTATTTGAGTCAATAAAATTTAAGGAGTGGCAGAATAAAGAGGAGGTGGTTGGGGATGAAAATCTAGCAATTAATTTATGGTCGCCTTTTATATAATTTGTTGGTACTTTTGCAGCATTTTGTATGGTTGACTTTATTAAACGACTGTATCTTTTATTCATTACGTAAGTGTTTTATGCATGTTAGAAACTGAAAACAATGCCAAGAGTACTCATAGAAATTAACAACCGTATGACGTCACACTTACATGTCAAGTTGCTACTCATGGAGAACATAAATATAAAAAAGAATATGTTTACATGTTTTTGGTAACAGAAAAACAGAGATTGATGTTCCGATTCTTAAGCACTTTTAGTTTAAAACCTATAAATTAGAACTCAATGATCAATGTCTTATCAGTCTATTTCATCTTAACGCATTCATGTCTTTTTTAACTGTTTTAGAGTATACCATGAGATTGTCTCTTGTGTGGGTATTAAAACACGAGAGCCTGGTGAAGACTGCTCATTTTATGATGTCCAACGTTACGTATACAACCAACTCAGGTGGCAGCCGACTGGAAATAACTTGCCGATATATGATGAATCATACAGTATTCGGGACTACTGTAGAGGTAAGAAATATGTCCATCATGTAAGATAAGGGGTTTATAAGGTTTTATGTAATTTATTTAGCTTTTTCCTTCTTTTAATGTTACTTGAGTTACAATTCTCTCTTTTGCAATTATAAGATCCCCACAAAAATTTGCTGGTGCCATATAGTTATCACCCTTTTGGTCTGTCCGTCTGTCTGTCAGTTTGACTGTTTGTATACATTTTTATGATTTTTTGTTAATCAGCTGTTCAAGATATCAAATTCATAATTTCTAAACTACCTCACAGTAATATTGAAAAATGTAAAAATAATCTTTAAGCCAGCCTGAGAGCAATGGTGATACATCGGAATTACTTTGCTCGTTGTCATTGTCATGTTCATCATTCTTATCAAACTTACATTTCCAATCAATAACTACATCAATAATTGACTTAATGAAGAGTCTTCAAACTTTATTTTGCACATGGTCAGTAGATGACCCCTTTTGTTTTTGGAGTCAATAGGTCAAGGTTATGGTGACCTCTACTAGAAGTATTACAGATGTTTCCAATCAATTAACTTCGAATGACTTGATGCTGCCTTTTTTAACTTGGTATGCATATTGCTCATGGTTGGTAGATGACCCCTGTTGATTTTGGGGTTAGTATACCAAAGGTCAAGGTCATGGTATCCTTTACTAAAAAAATACACGTGTTTCCAATCAACTTACATTGAATGACTTATTGAAGTCTGAAAACTTGGTATGCATATTGCTCATGGTCAGTCCATGACTTCTATTGATTTTTGTGTCAGAAGGTTAAAGGTCAAGAGCATGGTAACCTTTACTAGAAAAAAATACAGGTGTTTCCAGTCAATAAATATTGAATGACTTGGTTTCGGGGTCAGTATGTTAAAGGTCAACGTCATGGTAACCTCTATTAGAAAAAATACAGGTGTTACGAATCGATAAACATTGAATGACTTGGCATAGTCTGAAAAACATGGTTTACATATTTCTCATGGTTGACAGTTAACCGCTGTTGGTTTTAAGGTCAGTAGGTCAAAGGTCCAGGTCATGGTGACCTTAATACAAAAATATAGGCACTTAAGACATGCAACACAACTGATTCACTGGAATCTTAATTAAAAACAACTCCTTTCGAGAAAAGAAATAGGTTAAAAAAATTGAAAAGATGGGCAGGGAATCTAGGTACAAGGGTGAAATTCTAGTTGTTGCTTTTCTGTTGTTATGAATACTGTAGATTGGTTTAGGTTTCCAATGCTTTTATTTTCAGGAATAAATGTGTAAACACCAATTCACTAATGCATATGATTTAATATTTTCATAACTTAGTAAAAAAAAAAAACTCGACAAAATAGTAATAATATTTCTTCTTTGTTATGATAAATAGACATCATAAACTTTAAGGAATCTTACAGTATAATATTGTCATTCACTTAAGCTTAAAAAAGTTAAAATGAATAATAATAATATGTCAACATTGCTTTCATTAATAAGACATAGAGCTATGATTGAGTGGGTGAAAGTGTTGGTGTGGTTTAATATTTGCTGCTCAACCAAAATACCATGTCTATAGTTGGGCTCAAATGAAATTGATATAAAGCAACTATTTTTTCTACAGCCTATCAGCCTGTGTGTTCAGCTGAGTATATCATGGATGCCCGCTACGGTGATTGCTATGGCAACTATTGGGACTACTATCAAAATGACTGCAAGTAAGTCAACATGTTCAAACGGTCATTTTAGATCAGGACATTGATTGTTTTAAATTTGTATCATTGATTTTCTTCAGAAAAATGCTGGGTTGAAGGATGGAAAATTTCCTGATTTCCTTTTTTTTGGCGGGCCAGTGCATCAATGGAACTAAATTTTACCAAACAACTGTCTCTTATTGTTGTGTGTGTTTTTATATTTCACACATGTTGTCAAAAACAGTACGCACATGTATAGCCAGGTCCTTATCCATTGCTTAAATCATTGTTATGGTCTTTTGAAAGAAAGCAACAACAGACAACCTTTACTGTTCACTCTGCTCTCTGTTTTTGTTTTTTTTGTTTTTTGTCTTGGTTGGCAGTGTGCAGATACATGAATGTCATAGAAAATCAGACAAGCATTGAAGTTAACTTCATGGCTCTCTTGTTATTATATCGGTGATTAAAGATATTAGCGTGACATGGTGCTTGGCTGACATTTTAACCCAGTATGCTGATCTTAAAACTGCATGTTTGTGGAAAGGTTTCATGTATAACTACTTGACTACACAGTAGCTCTTGTGAAATTCACAGCCGTTTTAACCATTCAGTGGCCATATGCATTATGAAACATGGTTAAAATGTTCATCGCAGTTGACTGCTGAGTTTTTCTTTTTGGGATATAATGAGAATGTGAATGTGTTTAATCCTTTTCCCCTCATTTTATTAGAAATAGCTTGGACCGAGATCATGTTAAGAAGTTTATGAAGTGTGCAAAGACGCGGGCCGTTTTACGAGGGGAGACAGATTGCACCATGGAAGCTCTACGGGATCTTATTAAGTCAGACTCGCTCAACCTGGGATTAACTAAACGTGGTGTGGACTTCGATACATGCATCAATGGTAATTATTCAGTTAAAAATATTTTTCTATTTGCCATACTTCTAAAAATAGAGTGGCTTGGTAACACCACGGGTCTTTTTTTAAAAATTGCTACATAACAAAAAGGGCTGATGATGATTCTGGAACCAGTCCCAAAAGAATCATGTCATTTTCGTGAATATGATCTCAGCAGGTTTTATATGAATATCAGACCTTGGATGCACTGCTTAAGATTTTGGCTATTTAGCGCTATAATCCAAACTTCTATGCAGTGGTATAATAGAAGAAATCGCCACCTAGCCCTATACAAACAACTCTAATGCAACAGAATGCTAGCAGAGAGCCTCACTAAGCCGTGTATAAAGAACTTCTATGCAACAGTAGGTAGGTTCCCATTGCAAAAGTTTTGCTGACTCAAGGAAAGTTCTATTTTGATTCAGCTAATGTTGCAGAGAAGTTCTGCATCAAAAATTAAGTAAAAACATTTGGACTTTCAAAGAGGCTTTCTGGAGGTGAACCATTCCCACACTTGTCCTATTTTAATTTATGTTTTTGTCTTATGTGTAGAGGACTCTTATATAGGACAATGATATACAGGGCAAAGGAAACCATATCGATTTAGAGTGAAGCTAGAACCCAAATATCCCATACAGAATCACCTACTAACATATATATCACATCAGCAACCAATTAACATTGATCATTTATTTATCTGAATCGGAAAATAAACCATTACGGTACAACATAAAGGTGAGTGACAAATATGGAAAAATATGGGTCACCACCTAATAGTCCAGGACCAATTGTATTGCCTCATTCATGTTGGAGGCGATATATATCGTGCTATACCCTGATGCTAATATATATATATATATATTCATGACATATTTTGATCATGGGGACCATGCATACATTCCAGATGAAGATATAACGGAGCTTAACAATCTGTTTTCGGGAAGCGTGTGTACAATGACACCGGTCATTGAGCACCTGTCCAAGTCATGTGCCGACACGAGGGACTCGTGTCCAGGAGCTCTGAACAATCTTGTTACTGAAAATAGCAGGGCAGGATGCAGGTTAGTTCCCGAGGTCTCTCGTTCTGACCTTGTGGGGTAGGGTTACATGTTGGAAATCATATGAAAAGCATTCAAAATATAGATGTGTTTTTAATTATAGGCCACTTTTGTTAACTTGATGTGGTTGAGCTTTCAATGTAGATGGGATTAAAATGTATAAACCACTTATTTCAACCTGGCTGGATAGGATTGAATGATTCTGGTTATAGTTAAATGCTGGTAGACATATGATTGATAATTCAGTGTTATCACATTGGTTTTGACATGGCAGGGTAGGGTGAATGGTTTATGGTTAAGGACATTTTATTTAGATTCCAATCAATCTTTTGTTTATTGTCTTAATTCTGACAAGTGATGGATTTTTAATTTAACATTATTATTAAGTACAATGTAAATTATCAGGATAAAAGCAATTTCCATCTACGTTTCAAAAGCTTGAACATGTCATGAAGTTAATTTTCTGCAGAATCATTGCCTTAATGCAAGAACTCAATATCTGCCTCTATTTCTAAATGCAGTTACAAAGTTCTTGCACTAGGGTGACGAGATGACTCTATCACAAAAATAACTGAATATGAACAAAATAAGACTAAAAATGAACTGAATTAATTTTGTTTTCCAGCTTTTTGACGCACACATTTTCATGTGTGAATACCAATTTGACGTCTTATGGCTGTACTGTTGACCAAATGCTGGACACTAGTTTCCCTGAAGACTCTCTTTTCCACCTCTCTTCAGATAATAAAGACAAATGCAGAGGTATGAAACCAACTGATGTTTTCAAAAGCTACCTTATCTGTACAGCTATGTTACCCATCCAACTTATCTATGTAGCTATCTTATCTATGCAGCTACCTGATGTTTACAGCTACCTTAACTGTGCAGCTCCCGAAAGTGTACAGTCACTTAATGTGATCAACTACCTTATCCATGCAGCTACCTAGCATGTACAGCTACCTACCGGTAATGTGTACAGCTACCTTATCTGTACACCTACCTTATTTGTACAACTACCTTATCTATACACATATCTTATCTATACAGCTACCTTGTCTGTACACCTACCTTATCTATACAGCTACCTTGTCTGTACACCTACTTTATCTATACAGCTACCTTGTCTGTACACCTACCTTATCTTTACAGCTACCTTATCTGTACACCTACCTTATCTATACAGCTACCTTATCTGTACACCTACCTTATCTATACAGCTACCTTATATGTACAGCTACCTTGTCTGTACACCTACCTTATCTATACAGCTACCTTATCTGTACACCTACCTTATCTATACACCAACCTTATCTATACAGCTATTTTGTCTGTACACCTACCTTATCTATACAGCTACCTTGTCTGTACACCTACCTTATCTATACAGCTACCTTATATGTACACCTACCTTATCTATACAGCTACCTTATTTGTACACCTACCTTATATATACAGTTACCTTATCTGTACACCTACCTTATCTATACAGCTACCTTATATGTACAGCTATCTTGTCTGTACACCTACCTTATCTATACAGCTACCTTATCTGTACAGCTACCTTTTCTGTACACCTACCTTATCTGTACAGCTACCTTATCTTTACACCTACCTTATCTATACAGCTACCTTATCTGTACACCTACCTTAGCTATACAGCTACCTTATCTGTACAGCTACCTTATCTGTACAGCTACCTTATCTATAAAGCTACCTAATCTGTGATGCTATTTTTTCTGTGCAGCTACCTTATTTGTGATGCTATTTTATCTCTACAGCTACCTAATGAGTACAGCTACCTTTTCTGTTTCTCATCTTTACAGCTACATTTTCTGTAAAGCTACATTAAATGGACAGGTATGTAGAAGTATACCAAAAAATCATACTTAAACAATCAGGAATATAAATGATCTATTCTTTTTTTCATACAGAATATCTGACAGAAGCTGCTTACACCTCCTGTTTTAAACCAGCCTTTTATGAGAACAGAATGGCAGCTTTTAACTGTGTTAACCTGACTGACATTGCCCGTCATGTGTTAGATGCGGATGACCCAACACTGTGCAGGTATGTGGTTGCTTCCATGTGGGAATATCAAAAGTGCATCATGAAAATTTTGCTTTTAAAGTTATGTACATGTTGTATGTCACTCATTGTATACTAACTAATATCTAAATGCAGCTTGTTATTCTTTTATACCACTTAAGTTTTAATCTTATTCTGTGTATCTGCCAGACAGCTGTGATGGTTATAAATCTGTTTTGTTGCATTTCAGCCAGATAGCTGTGATGGTTATAATTCTGTTTTGTTGTATTTCAGCCAGATAGCTGTGATGGTTGTAATTCTGTTTTGTTTTATTTCGGCCAGACAGCTTTGATGGTAATAATCTTGTTTTGTTGTATTTCAGCCAGATAGCTGTGATGGTTATAATTCTGTTTTTCTTTTGTATTTCTGCCAGACAGCTGTGTATAACCAGACAGCTGTGATGGTTATAATCTTGTTTTGTTGTATTTTAACCAGACAGCTGTGATGGTTATAATCTTGTTTTCTTATATTTCAGCCAGACAGTCGCAATAGTTATAATCTTGTTTTGTCATATTTCAGCAGGACAGCTGTGATGGTTATAATCTTGTTTTCTTATAAAAAATCATTTCAGCCAGACAGCCGTGATGGTTATAATCTTGTTTTGTCATATTTAAGCAGGACAGCCGTGATGGTTATAATCTTGTTTTGTCATATTTCAGCAGGGCAGCTGTGATGGTTATAATCTTGTTTTCTCATATTTCAGCCAGACAGTCGTGATGGTTATAATCTTGTTTTGTCATATTTCAGCCAGACAGCCATGATGGTTATAATCTTGTTTTGTTGTATTTCACTCAGCTGGCTGTGATGGTTATAATCTTGTTTTTTTTGTATTTCAGAATGAGAGAGTACTCTGTACGGTGTCTAGGAAATTTGGCCACAGATGCTGGGGTCCAATGCTCCACTCAAGACCTCACACAAGCATTGACAGACAGCATGGGCATTCTAGAAACCATACAGAGAATAGCTGACTGCCGTACATTTGAAGCCTCTGATGTATTTGGCACATGCCCAGGTATGATGTTTGTTGTTATTTATTTCATGAATATACAGCATCTTTATAAAAAAGAATAGCATTAAGTATTAAGGATATAGCTGATAGGTAATTTAACCTCTTTCCTTTTTCTATCATGTTAATAGACATTGCATTTACAAGGTTTATAAGGGGTTGTAAAATATTCTCCAACATGGGCATGTAGTAGTTACACACTAGCTGCACTAGATCAATACCTTACAAATGTCCTCATTAACAATCTTCTGTTATTGCAGTCAATATCAATCCAAAATAATACTGGACAAATTATATCTCATCCAACTCTTTACATTTACTTTGATTTCAGATATCACAACAGTGACAGACAACAGTTGTACAGACAAGACATTTATCTCAGACATAGCTGTGGCTGTGTGCTTGCCACAACTTCAACAGTGGTACATGTACAATAACACAGATACAATGTACAATAACACTGGAATGCAGAACAATAACACTATGATGCAGAATGGAACAAGCCAGAATGGAACAATGCAGAATGCCACCATACAGAATGGAACAAGGCAGGATCGTACCTTTAATGCCAGCTGCATGTAAGATTAATATGAATTTCTACACTTGATAGGAAAAACTTAACACATCTTGAGATTGTCTCTTCATTTAAAGGCACTTGCTCATAGTTTGTGCACATTTAACGAACAAAATTATTATTAAATTAAATTTTAATTGTTTTTTTCCTGCATTTTTTGTTATCAAAGAGTAAAACTATTAGAAAATAAGTCTTTTCAGATGCATTACCATGAAAACTTATTTTTGGTTCGAAAGCATCATTATTTGTAGTCTTTACATTGTCAGCATCATTTTGAAAACCTTTGACCTTGGCCATAACTGAGCAAATGTTCACACAGATCTTGTTGCCAGAGACAAATTGCAAATGTATATTAAGTAAGACCCATTACTCTGCTTAAAAATAGTAAATATTATGTCCCATCACTGACAGAAAAAAACATGAAAGACAGGTATTGGTATTCAATTGTAGTATTGTGCACATAAACAGAGATAACTATTGTAGAGTAGGGAAACGACATACTACAAGCCAGTGACTGCCAATAACAATATAAATGGCGCTTTCGAACCATTTGTTTTTTATTTTCTAGTACATTTGGTGATTTAAAGTCGTGCACAATGAATACCACAAGGCGGTTATTGCCAATGATTGAAGGGGAGAAAACATCCTGTGCTATGACTGACATAGAGGGCGCATTCGAGGAACACTCGCAACTTATCTCACAAAAACTGGGACTCAACATCACCACTTGTCAGGGTAAGAAGTTCAACACGTCTGAATATACAGTGTGTTAATTATTAATTGATTTGTTAAAAGATCTGTGAAATATGTAGCAAGTGAACCATGTGCAATTCAACATTTACTGGAGAAAGAATTCAAGCTCATGCAGCCACATGGAATGACATAAAACCACATACAGCTACATCAAAGCATTTACAACCATATCAAACCACATCCAACTTCATGCAACTGCATTGAATCACAGCAAACCACATGTAGCCACATGGAATCACATTCAACCACATGGAGTCACATGCAATCACATCCAACCACATTGAATCACAGGCAATCACATCCAATCACAGGCAGTCACATTGAATCACCAGCCACCACATTGAATCACAGGCAATCACACTGAATCACAAGCAATCACATTGAATCACAAGCCACCACATTGAATCACAGGCAATCACATTAAATCACCAGCCACCACACTGGATCACAGGCAATCACATTGAATCACCAGCCACCACACTGAATCACAGGCAATCACATTGAATCACAGGCAATCACATTAAATCACAGGCAATCACATCCAACCACATTGAATCACAGGCAACCACATTGAATCACAGGCAATCCAATCCAACCACATGCAACAACATCCAACCATATGCATCTACATAGTATCACAGGCAATCACATTGAATCACAGGCAACCACATTGAATCACCAGCAACCACATTGAATCACAGGCAATCAAATTGAATCACAGGCAATCACATCCAACCACATTGAATCACATCCAACTACATCCAACCACATCCGATCACATGCAACTACCTACCTTATACAGCATACAAGGACATGCAAGGCCATACAGAAAATTCTGCGGGGTTTTCCAATAGGGAATATACGCCATGGCTGTGAATTGACCTCTTCTTATATCCAATATGCTGTTGCCTCTATTGAATAGCAACTTATTATAATCTTATACACGTTATAGACATGACATCACAATCAAATATTGTTTAAAGTTATGCATGTTCTTTAACAACCTCTTTTTATGTATTTTATCAAATTCTTATCACGTAAATAGAATACCACATTTGTGTTTAGTTGTTAAAAAAATAATTAAACTGGTATACTACTTATTGAATTGCCATTTGTGTTATTATTGTTTGCTGTAAAATCTAACAAGAATCTGCTCAATTTCAGGTGCATGCTTCCAAAATCTTCGCGAGATTGTGCACAACTGCTCCCTTGATATAGGTTACTATAGTAGCTATGAAATCCCATACTGCAGGTGAGAGTTTCACACATTATTTTATTTTTATTTTTGCAATGGTGCTTTTGCAATTAACATCAATTGTTCAAGCTATTAAAGTTTGCATTCTCAATAAAAGTTATATGAAAAATACACCAGTACAAATAAGTGTGCTTCAGGGTCACGTCAGGTTTTAATAACAAACTCTGCAGGCGATGGGACACTTGCGGTCGATAATAATTTCTGGAACATCTTGGGCTAAACTCAGAGTGAATATCATTACCGTATGTAACCTTCCTACCAGAGCCTCCATTATTTTGACCCACATTAATCTGATAAATATAGCAATCTAAAAATAGTTATATTCTGCTAAAAATAAAATGCCAGGATACAGAAATACAGCGCGGACATAGCCGAACAAGCAAGAACTCATACTCGGACTGCTAAACATATAGCGCATTGAGACAAAAAAATGGGTTAAAACGACATGAAAAGAAGTAGTTCTTTGGAGTTTGCAGTCTTAAGGCTACCTGAGCACATGTGCTATCATGTCTAAAAATAAAAAATAAACTTTTGAAATTGTTATACTAAAAAGTTTCGAAGCAACACTTCCTCTACGAAAATAGTGACACAAGAGAGAGAAATAAGAGTAGAAAATAATCAAAATCTCAGTAGAATGTTTAGCAAACCAAGGGTTGATATGAAAATTGCAATCAGCCTTGACCTGCCCACCTACAACAGTTAGTCCAGTTGAATATTGTGTCTGCTTTTGAGCCAGGATCTTGGTCAAATAGGACATAGTTACAAACTATACTTGAGAGTGATTTATATCAGCTAATAGATGTCTTCCCACCTTAGTGTAAACTATTGGTGTAAACCAATTGGTTTGTAATCTCTTGTTATAAACTATTGGGGTAAAATATTGGTGTAAGCTATTGGTGTGAACTTTTGGTGTAAACTGTTCGGGTAAAATATTAGTGTAAACTATTGATATAAACTATTGGTGTTAAACCATTGGTGTTAAACTATTAGTGTAAATCAATTGGTTGGTAATATATTGGTGTAAACTATTGGGGTAAACTATTGGTGTAGCTATTTGTGTAAACTATTGGATTAACTATTGGTGTAAGCTATTGGTGTGAAATATTGGTGTAAACTATTGGTGTTAAGTATTGGTGTAAACAATTGACAGTTTACCTGTTGTATTTGTTACAGAAAGCAGCAGTACATGTACCAGTGTGTGGATGGGGCCTTGTACCGACAGAACAACATGAAGCCATGCGGTGCAGAGAACATAAACTCTGCAATTAGGGTTGCCACAGGGGGGAAGTTTAATGGATGTCCAGGTGAGATGTAGAAGATTATTGGGTGCAAGCACATTTCTGTGAATTTGTCCCTTTGGTGTTTGGATTTGTTGACAATTTTTATTCAACATTGATCGCAATTCAGGCTAGTAGAAAATTTCATTGTTCCTATGCTTTACAGAGTTAGGCTTGAATGTGTTTTTGAGGTTTACTAAGGGATAGAGATTTAGGCTGGTTTTTGAAAATCTGAAATTCTTACATCGATCCAACATATAATACTATGTATATGAACTACTTTTAGACTACTTTTTAAACTACTTTAACAAAAAGTCAGAAAAGCTAAGTTGTCTTTGTGTAATTGGCCGCGGCTTCATCTTGCAAATAACATGAACCATGGCCATTTAACTAAAATTCTGTGCCAAGGTATTATAATGACATAAAACTTAGACCACATGTTCACTATGATAAAATCCATTATGAACGTCAAATTCCATAAAATAATTGTCATGTTATTCCTCTTGATCATTTATTAAAATGGCTGTTGTTTAGCATTCCCTAAAACTGCTCTTGTTTGAATATTGTGATGCTTTAAATATAAAGGCAAATCCTATACCAAAGTTGGAATTAAGGGAACAGTGTGTCATACTGCCTTACATGTCAGGTATTTGTGATCGTACTTCCCTACATGTCAGGTATTTGTGATCATACTCCCCTACATGTCAGGTATTTGTGATCGTACTGCCCTACATATCAGGTATTTGTGATGGTACTGCCCTACATGTCAGGTATTTGTGATCATACTCCCCTACATGTCAGGTATTTGTGATCGTACTGCCCTACATATCAGGTATTTGTGATCATTCTGCCTTACATGTCAGGTATTTATGATTATACTGCCCTACATATCAGGTATTTGTGATAATACTCCCCTACATGTCAGGTATTTATGATCGTACTTTCCTACATATCAGGTATTTGTGATCATACTGCCTTACATGTCAGGTATTTGTGATCATACTGCCCTACATGTCAGGTATTTGTGATCATACTGCCCTACATATCAGGTATTTGTGATCATACTCCCCTACATGTCAGGTATTTGTGATCATACTGCCCTACATGTCAGGTATTTGTGATCATACTGCCTTACATGTCAGGTATTTGTGATCATACTGCCCTACATATCAGGTATTTGTGATAATACTCCCCTACATGTCAGGTATTTGTGATCATACTGCCCTACATATCAGGTATTTGTGATAATACTCCCCTACATGTCAGGTATTTGTGATCATACTCCCCTACATGTCAGGTATTTGTGATCGTACTGCCTTACATGTCAGGTATTTGTGATCGTACTTTCCTACATATCAGGTATTTGTGATCATACTCCCCTACATGTCAGGTATTTGTGATCATACTCCCCTACATGTCAGGTATTTATGATCATACTGCCTTACATGTCAGGTATTTGTGATCATACTCCCCTACATATCAGGTATTTGTGATGGTACTGCCCTACATGTCAGGTATTTGTGATCATACTGCCCTACATGTCAGGTATTTATGATCATACTGCCCTACATGTCAGGTATTTATGATCATACTGCCCTACATGTCAGGTATTTGTGATCATACTGCCCTACATGTCAGGTATTCGTGATCGTAGTGCCCTACATGTCAGGTATTTGTAATCATACTGCCCTACATGTCAGGTATTTGTGATCATACTGCTGTACATGTCAGGTGTTTGTAATCATACTGCCCTACGCTGAAGGGAATGTGTTTTTATCTTGTAAACAAATTGATAATTTGAGACAATGAGTTATATGATAATAATGACATTCAGTTCTTAATGGACACTTTATTTCACATATATCTACTTGACTTTGAGCAGACCCCCGTCAAGAGCGGCCAGTTGATGTTTGTAACAATGTGACGGATTTTGCTTCCCTGGCCGTACAGAGCTGTATGGAACAGTTGCGATGGCTTGGCAACTCTACAGACCTTTTAACTGATGCTTGCAAGTCAGTATAATGATTCAGTTAAAAACTACACTAGTTTTATGCCATAATGTTATGGTGCTAAATTGTTAATTGCAATGTCTTTGGTATTGTTTATATAAGTTTTTATTATTCTTGTGAAGTACAGATTGAAAGAGTTTATACATGACTACACTTCAGTTTAAGCTGTGTTAAAAGAAATATGTCCCACAGGATTTTACATATAGTATCTTTCTGCAGCCATAACATACCACTTAAATATACTGCTAATACCAAATTTTAGCAATGTTTTTAATACATGATATTAAGATTTTGTGCCACTGATGTGTTTTTCTGTACAAATATAAACTATATGCATATTACTGTAAGCGATAATTGCTCATGGTGAAATAATAACAAATTACAATGAAAGATCTCAATATACCGGCTATCTCAAGGATGGTCCTTTAATACAGAATTTATAAAGAAAGTTTTTGTTACAATTGATTAAAAAAAATAAAAAAATTTATGATGATGTCATGTCATGATGTAGACATCATTTATTATATAATTACATATTCCAGCACAACACTGAAGTCAAGGGTTGAGTCCTGCTTTAGGAGTACAGTACCCAAGTTTTCTCCTGCCTCTAATTGTCTGAATGACACTTCTCGCCTTAATGACAAGATTGTCGAAGCCATCCTACAGGCTGCAACCATGCTGAGCATGTATGAAACCAAGATTGTGATTCCTATCCGGAAATGCTATGGTATGTTTAAATATTAAGTTGGAACTAATATTGCCAACAATCTACCCAACAGAGTTGAAATTTGGCCCTATTCCCCCTTTTGAAAAAGTTTCAGTATTTTCCCCATCAGAGAAAAAATCCCCCTATATATGATATAACCAGATAAACACTTTAAAATGTCTTATTATTATTTTTTTATATTTTAATGTTCTCAGTGTGAGCTATTGTGATAGGGTAATTCTTTGTCATCGTTCTTCCGACCTGTCGTCGACATTATCCTTCAAACAACTTCTCCTAAACCTCTGGGACAATTTAAACCAAACTTCACAGGAATGTTCCTTGGGTGGTCCACTTTCTTAAATGAAAGATGTTCCATGCAGAACTCTGGTTGCTATTGCAACCAAAAGGAAAAAGGTGACTCTGTTTCAAATTCCTTCTCCCTATGTTGATTTGTAATAAGACATGGCTGCCAGGGGATGGGGCTAATTTTCAATATATGTGTATATGGAAAACTTAATAAAACTTGTCCTCAGAAATTGCTGGCCGATTTTAAAATAATTTCACAGAAATGTTTCTTAGGTGAACTCTATCAAATTTCTTCACCCCATGTTGTAGATTGGTTAAAAAAACATAGCCGCCAGGGGCGGGGCCATTTTCACTATATGCTAATATCAAAGAAAATTTTGAAAATCTATTTCTCAGAAACTGTTGGCCTGATTTCAAAATAATTTCACAGAAATATCCCAAAGTTGACCCTGTATCAAATTCCTTCACCCCATGTTGATTTGTAAAAAACATGGGCGCCAGGGTGCAGACTTCTTTTATCTCTTTATATACATATATGCCTACATGGAAAACTTTGGTAATCTTTTCTTCAGAAATTATTAGCCTGATTTAAAAGCAATTGTTCCTAAGGTGAACCACTGTCAAATTCCTTCACCCCATTTGATTCATAAAAAACATGGTTGCCAGGGGCAGAGCTAGTTTTCACTATAAATCTGT
Organism: Mya arenaria; assembly: GCF_026914265.1. Classification (NCBI taxonomy): domain Eukaryota; kingdom Metazoa; phylum Mollusca; class Bivalvia; order Myida; family Myidae; genus Mya; species Mya arenaria. Next base: position 54,514,867 of record NC_069133.1, on the reverse strand, counting down.
ACGGTAAACCAAAGATATTATGACGCATGTAGCTTGAAAATCATTGCGGCGCCTGCACACATGAAACTTCATAGGAATTTGCTCCTAGTTGAAATTTATTGATCTTTTGGGGCTCACACTTTAGAGGCTTATGGATGAAGGGAAAAGAGTAACTGTTTGCTTACATACTATTTAATGCAAGTTTGTGAAAGGTGAAATATTCTATTTTCTTCTATTTTTAATGTTGTGTATGAAAATGATGCCTCAATGCCTCCATACATTCTATATCTATACAATCTGCAGATGATGGTGAGGAGAAACCTGGGTTTTGTCCGGTGATGGATCGTTGTAACATGCACTATGGTCCTGACAGTGTAGTTAACATGTGTACCAAAGACTCCCACTGTTACGATGGTGACAAGTGCTGTCACGATGGCTGTAGACTCCGGTGCATGAAAACAGCCTACGAACAAGGTAGGACCAATAGTAACTTACTTTAGTAACATTTTTACTTTCGGTTTGATTTCAGAGAACAAAGATAACTCATACGTGTCTGGACCGTAAGAAATTTCCCAGGTTGTTATTTAACCCACAATTTCTTGAGGGATTCTTTAGGCCTAAAGATGAATAATTGCATCAAGGTGAATTTAGCTTGAGTATTGATCGAAGAAAAAAGTTGAGGTATTGTCATAGCCATGTAGATGTTTTCAGCAACTTTTTTTGATGGCGTCATTGTGAATAAACTTAAACTATGGCTAGAACACAAAATATATTTAAGATATTCAAATCAAACTTAGTGCACAAGTTGCCAATGACAATATACATATGTAAAGCAAGGCCCATAACTCTGAGTTAAATAATTGATGAGTAATACCCCAAGTTTGACTGAAAACAAAAGAGGGGTGTTGGGTATTGTTTGGTATTTGTCAGTTTTGCAACTGCATACAAACAGTTTGTTTTTTGATAGCCTTGTGGTTTATTTGCAAAGCTGACTGATTTAGAAAGAATGGGATTTGGGTTAGTCACAGAATTAATTATAATAGCAGACTTTTTTAAATATTTAGTTTTTCCTTTGCTTTTTTCCAGCTGTTATTTCTGTATAGTAACAGAATGGTTGTTGATTTTCAGCTCTCTTTGAAGTTCGTTTCAATTTGCCGAACGAGCTGTACGATAGACAATTTGAGTTTGAGACATCTGAGTATTCAAGCATGGTAATCTTATTACTAAAAATGGCTTGTCTGATTTCTTTTAATAATCGATTATGAATTTGGACTGATTTTCAATCTCTATCTGTTACCAGTGATATTATGCATGTTTTAAACATTATCCTTAACTCTGGATTTTAATTTATATAATAATTTTAAGAGTTGTATATTTTTGTTCAACAGATAAAATAACGAAAAAATAACAACAACAGAAAAAACATTGGAGCTATCTCTGCTGTTTTTGTTTGAATAAAAATGCATGTGGAACATTTAAATTTTGGCACCATTTCTGAATTATTGATTTAAACGAATATTTTTTTGTAAAAATTTGATGGCTGGTCTGCATATTCCGCTACAAACATTATCTTTTTCTATTTTCAGATTATACAAATGTTCGAAATATTAGACCTATATTCATTGACCTATAATTTCTCCTCTGTTCGTAAAAGGTAAGTAGGTTGAACGTGGTTTCTATATATAAAGAGATAGAGACAAGTATCATGTTCAATTGAGTGTTTGTGATCATTTATAAAAACAAGTTAACATCTATGGCCACAGACTTACCTGACCCACATATGGGTAGGAATTTTTTCATTATTGATTTTTAGCAAGGTTTTCAACAAAAACCGGGCCCCAATCTCTCGAAACATCTTAAGTCCCTTATAACAGGATTAAGCTATTAAGCTCCCTATTTTGTTTTTTAATAATTTGCAAAATATTCTCTTCTTTAAGAGGTTTTATACTTAAGATAGGAATTATCCTTATGATAATCACAATAAGTCATTTTTCAATTATCAAAATTCAATTTAAGTATGTATTTTGGCTAATTGAAATAAGCTACTTAAGCCTGTTAATCTTTAATAAGAAGTTTCCAGAAATTGGGGCCAGGTTATTAGAATGGGGATGTCCTTTGGCAGTCACACATTGATTACCGCCAAATAACAAGCTAGCATTGATGGATATATAAGTAATGAATAATGGTTTGTAGGTAGCTAAATATGTGAAGAGCTAGCTCGGAAATGCTTTTAAGTTGGATGGTCACAGTAACTAGAAATAGAAAAATGTTTTTGCTGTGTCGAACCTTTGTTTCCGCCAATTTATTTAGTTATTACAGATGGATAGTAATGAAAATTGGTGTGTATGTAGGTGTGCAAGTAACTTATGTTAGGAGGTAGCTTATGATTGCCTTTGAAGTGGTAGGGGTCAAGGTCACTGCTACTAAAATGGAATTATTTTTTTTCGCCCAAAAACTTAAGTAAAATTTGATGGATAGTGATGTAGAAGAAAAAAGCGGAAACGCTTTCCACCAAATAACTTTGATAAAATGGATAGTGATTAAAGTTGGTATGTACCGTAGTTAGTTTATGTGGAGATTTAGCTTTCGATTGTGTTTGAGGGGATTGGGGTCAAGGTCCACTGTTGCTAAAAATACAAGAAATTAATTAGCTTTAATTTCTGATTGCCCATATTTAAAACCTTGTTTAAGTGCATGGCTGTGTTGTTTGTTGTTGTTTTAATATGATCTTCTTAAAAGTTAAAAAGCATTGGTGTCAATGTCATTTTTGTGAATCTGTGGAGTTATGCTAAACAGGTCATTAATTGTGGCCTTTTACAAGGAATTTATTATAATAATATGCAAAATTCCTTCTTATTTATAAAAGTGTATGATCTTGATAGAAAAAGGTATTCCCTGACCATGAAATTTATCATGTATTGATAATGATTAGCAAAATAAATAATGATTTATAAAAAGTGTGGGATTTAAAAAGTTAAAAGTCTTCACATATAATTGGTTAATGAGTTATGTAGCACTCTAATTGAAAGAAACAATTCTGAATTCTAATGTGTGTTGAAAATTTAATTATAGTCTAGCTGGGACCACTGACGTATTCTTTAGTGTGAAAACCTTCCATTTGCTCACCCTATTTGACCTTACACGTGCAATGAAACGTATCACAGAGAACGACAATGAAGTTATCCTGTCTTACGTCCAGATTCTGTCGGGTAAGATTTAAAAATAAAAAAGCAGCATTTTTTTTTTATTTGACTATTCTTTTTTAGAAGTACAATGACTAGGCTTGAAGAGGTAATGGATAAGTTTGCCTTGCTGTTACTTTCACCGCTGCACAGTTGCAATACACTGTACTGTGAAATGGTTTATTTCGAATAGGGGTCTAAGAACATGTATTTATCCACCATTGAAAGACAAAAACAATGAGTTTTTCATTTAAAAATTAGACAATTGTTAATGACCCTAACACTTGAATTTAAAAGACAAGTATTTGTTACCTAAGAATTGCTGATAAGTACAAGTGTATTTATGTATTTCTCTGAATGTATGCATGTAGTAATGTTCACTCAAAATGGAGAGGGGAATATACCCAGATAATGCAAAAAATGCCCACCATTCATCTCCCTTTTACAGAGAAAACACGCGGACAATGTCCAGCATCCAGCAATGTATATCCATATGAGACCTTGTGTGACAACGACTATCACTGTCGATATCAATTCCAAGCAGACGATTACAAGTGTTGCTATGACAATGGAATGAGATGCTTGCACACTGAGAATGGTAAAAGAATGATGTTTTATATATAATTTTATAACTTTCAAATGATATTTTGTTTTTGTAAAAGCTGAATTCAGACCTGTGTCAACTAAATTTGATGCTTTTAATTTACCCAGAGATATATAACTCTTTTAAGATTTTACGGTAAAGTTGACAAAAGAACTTGGGAGATTCAGTCTTTAGGATAGGCTGTTATATACATTTATTTTATTTTCAATTTCATAATAATGAACTGGAGAGTTTCAGGCATTGGAGCCAGGTTTTTCCAGGTGATCTCTGCCTTCGGACAATACATTTTCATAAAAATGTACAATTTTATTTTATTACATATTTATTCCCTTTCAGAGACGCAGTCCAAATGTTCCAGCATGTATGATTTGTATGAGGTAACCAGAGGATATTGTCAAGAAGAGCGAAACTTGTTTCTTCAGAACTTGGAACAACACAGCTGGGCTGCATGCGGGTGAGACTTTTATGGAACTTCCAACGTCTTACTTTTGCGAGCCCATTTTGTTTGTAATGGAAAAAGTAGTGTTATAGCAATGTTGATTAAGGATGGCGATTATATCCATGTTGATAAAAGAATAGTGAAAGTAAGCTTACTTGCTCTTTTTTCTTACAATGACCTATTTTGTCATGCTACTAATAAGAGAAAGTGAGCAAAAATAGACTTCTGACATTTATTTCAACACAATACTGTTTTTGTCCTATCATTGATACTCTTTGATAGTCGTAAGTGAGAGGGAACATTCTCACATTTCTTTCCAGTTATAAATCTTCTTTTGTGTTGTTTTAGGGTAGTACAAAGGTTCACATCGTGTATGACAGACATGCTCAAGATTGTCTGGCCCGATTGCGTGAACGCCCCAGACATGTTCTTGTACGGACTTCACCAATATGTGGATATCATCAAAGAGAAGGAGGATAAATGGGAACTCCATGTCATGGTGGACTTTCAGGCTTGCAGAGGTAGAAGGGATATATAGCTAGTTGTTGTTGTTTTTTTTATTTTTCTATGGATTAAGTAAAGATTTTGTGGATTTTGTTTCTTTTTTTTTGTTATTGTCTTTTATATAAAAATATATTTATAGGCCTATAATATAAGGAGCTATTGGCTTAACCAAGTCATATGTTGTTATCCCCCGCCTATGAAATAGGGAGGGGGATATTGAAATGGCGTTGTCCGTCCGTCCGTTTTTCCTTCCGTCCGTCCGTCCTTCCTTCCGTCAGTCCGTCCGTCACATGCGTTTTCTCATTAACTAGCCGGTATAATTTCATGAAACTTAAAATAAATATGAACCACTATACTGGAATGATGCCCGTCCAAAAAAAAATTTCATTGGTCAATTGTCCTTGGAGTTATTGCCCTTGATTTTTTGAAAAATGCACATTCACAGCCATTTCTCAGTCACTAGCTGGCAGAATTTCATGAAACTTAAAATAAATATGAATTACTATACTGGGATGATGCCTGTTCATTTTTTTTTTTGGATTGGTCAATTGAACTTGGAGTTATTGCCCTTGATTTTTGAAAAACTCTTATTTACTGCCATTTCTCAGTAACTAGTTGGTAGAAATTCTTGAAACTTGAAATAAATATGAACCAACATACTGCGATGATGCCTGTTTATTTTTATTTTGGTTTGTGTAATTTCTATATGAGTTATTTGCCCTTGATTTATTAAAAGATCCATGTTTGCAGCCTTTTCTATGCAACTAGCTGGTAGAATTTCATGACACTTGAAATAAATAAGAACCAACATACTGTGATGATGCCTGTCTATTTATGTCTCCCCCTCTCTGGGGGAGACATATTGTTTTTGCCCTGTCCGTCAGTCCGTCCGTACGTCACACTTCGTTTCCGATCAATAACTGGAAAACCGCATGACCTAGGATCACCAAACTTGGTAGGGAGGTTGGTCGTGAGGTGTAGAGGATCCCTATTGTTTTTGGGGTCACTAGGTCAAAGGTCAAGGTCGCGGCGACCCCCAATATAAAAAACATTTCTGCTCAAAATCTTGAGAACGGTTTGACCTAGGTTCACCAAACTTGATAGGGAGGTTGGTCATGAGGTGTAGAAGATCCCTATTGTTTTTGGGGTCACTAGGTCAAAGGTCAAGGTCGCGGCGACCCCCAATGTAAAAAACATTTCCGCTCAATATCTTGAGAATGGTTTGACCTAGGTTCACCAAACTTGGTAGGGAGGTTGATCATGAGGTTTAGAAAACTCCTATATTTTGGGGGGTCACAAGGTCAAAGGTCAACGTCGCTGTGACCTCTAATGTAAAAAAATATTTCCGTGCAATATCAGGAGAATGCTTTGATCTAGGTTCACCAAACTTTGAAGTGAGGTTGGTCATGATGTCTAGTTCCTATTGATTTTGATTGAAATCAGTAGGTCAAAGGTCAAGGTCACTGTGACCTTGAGGTGAAGAAACAGTTTCTGCTCAGTAACTAAAGAACGCTTGCACCCAGGAACTTCATACTTGGTATGCTAGTGGGTCATGACTAGAAGATGACCCCTATTGATTTTGGGGTCACTAGGTTAAAGATCAAGGTCACCCTGATCTTGAGGTGAAGAAACTGTTTCCGCTCAATAACTAAAGATCCTTGGGTCTAGGAACTTCATACTTGGTATGCTAGTTGGTCATGACTAGTAGATGACTCCAATTGATTTTGAGATCAGTAGGTCAAAGGTCAAGGTCACCCTGACCTTGAGGTGAAGAAACGGTTTCGGCTCTATAACTAAATAACGCTTGCACCCAGGAACTTCATACTTGGTATGCTAGTTGGTCATGACTAGTAGATGACTCCAATTGATTTTGAGATCAGTAGGTCAAAGGTCAAGGTCACCCTGACCTTGAGGTGAAGGAACGGTTTCCCCTCTATAACTAAATAACGCTTGCACCCAGGAACTTCATACTTGATATGCTAGTTGGTCATGACTAGTAGATGACTCCTATTGATTTTGAGATCTGTAGGTCAAAGGTCAAGGTCACCATGACCTTGAGGTGAAGAAACGGTTTCTGCTCAATAACTCAAGAATGCTTACACCCAGGAACTTCATACTTGGTATGCTAGTTGGTCATGACTAGTAGATAACTCTTATTGATTTTGCGATCAGTTGGTCAAAGGTCAAGGTCACTGACCTTGAGGTGAAGAAACGGTTTCTGCTCAATAGCTCAAGAACGCTTACACCCAGGAACTTCATACTTGGTATGTCAGTTAGTCATGACTAATTGATGGCCCCTATTGATGTTGGGATCAGAAGGTCAAAGATCAAGGTCACAATACTGTGAGGTAAAAAATGGTTTCCGCTCAATAACTAAAGAATGCTTCCACCCAGGAACTTAATACCTGGTATGCCAGTTGATCATGCCTAGTAGATGACCTGTATCGATTTTCAGGTCAGTAGGTCAAAGGTGAAGGTGACCTTGAGGTAAAATAACAGTTTCCGCTGATTTACTAAACACAACTGTGGCCCAGGAACTTCATACTTGGTTTGCTAGTTGGTCTTGATTATAAGATGTCCCCTATTGATTTTGAGGTCAGTAGGTCAAGGTCAAAGTGACCTTCAGGTAAAAAACAATTTCTTTGTCACCAGTACGTACGTCACACTTCTTTTGGCTCAATAACTTATGAAAGCTTGGACCCAGGAACTTCATACTTGGACCCAGGAACTTCATACTTGGACCCAGGAACTTCATACTTTGTATGCAGGTTGGTCATGACCAGTAGATGACCCCTATGTTTGTTCGTCTCCAGTCCAAAAGTACAAATTTCATGTCCATCATTGATTATTTCTCACCTACGACCACACAATGGGGGAGACATGCGCTTTTTCAAAAAAGCAATCTCTAGTTTTCTTTTGGATTGGTCAATTTTCCTTAGAGTTATTGCCCTTGATTTATTAAAAAATCATTGTTTGCAGCCGTTTCTCAGTAACTAGCTGCTAGAATTTAATGAAACTTTTATCTTATTCTTTCTGAGATTTTTTTTAACCTTCAAGCACAAACAAGCCATCAAGCACAAACAAGCCATCGTTGGCGGGGGATATCTTTTCACTGAAAATGCTTGTTATTGTTGTTTTTGGAGAATTAGGTTAGGTTATTGGCTCTGGTTACTCTAGCAAAATATTGTGTTATTTGGTCAGTTTCTTTAAATAATAGCAGTTATAGCTTTGGTGTTTCCTTGGTGTCATTCAAGGGGAGAATATAATTTTTTGACATATTAGCTTTGGTAAAGGTGGTTTATGAACTGCAACAAGCAGAAGTGAGTAACATTGAATTTCAAATCAGCAGGTTTATCTGTCCAGACTTGTCCATATATTTCCATGTGTTTGTATACATAGACTTGACACAATTGCTCACCATGAGAAGCCTACCCCTCATATGCAAGACCCATGTTAGTAGGTCAAAAGTCAATTTTCCATTAGAGGGTCATTGGTCAAAATTCTTTGGATTCTGGCTTGTTTGGTCTTTAATTTGTCAATGTATACAGAAATATTCATAAGAGAAGCCAGTGTGTCATGTGTGAGATACAAGTCAGTAGGTCAAGGTCATACTTATTGGCATGTTTAAGTTACCACAAGGACATTATATGTTTTTTTCCTGGTAATTTCATCCTTCCTTTTCTTTCTGAAAATCTTTTGTTGTGTATATTTCAAAAATGATTTAAGCATATTGCTCTTGACTTAGACTTTAATTAAATGCTTCAGAGTCGCTACTTGCATCACTGCTCATTATTGAATACAATCATTCAAGATTTGAGTGGATCTTTTTAAATTTGAAATTCACTGTTTAATTAATTGAATTAATTTGAGATGTATTTTTACTATATTTTTACTCTTTTACTCAGGTGACTGATTTAGGGCCATTATGGCCCTCTTGTTTAATCTACTGTTTGTTCAACTTTGTTGTCTATTTTCAAATATTGTATCCAATTATAGAGAACCTGTGTTACAACGATTCAGCCATCGTGAACAGCCTGGGAGGGAGGTGTGCAGGAAACGTGTCTGCTTTCATCAGCTACGGTCAAATGAACAGCCAATCTTGCAAGTGAGTGATATAATAATAATTATTATTCTTATGTGTTGAGTAACTTGGGTGAATTCATAGGCAGAGTAGGGATGACTAATATTTTTTCATTTATAAACATTGATTAAACATTATATTGTTTTGGAACTGCTATATGAAACTTAGTTGTACTAAAACATTTAAGACAAAATCTAATAGTAATATATGATGTTTCAAAGATAATCATATCATGTGTTTGATGTAATTACATACTAGGTATTTGAATCAGTCAAGATTTTTTTGATCAGTCAAGTTGATTTAATTGCCTAGGTTTTGTTGTCATTGTCAGCATTGTCATGTTGTTGACATTCAAAATCATTAACCTTTGCCATTAGATAAGTAAGAAAACATATTAAAATGAAACCTAGTACATATGTTGTCAGATACAATATGTAATTTACGACTATGTTCATTCATCTCCATAACCTCTCTCAGCGCCCTCCTGATGACCGCGGACTGTGTGGCCAATGATCTGGAGCAGCGCAGCTACAATCGCTACAGATGTGAAAGACAAGAGCTGTATGAATTCTTGAGTGGTGGAGCCAAAAACTTCACGGGTCAGAGCTGGGTTGACCCTGAGATCTGTAACTGTGCGTAAAATATATATGTTATCTGCTATTTTTTTTTGTGTATATTAATGTTTTTTAGTGTCAGAATTATTCTATTCTGTTTTGATAATTTTAATATTAAAATGAAGTTATTTAGTTTCTTTAAGATTAAATGAGAAATGCAGACAAGAAAAAGTGACAACATACAAATACTCATTTTATTATTATTATTTTTTTTTTTCAGCCCTGGTTTGCTTCACTCCAAACCTTCCAAGATATATACAAGATGATTCTCTGTGTGGCAAAGCAGGGAACCGATACCTGGATAATGACAGGCATAACTGCAGGTAACTAATATTGTGATTTTACAGTGTGCGAAAATAACGAAATTCACGAAATTAACGCTAGCCAGATCGCCTGAGGTGAGGAAAAAAATACTCAGTCTAAATCCTTTTAGATAGCCCGACTGGCATTGAAATCATTGGGCTTGTTGGTAAAAAAATGTAGGGTCAATGTTTACTGACTTACGGTTAATTTCTCATCTGTACAGATGTTTTCTGATGCAGTGTTCTCCCTTGTCAAGCAATACTACTGGGGTATATTTCTTGAAAATAGTTTTGATGGAATCACATTTTAGTCTGTCAATACTTTTTTTGTTGATATTGAAGTTTGGATGTTGTTTTTTTCTTTTTCCAAATACACTTGGCTTATGTAGTTACCCTAAAATATTAAATAGATGTTAGTAAAATCCTGTCACTAACACTACAAGCAGCATATGTTGACAGGACCTTCACCTATACCAACACTCCCACCCCATTGCAGCACAGGCTGACAGAACCAGATTCCCCCCTCCCCTCCAATCAAACCACCACCAGCTTCCCCACCCCCTGGCAGCACAGAACCACCCCACCACCATTATTGGCATCACAAACTGAAATTAAATAGTGTACAGTTAAATCAGTTTTCATATCATTTCTTGATTTTAACCATAACTCAGAAACATGCCCTGTGTTTTTCTGTTAACTGGTGGGTAGGAAATCTGGCTCGGCCTACAGAAATCTCAAAGTCTGAAGCCCCATTGGCTACCAGGTTAAGGTTAATTCACACACTGATTTTAAAGGTTAATTCACACACTGATTTTATGTCAGATTTTAGCAGTATCTTTCTCTTAGTGCTGGGAACGGGGAATGTTACTGCTTTCATCAGCCACGTACAAGTGAAAATCTAATTATGCAAGTTAAGTGATCTGCAGAAAATAATAATAACTCTGTTGAATTGCAAAGGCAGGGATATGCAGAGTGCTCTGATCTTCTCCTATGTCGGCCTATCTTGTATACATGCGCTTAAGGGTTAAAAGAGGCATCCAGCTTAATAGGAAAACCATTAAATAAGGTTTTGGTTTGTTTGTTTTTGCAAGACATTGAATGACTTTATTACTAACTACCAGTATATAACCTTTAAGATGTATCACATATATCATGTCATGTGCTGAGAATGACAATATTCATGCATATGTTGTTGAGGATTATAATAATTATTCTGTTCATGTTAATACTGTAATAAATGTGAACTTTGTGAATTATTTCTTTTTCATTAATTAGGTTTTGTATAACAGTCTGTGTAAAAACAATTTTTGACTACAGAAGAATTTTTACATTGACATTGGGCTTTTAGGCTTGTTCATGATGTGCAAAACGTTATTAATATCTAATATTTCAGGGACTTTGAGAGCCTCGTGTTCTGTATAATGCTGTATGGGACAGAGCAGGAGACGTGTTTCGCCCAGACGCTGGTTCCCATGGTAATGCGGGCGCTGAGTCATATCAACTCTACCTTGCGGAACCCAGAACCCATGTGCTCTGGTGGGTAGTCTTGACTTCCTATACCCTGCAACTTTTTTTTTTATATTTTTTTCAAACAGGGGCAAATATTACTGAGAAAACCATCATTGAGCCTCCTCTGCATTATAGAAGTCCTAAATATGCTTCTATGAATGAATTAGTTGTAGCTTGTTAGAAATTAATGAATTTAACAAATCTGACCTGTTATAATATAGGGAATGTCCTTTATATAGAAGTGCTGGCTTATTGCTTTGTAACTTTTTAACTTCATAACAATTGAAAAAAATAAGAATATCCCAAGACTGAAGAATGGGGCTTCCCACATCAGGTGAAAATATCCCAAATCAAGGAATGTGGCTTCTCAGATCAGGTGTGAATATCTTGTGAGTGAGGCATGAGGCGATGCAACAGGCTACTCAGTTTAGGTGAGAGTTTTTGAGATTGAGACATGAGGCTCCTCAGTTAAGGTGAGCATATCTTGACATTGAGGCAAGAGGTATCTCAGTTAAGGTGAGAATATCTTAAGATTGAGGCATGAGGCATCTCAGTTAAGGTGAGAATATCTTGAGATTGAGGCATGAGGTATCTCAGTTTAGGTGAGAATATCTTGAGATTGAGGCATGAGGCTTCTAAGTTCAGGTGAGAATATCTTGAGATAGAAGAATGAGGCTCCTCAGTTAAGGTGAGAATATCTTGAGATTGAGGCATGAGGCTTCTCAGTTAAGGTGAGAATATCTTGAGATTGAGGCATGAGGCTTCTAAGTTAAGGTGAGAATATCTTGAGATTGAGTCATGAGGCTTCTAAGTTTAGGTGAGAATATCTTGAGATTGAGGCATGAGGCTTCAACGTTTAGGTGAGAATATCTTAAGATTGAGGCATGAGGCTTCTCAGTGAAAGAGATTATCTTGAGATTGAGACATGAGGCTTCTCAGTTAAGGTGAGAATATCTTGAGATTGAAGGATGAGGCTTCTAAGTTTAGGTGAGAATATCTTGAGATTGAGACATGAGGCTTCTCAGTTTAGGTGAGAATATCTTGAGATTGAAGAATGAGGCTTCTCAGCTAAGGATTGAAGCATGCTGCTTCTCAATTAAGGTGAGAATAACCCAAGATCAGAGCATGGGACTTCTCAAAAACGTGCCAAGAGATCCAAATAACAGCATTGCAACAATATGCCAGCATTCCTTGCGAAACCTGGATTTTTTATAAGGAAATTAATTTTTCAGTTTGTATAATTGTTTAGATGTGCTTGTCAAGATATCAGTTTTCACTGTAATGTATGGCTATAGACTTAGTTTTTAGTAACTGTTAATACCACCATCTTTTCAATTACTGGGACACCTCAATAAAGACTGTTTCTAAATAATGAATGTATTTGTTTGCATATACATGAAGCATGACAGTATTAATTTTATTTTATTTGCCTAATACATTCTTACACACAGATGCATGCAACTTCACATGGACACCAATGAGTCAACCAGCTGAGAATCGGATCACCATAAACATGACTGTTCACCCGCGGAGAAACACAACAGTCGTTTCCACCTTCATTCCTGCGTTGTCCAGTGGCATTGACATGAACTCTGCTGGCAAGTGGATTGGCATCGGGGTCAACCCAGAAAAACAGATGGTGAATTATTCTTATTGTTATATCTACAAAAATTGATGTTGCCATCATTAAAAACTCTCATTATGTAAAAATATTTATATAAAATTGGTAAAATAACTGTTCATACAACATCATAAATGATAATCATTGTAAATTGTGCATTTTAGACTGCATCACCCATTTAGTATTTATGCTCACATCAAACTCACTTTCAATGTTATTTAATACAGACTGGTACTGATGCTTTCACTATAGAAAACATGGATGGAATGACCTTCAAAGTCAATAACAGGTTTGTAAAAATAATTGGATCGTATAAAATTAAAACAATTAAATAAAAACATCGTATAAAAATCACTTTCTTGTCTGTTTGATGGGTAGTGTCACTGTTCTCAAAGATATCAACAATAAGCATAAAGTGAAATTTTGGCAGACGGGGGAAAATGATAGAGTGTTGTACTGAATTGGTGTCTTCCCACTGCTTTTGGTATTGTTTATACTATTACATTGCTTATATAGTGAAACTGTTAAAACAACAAGGCTTAAATTTTAGAAATAAACAACACATTTTTTTATTTATATAGAAACTGTTCATGCAAAATATACTAGTTCTAAAATATTCCCAGAAGAGCAATTCTTAAAATGGCTGAACCTGGAGAAATTCTACAAGCTTTAAGGTTACCTCTCTATACCAATGTTATATTTGTGATTCAAATATGTAAAATGAACATCATGTAATCACTGACATTATTTTGGACAAATTTCATATTAAGCACAGTTTCTTTTTTCTGTCAGTATGGTAGATTAGCTGTGTATTCATTTTAAAATGGACACATTATAGTCTCATTGCTTTTATAGATATGTGTATAAGATCTTTTCTGAGCTCCTTTATTAATAATAAAGATTCAGCTTATTCTAAATTCATTTCACAAATATAAAACATTGAGCATGTTCTTGATTTTAGATATGCAAGCGCTAGGGCCCGGCCTAACATCGACACTTACAACAACTTCTCTGTAGATGTCCGTTCTGATGAAACAGGCACGAAGTTCTCATTCCAACGTCCAATCGGATCGGCTAGTGGAACTCCAAATGATCGCCCACTGAATGGCCCTCTTTTCTTGATAGTTGCCCATGGTGATAGTAGTAACGGTCAAATTCAGAAACACTCTACCAAATACACTTCAGATGAGGCAATTGACTTCACTTGTCGTAAGTTGACAAATGCTTTTTGATTAAATGTTTTTTTGAACAAGATTGATGAACAAATGAAAGATTTATTTCATGACAAAAATTACATGCATAATTATCTTACTTTATCAGGTTTTGTAAATTTAAAGTACCTATATTCATAATTTCATTGAAAAAAATATCGGTGCAATTTTTTATATGAAGATATACTATGCACTTGGACTTGACTGGCATGTGTATTAATATACCAACTTATTAATGAACTAGTTATAGCTAGTAAGTATGATACTATTTTATATTGTGGAAACATTCCATGATGAAGAAGAAAGTAGGGTTTCTGCCTCTAACCCAAGATGTGGGCTTGAGCCAAGCAAGCGGCATGTTCTCGTGGTCTCTGTTAATGGACATCATTGCTGGTTTTTACTTGGGGAAACTGACAAAATTAAGCAAGAATTATTTATATAAATAATGAATATACCGTAACATTGTAGTAGACTCTGGATCAGAACATCCATAGCTTGACCCCCACATGGAGTTTCATCGATGATTGGAATTTTATTATCACAAAGGAATAGCAAAAAGTTCTTAATCACATAGCAGATTTTACCGTAACTGTATCTGTGTCTGGCCTTATAAAAACTCTACAGAGTATACATTAATTGTTCATCATTGGTTCATAAAACTTGTTATTTATTACCTTTTTAGCAACGGCATATGAACGTCTAAACCGCCAGCTGCCAATGGATGGAAATATGTGTAACAACGTGGCAACCATCCGCTTTATACTGGAGTTTGAATGTATTGAGGACCTTAACTACACCTGGATGAACGACAGAGACAGATGCTTGTAAGAAATCTTAGTGTTTGAAAAATGGAAAAATGCAATCAATGTGTTACACACCCCCCCCCCACGGTGTCAGGGTCAGGGTCATTCGTGGACAAAAAGATTAACTTTGGCCTTAATTATAAAAGCAGTCAAGGTTTTTAAATGAAATTTAGTAGATATGTTGCCAGTTACAATCAGCACATGTACAGCTAGGTGCATTACTCTGGTTTTTATTAATCGTTTAGTTATACCATTTGTTTTACAGAAAATCAACTGACGATTGCTGGCATTTGCTGCTCAGAGCTCCTGTTGTCTTTGAAAAGACAAGTTTCAATGTAAATTACAATATGATAAAAAACAACATCATTCAAGTATCATGTTTACAGGATGGACAACTATTTCTTTGGCTGTTTGCTGTCCAAGATGGCAAAGTTCAACTGCACACCTGGCGAGGTTGCTACCCAGTTTGAGTCCACAGAGGTGCGCACAGGGATTATTGGAATGGAAACTGCGGGCTGTGGTAGGTTATTTGAATATACCCACATTGATTGCATGGCTTGTAATATGCACATATGCAGATGACTACTGTCCATTGTAAACTGAGACGTGGAAGAGGTTCTCTATTAAATGTCATTTAGAACCTAGGCAATGCATTTGAAATATTATTATTGCCGTCGAACCCCATTGGCTTGAACTTCTAGGGACTGGTGAAAATACCTCGAGCCTCGGAAAATTCAAGCCAAAAGGGATTGTTTACCCTCATTTAAAAGAAATCTGTCTTTTACATTTGGTTCGAGCTAACAAACAATTGGAGCCAAGCGAGTTTGAGTCAACAGGGTTTGACTGTATGTTGACAATTTCATAATATGAGAGACCTAACCTATGTAAATGCAGCAGTTCCTACTGTCATGGCAACACAAATTGAAGCTGCAGAAAATGATTTTGATTCTTTATTTACAGAAAACTTCAATAGTTTTGTGAAGAAACATTGACTGAAAAATGAATATGTTAGATTTTGATTTTAAAAAGGTTCCATTTTCGCTTAACATGTATTCAACAATTCACCCCTTTCATGATATGAGAGACCTTACCTATGTAACTGCAGCAGTTCATTCTGTCATGGCAACACAAAAAACATACCTCACATACATGTTCAAAGCTCAAAAATTAAAAAAAAGAGTTCAAAATTGGCTGTACAATTTAGGCCTCCCATATACAAACACAATTACACAAATCTAATGGCAATCATAGAGCAAAGTGACAAACATGGATGTTAAGTTTATATTATCATATTATTGGTATATTTACCTGTATTTCCAAACATGGACATCAATTTAATATTTTCTTGCTTCAATGCAGGCAATCAGTGTGTTTTAGGCTCAAATGCTATACTGTAGTTTTTCATACATACAAGTTATAGGCGTCTGCTTCTAACCCAATAGGTTGTGGGTTTTATCCCCACCAGGAGTCTCTTAGCCTCATCAAATGGTTACCAGTTGTGTTCTATTCCCAGGAAAGGGATGTGATGGGGATTCATGTCAGTTGATTTATTTATTTTGTGTACAAACTAAATGTTGCTATCCTGTTGTTTATTGTTATAGAACTGGACCTGGATTCCTGCAACAGGGAAATGCTATTGAACAGCTGGGCCCTCAGCGACACATGTACCACGCCCCTGATCTCCCTCTGGAGGGTGCCCAACATTAACGAGGCTAGAAGCGCGGATGGCAAAAAGAGTCTCAAATGCAGGTAACTGGCTGAATCTGAGCATAGATGTACTCATGCAAACTTCTCCAGTAAGCAATCTCAAGTCCCTTATAAAAGGATCAAGAACAGCACACATTTATGTTTTGGTAAAACTTTTGTAAATTGTCTCCATTCAAAGGAAATTTAATATCAATCACGATACACTGTTTTTGCTTTCTAAATATAAGTAAGTTGTGTGCTAAAGAAATATTAGATACTTTATTGTGTTAGGCTTCAGAGGTTTTGAAAAATTGTGGCTAGATATTTGGATAAGATATTTAGGAGTACCCAATAGATTGTGAGTGTGAGCCCCACCAGGGATCTCTTGGCATCTCAAAAAATATATCAAATAATATTATTTCTACACCGGAAATACTGGTGAGAGAGATACAGCTTAAGATGTTATCATGATAGCACATGATAACAGTTTGTATAAACTACCCTTCCCTAAATTTGCTAGAATAGGACAAGGAAAATGGGTGGCAGTTGGTGGAGAATTGGAACGGCTGGCACTTGGTGTAAATTGAAGAGCATGTATATAAGCCTTGACCAGAAAGGAAATGATAACTGTAGCTCTTTGCTGTACACCTTTCCAGATGTGTGTGTGTGTGTGTTATTAGCTGGTCCAGTTTTGCTTAAAGACATTAGTTTGAAACTTGCATGTGAAAAATATTCTCCCACTGAATCTCTTTAGCTTTTGATGTTTAACTAGTTTGGTTTACTGTAAATTGTATACTTTTTTCAGTGTGTATGAACAGTTTTATGGATGCTACGTGATCCATTACGAATTTTCTTCACCGAACCAGTGTCAAATAGAAGACTATACTGAGGTTGCTATGGAAATGGTCAGACTGTACCAGATGATAAGTGTGTCTCAGATTCCCAATTTCACGATTCCAGCCCAGAATATAAACTTTACAGGATGCCAGTCAGGTATACACAGATTTAAAACACTTGTGCACATATTAACCCTTCATCTGAGGGCTAAGAGCAGCATAAGCCTTTATTAACAGCAGTGAGTGCGTCATAAGTTGATCTAGGATGCTTCCAATATAAGCCAAGGATAGTTTCTATCAACATGACCATGAAAAACTGTGATATGATTAATATTTGAATATTCATAAAAATTATCTTTTAGGCAAATGAAAATATGTTTTTACAAAGTATCTACTAAAAAACATCACAATTATTGAATCGTTTTCGATAGTTTCTTTGGTAAACAAATTTATATATTACTACAGGCGGACTTACATGAGTAATGCGTCATGTCAAATTTTCGGATGCTAAAATATGTGCAATCATAAGCATAGCATCAATACACATTGACATTTTACAGAAAACCTGACGGTTGTGTTGCCTGACCCTTGCGATGATGGCAGTGCACTTCTGGACAGAATGTCTGTTGTATGTCTAGGGCCTATCTCCCAGTCCTTCAAGATGATGAACTACCCACCTGGATGCCAGTATGTCATGTTTCTATTTTTAGTACAAGTTTTTCAGCAAAGTACACCTTATAAATAAAAATAAAGTAAGATTTGCATTTAGTTGTTAAAGCTTATCTATCTTTCGGAGAATCATCTATGCGAACATTGCTAGCACTGGGAATGATTAATATCTACATGTAGTGTTGTTTTTGTCTGTTTATTTTTATAAAGTAGTCCGCTGTTTGCATTTTTAGCTATACTTTTGGACTGTGATATTTTTTTATTCCAATTAATTTACGTCCCAGTTATTCAAACAAGGCAGTTAAGACTCAGCGATTACCAAACTAATTTTTAAGGTGCATGTAGATAGACGTTTATAAACATATGTTATTATCATTTATTACACTAATGCCAGACTGTATAATAATTTATACCATCAAAATGCTTGTTTGCTATTTACAGTATGCTACCATCAGTGATGGAATGTATGGCATCTTACAACCATTGCTGGGATAGGGAATCTAAAGAAGAGCAGGATGCTCGCTTTGTGAGGGCCCTCCAGGAGAACCCCTCATTTGTGGAACAAATACTAGGCTTTGATCCGGTCCCTTGTGGTAAGTTGTTCTAGTTATTCATGGTTCCTAATCACATGTACATTTTTCAACACTGAACATTTGATGATCACAATAAAAGCTCTTCTGACCGTATGGTTAATGTTCATCATTGAGCGTAAATCGTGCATTTACTTTCACTTTTAAGAATCCAAGTCCCTTTGTGCTGGGTTTATGATGCTAAAGATGAATTTAAGGATATTGAAAAAATTATATAGATTCATATCTCATACTTGATGGCATGGTAGTTTGTTTAGTATGGAGAATGTGTATGAGGTCCAATGATGCCATACTGTTAATTACATTAAGGAATAATAAGGTGTCGATTTTGATATTTCAATTTACTTCTATAACTTCATTCTTTTTACATGAAGCTTAAAGTAGATACTGTACATCATCTGTAATTCCCAACTCTGCAGGTTTAAAGAAACTGATAATTGATTGAGTGGTTATAAATGTTAATGTCGACCATGACATTGATATGGACATTTTTATTAAAAAATACAACCAATCCTGCATACTTGTGATGAATTTTATCGATTTTTTTCAGTGCGACTTGCTGAATGTCAGTCACAGCTTGATGAATCAACCTCCCGTTGGCCCGAAATGACCTCGTATGGAATGGCTCTTCTTGGACTGTCAAACATGAGTACGAATGAAACCACGAAGAACCAGAGATGCGCGTAAGAAATGTTTTATTTGTTTCATTTTACCCCAAGTATTTCAAAGACTAGGAGGCTGTACGACTGACCTTGTTGTTGGCGTCTGCGTCGGTGTCCAGTTAACGTTTTAGGGCAAGTTGGCATTTACAATTATAACTCCAATACCCTTCATTTAATTTACTTAATACTTTACATGGTTGTTCAGGACCATCACACAAAAGGTTACATAACTCAATACTATCCTAACTATAAGTTATGGCTCCTGATTGACTTAGAAACATAAGTTAGTTTTAGAGCACATTGCAACAGATAAAAGTTTTAGGGCAAGTTGGCATTTTCACTTATAAAACTTTCATTTGATTGAGTAAATCCTTCTCACAGTTGTTTACAGCAACCACACAATTAGGTTACATGACTCCATATTATCCTAAATACAAATTATGGCCCTTGATTGACTTAAAAAGTTTGATTAATTTTTGGGGTTCCGACTTAAGGGTAAATTTAACTCAGATCTCAAATACTGTTTATTCAATGGCTTTCATATATTTACGCAATAGCCATCACTCATTTAGGTAGCATAGCTCCATATTAACAAATAATACAATTTATGGCCCTTGACTTTTTATTTTACTTTTGACGGTTTCATTTTTATATTTTTAACCAGGTTTTCACAAAGTAAAGCGAATAATTTAAGTTAGGAAGAGTAAATGGAGACCTTTCATGGAATTGCATTTGGGACCCCTAGGGTCAAAGTCACTGTTACTAAAAATAGAAAAAATGTTGGTACTGAATAACTTAATGTCAATTTTAGTTAGGGTTGACATATTGTGACCAAACTTGGTATATAGGAAGCGTTTCATGGGTTTGTGTTTGGGCCCCTAGGGTCAAGATCAAAGCCACTATTACTAGAAATAGATAACTGTTTGCTACTGAATAATTTGAGTTTAAGTTGATATATTGCGACCAAACTTGATATGTAGAAAGACGTTTCTTGTATAAAAATAATTTTCAATTTGATTTTTTTATTGCTTTTGACAGGCACATATAACATCATTATTGTATTCATTTCTTAAAGAAAATGACGTATAGTCAAGTGCCCTGTCCTACCACATCTATCGTTATGACGTATTGGGTCTCATAAGCAAGATATCATAGCTATTCTTTTTTCTTTATTTTTTTTTAATTCAAATTTATACATTGTTATCAGTTATTTATCAATTTCCTGTGACAGCTCTTGTTTCTTGTTATTGTTTACCTTCAGGACACATTTTTGCCCTTCACATAGTCTCAAAATGTTTTACCACCTTATGCCAACAATTCTGTCATGTTTTGCAGGTTATTCAATGACTACCACATCAATTATGTTGACTGGCTTAAAAAAGATGTTCCACAATGTGAGGACATGGCGGAATTGTTCCTAGAGAGCAGACTGCCATCTCTCAATGCTTACTTCACCATGAACAACTGGACTCACTGCACATGTGTGTATATTCATTATCTTAAAGGGTCTCTTAACAATGTTGACAGCAAACTTTCCCCAATGTGTTTTATTTTTTTGTACACTAAAGCTGTAGATTGTTTAATTTCAACAGTGTTATAAAAGCAGTTCAGCAAAATCATGGACCGATATGTTTATGGGTCCATGCAAAGCAAATAATTTATATTTTCCCCAAAGGGAGAGCATATAGTTGGCACTTTGTTCATCCTAGCCAACAGCAAGGTGTTTAGAGGGTGTGTTCATTAGGGTAAAAAATTTTTAATGTTTTAGTGGGTGTTTTTTAAAGAAAGAATAACCACATGAACAATAAATGTTAGAACGTACGTCAGTCCAGCTGTTTGGCCATCTCTCCTTTTGTCAGTCACACCCTTTCTTTAAAACTATTGATGGGATTTATATAAAACTTGGTATTTAGATAGATGCAATAAGAGGAAGTGTAGTGCACTAGAATCATAATCCTATCATGCATATTTATTAAGTTATCTCCCAATAACCATATTTTAATAATTGGTGCTTGTCCATCTTTGGAAAATACTAAGGGATTGAAAAAAAATGTCTAAAGATAGATGGCAATGAGAGGAAGTGCAGTGCACATGTACCATAATCCTATCATGTATATTTATTTAATTATTTTCCCTTAACCATTTTTTCATAATTGGTGCTTGCATAAGCTAAGCCGGGGAATAACCTCAAAACTACTGATGGGATTGAAATAAAACTGGGTATATACTGGCAAAGGTCACAAATCTGAACACTTTTTGAGGTTTTTCATAATCGTCTTGGAGAGTTTTTGTTGTAGTAAGTTAAAATTGCTTATGAAACATCTTTGGTTAATATGACAACATCTGTCAAAGTATTCATGATTTCATCAATTTTATGTAAAAAATAATTCATTTTATGGACAGTAAATCACCCTTAACTTTATGCTACGGAGGGCACAAATACCGAACACTTGAAAAGCGAAAATACATGGTCATACAATTATAAGTAATAAGTATGATATATTAAATAATCACTTAGCTGCAAAGTTATTTATTGTTTCCGATGTTTTTCAAACATGCATTCTATTTATAAATATCTTGAATGAAGGTCAACATAACTGCAAAACCTAAAGATGCGCGTGTGCCCTGGGATGTCATTCCCCCATGTTCTACATTTTGATCTATGACCGTAAAAACATTGAATGGCATTTTTTTTATAAAAATACTTGACAAAACAACATTAAACTTTGCAAGTGTGACCATTAGGCAAGCCAGAAAGTCTGTATTGATCTAGATCATCGAATAATCGATCACGGTAAACAAACATGTGTTTTAGCCGGTGTTTGGGATTTGTGACCTATTCAGAAATGTACCGTCAACCAGTAAATAGATGGCTGCTTTTTTTTAAATTTCATTGCTTGAAATTTGATACTCAAATCTGCCCCTAATTTTCTGTGTTTTTCCGACTTGTGTATAATAATGCTACAACCATTTACCTTTTACCAGTACATCGTATTACAATTTCTGTATTTTCATAAAAAAATGGTGAATGGGGAGCATCTATCACTTTGAGTGATACTCTTGTTTGTCACATTTTTATTACTTACAAACAAACAAACTCTTCTTTGAACCTTTTATGATGACTTACGATGGATTCAAACAGTTCACAGCTTACACATAGAATCAAACAGTTCACAGGTTACACATGGAATCAAACAATTCACAGGTGACACATGGAATCAAACAGTTCACATGTTACACATGGAATCAAACAGTTCACATGTTACACATGGAATCAAACAGTTCACAGGTTACACATGGAAACTAACAGTTCACATGTTACACATGGAAACAAACAGTTTGCAGGTTACACATGGAAACAAACAGTTCACATGTTACACATGGAATCAAACAGTTCACATATTACACATGGAATCAAACAGTTCACAGGTTACACATGGAAACTAACAGTTCACATGTTACACATGGAAACGAACAGTTCGCAGGTTACACATGGAATCAAACAGTTTGCATGTTACACATGGAATCAAACAGTTCACATGTTACACATGGAATCAAACAGTTCACATGTTACACATGGAATCAAACAGTTCGCATCTTACACATGGAATCAAACAGTTCACATGTTAAACATGGAATCAAACAGTTCGCATGTTACATATGCAATCAAACAGTTCACATGTTACACATGGAATCAAACAGTTCGCATCTTACACATGGAATCAAACAGTTCACATGTTAAACATGGAATCAAACAGTTCGCATGTTACACATGGAATCAAACAGTTTAAAGGTGACACATGGAATCAAACAGTTCACATGTTACACATGGAAATGAACAGTTGACATGTTACACATGGAAATGAACAGTTCACAGGTTACACATGGAAATGAACAGTTGACATGTTACACATGGAATCAAACAGTTCACAGGTTACACATGGAATCAAACAGTTCACAGGTTACACATGGAATCAAACAGTTCACATGTTACACATGGAATCAAACAGTTCACATGTTACACATGGAAATGAACAGTTCACATGTTACACATGGAATCAAACAGCTCACAGGTTACACATGGAAACAAAAAGTTCACAGGTTACACATGGAATCAAACAGTTCACACATTACACATGGAATCAAACAGTTCACATTTACACATGGAAACAACAGTTCACATGTTACACATGGAAATAACAGTTTACATGTTACACATGGAAACAAACAGTTCACATGTTACACATGGAAACAAACAGTTCACATGTTACACATGGAAATAACAGTTTACATGTTACACATGGAAACAAACAGTTCACATGTTACACATGGAAACAAACAGTTCACATGTTACACATGGAAACAACAGTTCACATGTAAATGAATATACTTGAAGATGAATGAATTACTCTTGCAGGGGATGAGGATCCATGTGCTGAAGCTGGCTTTGTTAAAATGATGCAGTGTATAATGGTGGCTGGGGATGCTTGTGCGTAAGTATATGTTACATATCTTAGATCTGTTCCTGTTAGTGGTACCAGGGTATATTGATTTTAATTCATCAAGAGAGCAAATGAATTATACCTTTTTGCAAAACACTATTTAATAGTATTTATTAAATGCTTTTCAGTGACCACTAGAGATTAATAAATTTTATTTAAAATTATATTTCAATATTTCAAACAGTGAAGATATCAATTTAATATTTTGTTGTGTTTCGAAATTTAAGACCGTTATCACATCCAAAATAAAATGTCAATGTTCACAGGATTGGGACACATATTTAACAACATCATTTCCAAAAAGATGTTGAAATCTTATACAATTTTGCACACACTTCTGACAACTACAATTAGTTGTAATTTGGTATCCTTTTTTGTCATATATTAAACTGCAAAGTACTTGTTTCAGTGAAAGATCACGATACATTTCACCTCATGAACACCAAAAAGCTTTTTATTTCACTCGTGGCTGAGCCAAGAGATTGTTTGTTATAATGTCCCCACATGAGTTACAATCAAGCTAAAATAAATCAGATTAAACTTAAATTAAGCTTTTGATGCTCATTGGTGAAATATATTGCCATCTTCAACCTAACCTTTTTATCGTAACTAATGGCAACACAAATTTTAAACCCCGGAAATTGCTCCCCCCCCCCAAAAAAAAAAATCATCTTGAAAGTCATAAAAGAAGGACCTTGTGTATGAATCCACATAATATGTTGGTGTGTTTTCAGGTACCGTGATTGTGTGGTGAAGAAAGCGCTGCCCCAGTGTGGAACCGAGGGTGTGATTGAGGCTGTAGAACAGGAATACATGCTTCACCGGGGGGAGCAAATGCCGCAGTGTGACGCATGTAGGTGTTCTTATGGCCCACTCATAAATAGTTCTTAAAACTTCAGTCTGTTGTCTGTATATTTGTGTATAACTGCCATGCTCTAAATGTGACACATTTAGGTTTTGTACTCACTGTTATATGGATGTATATTGTATCAAGAGTAAATCCGTTCTGCCATATTACTTAAAGGTTTTCTAATCGTTGATTTTTCGACATGTATCTTGAAAATGAAAGTAAAAGGCATTCAGAAGTTAGAAAAGTTGAGTGTTTGATGACAGTGAACCTACTGTCTACTTTTTTTATTATTCATTTGAATATTTACTGTGATTTACTCACTTTTTTAATTTTCTATTTCCAGCCAATTGTCTGGTTTCCTACAACAACACAGTACAAATGTGGTATGCTTACACTGTGAAATACTACTACATGTCAGGATACGGATCATTCCTTGCCAAAGAGCAGTATTGCATGTAAGTGTTCACTACTTAGTAGCGATGTAAATGAATATTCAGATATTTGATCTAATGTTTTGTATTTGAATGTCAAAATCAGTATTCAAATATTCATTGTTTTTATGTTGAATTAATGAAATAATAGACTCCTGCCTGCAAATGTGTTCTTGTGTTGTCTCCTTAATGCCGAAGGTGTGAACCGTATCACAATACACTGCACACACATCATATGTCAATTTGAGGCCCATCGTCGAGTACCGTAAATGACTGGGTATAAGACGATAAGGGGTATAAGATGCAGGCAAAAAAATCCGTGAAAAATCCGAGAAAAAACTTTTAATTTATGTTAAAAGGGTTAAAGGACGCATAGAAAAAATGTCAAAATCGTCTGCCGTGATCGGCCACCATGTTTGTTGACAGTGACGAAATTAAAAAAAAATTGGGAAAATGGCGATGGTTATTTTAAAACCATACAATACTGATACAAAGCAAAATATGTTTTATTGTTTATTTGTTTCATGTTATGTAAAAAAAATTTAGAATTTGTATCTGGATGGCACTGCTTAACAATTGCTAAAATCACAGTGATGAGCTTCTTATACAGATAGATCAATGCAAAGTGTGTTGAATAGGAACCATAACTCTGTTATTGGTATTTGCCAGGATTCATCCATAAAATTGAATTATTTTTGTCCAGAGCATAACTCTGAAATTCTTTTGAGGTAATCAGATATGGACTTTATCTACATATATATCTTAAGTTCAGTTCATTTGAACCACAACATTGTCTTTGGTGCCAATTATATTCTTTTTTTTTCAAGAGCATAATGCAAAAGTTTTTTTTTTATGAATCTGCTCCTTACTCAATTTACAGATAATTATTTTACAAGAGAATTGCTGTGAATCTAAACTGTAACTCTTTTTTTGTATTTAAAGAGTTATTGCCACTTGCACATTATTATACTTAACTTTTATCTGGCGTGTACCTCCAAAAGTCTTAAAGATATCAACTTCAAACCTTATACACAAATAATTCTTATTGAGGAGGATTGCAATGCACAAGAACCATAACTCTATAATTGGTAGATATCAATAATTGCCCTTTGTGACTTCTCCTATCTTTGTATCAAACACTTAGTATTTTTCTATGACAGTCTGCGTCTGCATTGTGTTTTCAGCATGGATATCTTGGAAAGGCCTGCAGGGATTATGTCTCACCCTTGACCAAAAAATAAAACTTAAAATCTACTTATGGGATTTTAGTTATTACAATGCTACAACCATTCACCTTCTAACATATGTGTAATTCTATTGCTGTCTTTTCATTGACAATAAGCCTTGGAGAAGCATTCAGTGCCTCCAGCGAAACACTAGTTTTCTCGCCATTTCACGAAATAAAAATCATTATTGTTGCTTTTGCTGTTCGTCATATGTGTTCACATATAAACAACAGTTACTGATGTTATCAAAAGAGCAAAATGATATTTTATATAAATTATTTCAGGGTACAATTAAAGTTTTTCAACGAGATCAGGAGACAGCTTGATTCATCCCTGGCCATCTGTAGGGACCAATTGGATGTCTTTATGACCAGACTAAAGGAAGATTGGGACGCTGCAAGCCAGCAGGCTGGCCATGAACCATGTGACTTTGGTTAGTCTGTTTTTATGGCATATTCCCGTTTCCTTATATTCCCAAGCCAAATATAGGGAGGTGAATATTAAGAAGTATTCATCATTTACCATCTTACTTATTTTCACTTGAAGGTGTTGCCTTGATGGTTTCTTTACAAAAATTTTAACGTTGGTTGTAACTCAAAAATTGATAGAAGTATTCACATTTTTTGTGGGACACGTGTTGCTCTAGAAGTATTCACATTTTTCGTGGGACACGTGTTGCTCTAGAAGTATTCACATTTTTTGTGGGACACGTGTTGCTCTAAAAGTATTCACATTTTTTGTGGGACACGTGTTGCTCTAGAAGTATTCACATTTTTTGTGGGACACGTGTTGCTCTAAAAGTATTCACATTTTTTGTGGGACACATGTTGCTAGAGTCCATCCGCATTTGTAGCAAGGCCCTTAACTTTGACTTGCTTATTGTCAAGGTATGCATCTTTTTGGACTGACAAAACCCCACAACAACTACAGATAATCTTAGTACTTTTTTTTTATTTCAGCAATTTTTGTTGTTGCCAATTATCTCTATACAGAACTTGTTTATTCAGCTCCTTACTGCATGATTACCCATCTATTTCAGACAACATTGATCGTTGCCAAGACTATGAGGCTGTTCTGATGTTCAACTGTTACAATAGTAATGAGAATGACTCATGCAGGTAGGAGTCCAGTCATGTAAGGTGTCAGCCCACAATGAAATTGTAGGGTGTCAAGCCCACAATTAGAATTCCTTCTTTATATATATATGTACTACTATATAAATGGAAAGTAAAACTCGGATCATATTCGAGCGTCGAGATGATCAAGATTACACTCAATAATGAACAACATTCAGAATTACAATAAACGAAAATTATTTATAAAGTGTGTAGTTGTTTACTCTACAAAAAACTATTAAAAATGACAGTTTTTCATACTGAAATATTGTTTTTTTCCTCATTAATATTCATTTTTCCATGATTAAGATATCCACCAATCAATTGTGATAAGCCTGGCAAAGATAGACTCATTCAGGAATCAATACATGTAACGCTCATCAACGGCCATTGTTTGGTGATTGGTAAACAAAACAATTCTGAGGAGATGTTCCGCTATCAAAACTTTGCTAATTGACATCAGTGCTATTTGCAAATTAGAGCCCTTTGTTGACAGTTTGCAGCTACCACAATAACTGTTAAATAATTTATTAATAGGGTCAATTGTGTACACAGCAGGGATTAGAGGGGCCATAAATTGTCATCTTGGAAACATGAAAGATCTGATACTTAAGTCTTTTAATTGTGAATTTTATAAAAAAAAATACTCGAGTAGTGATTTGATACTTGGGTACTCAAATGATTGATTGAGTACTCAAGTTCTCGGGTACTCATTGCCATCCCTAGAAATTCGACTTAAAATTATTTCTCTCATCTTTAAACTGCTCTCAAAATGAAATTGATAAAAGATTATGAAGTATAGGTTATAGTTGATGTAAAACAAATGAAACCTATTTATTTAAAGGGAGTGACAGATTCGGTAAGAATAAGTTTGTGATAGATGAACTATAACTTATAGTTTATCACTGTAACTCTGATATGTACATTATATAATGTGGTGTCATAGTCCAATATCTGTATATGATTTGATTTAATCACAAGCACCAATAACAAGACCATAGGCCTGTTTGAAGGTACAATGTATGCAATTATAAGTATCATTATGTTTTCTGCAGGTTCTGGGAGTGTGTAGATGACACCTTCAGGTCCAACTTCAGTGGGTGTAGTGTGAGCCAGAAAGACTACCAGGATAAGGTCAACATGCTCTTCGACAAATTATACACAGCTAGACCAAAGCCCTGTAACAGTGAGTGATATTTGTGTACATTGTAAATAGTTCCCTACCAGTTTCACTGTTGACAGAGAAAATACCACTTTTTCACTGAACCCCAGCAAAACTAAAAAACTATTAAGGCAAGTGGCTACATTCATGAGAGTTAGTATTAAGATAAAGGGTTATTTTGGGATTTTACATGTAATTTTTATCAGAGGAATAATGCAGTTGCTAGGGCAACAAAGTAAGTATACATGTTACAGAATGTTATTAGGACATTATGCATGTTTAAAAAAAATAATGACATACAAAATTTGGTTGTGACATGTACTGCAACGAATATACCACTTTTTAACTTGATAACAGGTATAAAGCTATTTCATGAAACTTGGTATGACTGGTTAGACAGCCGTTAAAAGACCATGTTTGTCAACTTAAATTCTTGTTGGAAGTATGGAAGGTAGGTATATGAATTGTGTTCTATCAGTGGTTTGGAGCGAATAAGAAAATTATGCACATTATTTAAAGAAGTTGTTTCTATGGCAACAAAACCAATATTGCTAGAAATACTTAGTGAAATGTTTATTTTTAACTTGTACGTTTTCTAAGTAAAATGTCTGGATATTGTCCTAGACTAAATCTTGGTGTCAGTGGTGTCCCCATTGTTGTCACTCAAAAACTTTAACTGTGGCCAACGCTTTAAAAACTGTTCTAAATATGCATAATAAAATTAGATAACAGTTGCCGGATACAATATGCACCAGTACAAGGCCCATAACTCTGCCTTTTAAGTTATTAGTTATGCCCCTTGTTGAACTGAAATAAACCACAACAAATGAGCATTGGCGTTTGTACACTCTGGTATTATGTTATCGGTAAAATTGGTTGGTTTTTACCAAGGAAGACAAGTGGGAGTAGTTTAGTGTTGTTAAAGATTTAGATTGACACCATAATGCTATAATTTATACTGTCAGCTTTTTTCGTGAGCAAAGGAAAATTTAGGGCAGATACATTTATTTGTTTCTTATTCTTGCAGCTGTTGAGCCCTGTTCTTCGAGTTACTTTGAGGTTGCCACAACAGAAGCATGCAAGCCATTCTATGAGAAATACCTAAACCAGATGGACTGTGGGTATGTAACCCTAAATGTCTAATGGCTATTGATTGCATAAGTTAAGTCTGTAGTAATGCTTCAATTCAGAGATAGAAAGTAAGAATAAGAAAGCAATACACAAATCAAGGTTGCTGGTGTTTTGAATATCATAATGGCATTAATGTTGGCAAGGAAAATGAAGGTGTTTCGATGATCATAATTGCATTAATGTTTTTTATTTTTTTATTCAAACATATACAAAAAGCACTTCATACAGCTATATGTAGAAAACATTTGACATGTATATAAAAATTATCTTTCATATAAAGAAACCAATTGTTTTGCAATTTTCTGATATAGAACAAAAGGGGGGGATTGGGCATTGACATATGGCTTTGAAACTTTGCACACTTGTTCACCATCATGCCCCCAACCTGTACACAGGAGGAGGTAACTCTACCAAGCATTTTGACAAAATAATGCCCCTTTTTCGACTTAGAATTTACATTAAAGTTTGCGTACCACCTCAAATATTTTCAAAGTCCATTGACATCTGGCTTTGAAACTTTGCACACTTGTTCACCATCATGCCCCCAACCTGTACACAGGAGGAGGTAACTCTACCAAGCATTTTGACAAAATAATGCCCCTTTTTCGACTTAGAATTTACATTAAAGTTTGCGTACCACCTCAAATATTTTCAAAGTCCATTGACATCTGGCTTTGAAACTTTGCACGCTTGTTCATCATCATGCCCCCAACCTGTACACAGGAGGAGGTAACTCTATCAAGCATTTTTACAGAATTATGCCCCTTTTTCGACTTAGAATTTACATTAAAGTTTGCGTACCACCTCAAATATTTTCAAAGTCCATTGACATCTGGCTTTGAAACTTTGCACGCTTGTTCATCATCATGCCCCCAACCTGTACACAGGAGGAGGTAACTCTATCAAGCATTTTTACAGAATTATGCCCCTTTTTCGACTTAGAATTTACATTAAAGTTTGCGTACCATCTCAAATATTTTCCAATTCAATTTATGTAAATATCTCAGCACATCATGTATTGCATTGAAATCTAATCTAACAGTGATCCATGCATGTTTCGCCAAAACTTTTCAATCCATACACCAAAAAGCGGCGGAATAGACGAGGGCGCTGTCTCTGTGACAGCTCTTGTTGGTTGTGTAATGAAGTGAAAAATTGTTTGTTTTTGTGTAAGTTCGCAATATATATCTTTCACGGTGACTTATAGAAGCATAGCTATGCCACGTTTTCTGTTACATACATGCATTACAGTTAGGAACATCTTAGCCTGCCTTTTCACGAATTGTAAATTTTGGTAATACAATTATGTTTATTCTTGTTTGCAATTGACTTAATGCACAATATATGTACTGCTAGTAACATAGCTGGGTAAATTCTTTGGCTTTTCAGAGCATACAAGCATTTCCTGGGCTGTATAATACCATTAGTCACACTGTTGTCTATATTATTTTCATTTCAGGTCCTATGAACTTTTCCTGGGCTGTATAAATGTTCAGAGCTATGGCTACCACAACAGAACATGTGGCATCAGAAAAATTCACATGTACGTCGCTTCCAGAATCCATCAACTGACTGGGTTTCTGCCTAGCATCTGTAAGTCTTAATCGTCTGCATACTTCTGACTGTTTTGATACCAGAAAGATTTCATTTTTTTACATTTTTGCAAGCAATCAGGAAGCCATAACATTGCAAATTTAAATCTTGTGTACATGAGGACTTGTAGTGTGATCCCTAGCTTTACCAAGCAAAAATGGTAAAAATATTTGATAACGTAAAACAGATCTCAGGAATGATAAGCAATTTGGTAGATCTACAATATTTATTGAAGGTCTAAACTCAAAAAACGCAACATCTAATATGTAAGTATTTAATACGGTTGGAATTCAGTCTTCTGATGAATAGGTACATGTACCACAGTTACCTAGTGTCAAAAAGAGTGGGTTTACAGCATAAATGAAATAATCATTTTATTGTGACTATATGTAACAGAATGGAAAGTTTGTTGGTGAATAACAACTTTACTCTGTTCAATTCTGAAAAATATTTTCTATGATCTAACACTGAAATTTATGAAAGCGTATTTACACCAGTATATTGTTTCCAATATGTCAAGTGTCCGCTTTTATGTCCAGGTGGTCAGACGACTCAAATGATGACAATGGATGGGAAAGTCAATCTTGAAGTGACTTTGAACTTGCCGGGTTCCATTCAACTGGCTTTTGAAATTGACCTTGACCTTGATACACAGCAAGTTCTGACAAAGATAGATGATCTTCGGGTCAGACGGCAAGCCGAGGGCATTGTGAGTGTTACACCAATAAAGGATCAACTGCAAAATGGTTCTAATTAAAATCAGATATATAAACATTTACGTAGATAAAAGTCTTGACCTTAATATAAAGTTATTTATATTATTTATTTTTTACTTAATGTAAAGTTTCCATGGTAATGACATTTTATTAATGAGTGAAATGGATAACTGTCAAAGTAATTTAATGGAAGAATGCTGTTGTTGGCTTGTTAGTTTTGTCATTATCTTGATATCATCTTTTTATTCAACAGCTGATTACAGAAATGTTAATTTTGGCCATAACTTTAAAGTTTGGTTGGTGGTCACCTACTGAAATGACCAGGCATGGGCAAGCATGTGTCAAAGTTTGGTTGGTGGTAAACAACTGACATGGGCAAGCTTGTGTCAAAGTTTGGTTGATGGTCACCATCAAACATGGGCAAGCATGTGTCAAAGCTTGGTTGGTGGTCACCATCAGACAAGGCCAAGCATGTGTCAAAGCTTGGTTGGTGGTCACCATCAGACATGGCCAAGCATGTGTCAAAGCTTGGTTGGTGGTCACCATCAGACAAGGCCAAGCATGTGTCAAAGCTTGGTTGGTGGTCACCATCAGACAAGGCCAAGCATGTGTCAAAGCTTGGTTGATGGTCACCATCAGACAAGGCCAAGCATGTGTCAAAGCTTGGTTGATGGTCACCATCAGACAAGGCCAAGCATGTGTCAAAGCTTGGTTGGTGGTCACCATCAGACATGACAAAGCTTGTGTCAAAGCTTGGTTGGTGGTCACCATCAGACAAGGCCAAGCATGTGTCAAAGCTTGGTTGGTGGTCACCATCAGACATGGGCAACCATGTGTCAAAGCTTGGTTGGTGGTCACCATCAGACATGACAAAGCATGTGTCAAAGCTTGGTTGATGGTCACCATCAGACATGACAAAGCATGTGTCAAAGCTTAGTTGGTGGTCACCATCAGACATGACAAAGCTTGTGTCAAAGCTTGGTTGGTGGTCACCATCAGACAAGGCCAAGCATGTGTCAAAGCTTGGTTGGTGGTCACCATCAGACAAGGCCAAGCATGTGTCAAAGCTTGGTTGGTGGTCACCATCAGACATGACAAAGCTTGGTTGGTGGTCACCATCAGACATGACAAAGCATGTGTCAAAGCTTGGTTGATGGTCACCATCAGACATGACAAAGCTTGGTTGGTGGTCACCATCAGACAAGGCCAAGCATGTGTCAAAGCTTGGTTGATGGTCACCATCAGACAAGGCCAAGCATGTGTCAAAGCTTGGTTGGTGGTCACCATCAGACAAGGCCAAGCATGTGTCAAAGCTTGGTTGATGGTCACCATCAGACATGGGCAACCATGTGTCAAAGCTTGGTTGGTGGTCACCATCAGACATGACAAATCATGTGTCAAAGCTTGGTTGGTGGTCACCATTAGACATGACAAAGCATGTGTCAAAGCTTGGTTGGTGGTCACCATCAGACATGACAAAGCATGTGTCAAAGCTTGGTTGTTGGTCACCATTAGACATGGCCAAGCATGTGTCAAAGCTTGGTTGGTGGTCACCATCAGACAAGGCCAAGCATGTGTCAAAGCTTGGTTGGTGGTCACCATCAGACAAGGCCAAGCATGTGTCAAAGCTTGGTTGGTGGTCACCATTAGACATGACAAAGCATGTGTCAAAGCTTGGTTGGTGGTCACCATCAGACATGACAAAGCTTGGTTGGTGGTCACCATCAGACATGGCCAAGCATGTGTCAAAGCTTGGTTGATGGTCACCATCAGACATGACAAAGCATGTGTCAAAGCTTGGTTGGTGGTCACCATCAGACAAGGCCAAGCATGTGTCAAAGCTTGGTTGGTGGTCACCATCAGACATGACAAAGCATGTGTCAAAGCTTGGTTGGTGGTCACCATCAGACAAGGCCAAGCATGTGTCAAAGCTTGGTTGGTGGTCACCATCAGACAAGGCCAAGCATGTGTCAAAGCTTGGTTAGTGGTCACCATCAGACAAGGCCAAGCATGTGTCAAAGCTTGGTTAGTGGTCACCATCAGACATGACAAAGCATGTGTCAAAGCTTGGTTGGTGGTCACCATCAGACATGACAAAGCTTGGTTGGTGGTCACCATCAGACAAGGCCAAGCATGTGTCAAAGCTTGGTTGGTGGTCACCATCAGACATGGCCAAGCATGTGTCAAAGCTTGGTTGATGGTCACCATCAGACATGGCCAAGCATGTGTCAAAGCTTGGTTGGTGGTCACCATCAGACAAGGCCAAGCATGTGTCAAAGCTTGGTTGGTGGTCACCATCAGGCATGACAAAGCATGTGTCAAAGCTTGGTTGGTGGTCACCATCAGACAAGGCCAAGCATGTGTCAAAGCTTGGTTGGTGGTCACCATCAGACAAGGCCAAGCATGTGTCAAAGCTTGGTTGGTGGTCACCATCAGACAAGGCCAAGCATGTGTCAAAGCTTGGTTGGTGGTCACCATCAGACATGACAAAGCATGTGTCAAAGCTTGGTTGGTGGTCACCTTCAGACATGGCCAAGCATGTGTCAAAGCTTGGTTGGTGGTCACCATCAGACAAGGCCAAGCATGTGTCAAAGCTTGGTTGGTGGTCACCATCAGACAAGGCCAAGCATGGGTCAAAGCTTGGTTGGTGGTCACCATCAGACAAGGCCAAGCATGTGTCAAAGCTTGGTTGGTGGTCACCATCAGACATGACAAAGCATGTGTCAAAGCTTGGTTGGTGGTCACCATCAGACAAGGCCAAGCATGTGTCAAAGCTTGGTTGGTGGTCACCATCAGACATGACAAAGCATGTGTCAAAGCTTGGTTGGTGGTCACCATCAGACAAGGCCAAGCATGTGTCAAAGCTTGGTTGGTGGTCACCATCAGACAAGGCCAAGCATGTGTCAAAGCTTGGTCAGTGGTCACCAATGAACATGACTTAGCTTAGATAATGATTTGTTTTAATCTGGTTTCCACAAAGAACATGGCATATGACACATACATAATATTGTCCCAATGGGTGAGATTCATATGCCCGGTAATGTAATAATAACTTGTTTCACAATCATTGCTTTATTTTCCAGTTTAAACTGAGTGTACAGCACACATAAGACAGTCTAGTTTCAATATTGTCTTTTTTTAGAGTGACATCATATCAATCAGAAATGTTAGTGGAAGGATAATTGCTGTGGACATGTGAGTTTACCAACTTTAACCAAAATGTAATATCGTAAAGAATAAATAAAAATATATTATATTCTAAAAGATTTTTTTATATATATATATACTAATATAATTGTTAAATTCTTGACATCAAAGGCATGACATACTTTTAAGTTAGACTGTTTTGGCAATTTACGAATGTAGTGACACAATTTAATTATTCAATCAATCCTGGCTAAGAGCCTTACTATAGTAGTAAGTGGATGGACCCATATCACAGTAAATATGCAGTTGTACCAATATTTATATCCCTGACAGTTATACCATATAGAGAAAGTTTATTTTGTACAAACATGCTCTTTGCCAGGTTTTCAAACAGCTCGTTAACAGAAGCTGATACGATGTATGGAGGCTCGAATGATGTTCGCATCATCGATATCAGGAGCGAGAATGGAAAGACGCAGGTCGTTGTTGAGCGCCCTGCTAATGCCACAGACATGTATGATCTTGGGTTACAGGGCACTATGTCTTTAACTCTTGGATATGCCCCAATCGACGGTCCATACACCCTGCTAGAAGCTTCGCAGATTGACACAAGCTTTTATGGTAATCATTATGAAATTATCTTTGAGATTTACATTTTTTTTAAGGTGTCACAATCTTTTTCATCTATTTTCAGTTTCTGGCCATACCCTTATTTACCCTCATAAAATTATCATTATCACACCCTTAAGGCTTATTACATAGAAGTCACAATGTCACTTTCATTTTTGCATATATTGACAGTTCCATTACATTAAAGATTCGAGTTTTTGCTTGAACAGTGTACATGAAAGACCCTGCTATTTTCAACTGAAATAATTCATACCATCATAGAGCTCAAAATTAATACTAAAACCTCACAAATTTTGTAAAAAGCGATTAACAGGAAAAAATGACCTGCATTCAGCTGCATATTAAAATAATGGAAAATTTATTTACGTTCAAATGAAATTAAAACATCCTTTTCAGATGTATTTTCTATGTTGGACAACAATTTCCCGATGCATCCAGAAAATCTATGCGATAACGAGTACATCTTGTCGGCCATGTTGGAAACCTTGTGTCTTATTGATGATTATTATGAGGAAGGAGCATCCAATCAGACCATGTGTCTGTAAGTTCAATTTTATTGGTCTGTTTCCCAATATTTTATGTCATGCTTTTGTTTTGAGAAATCAGTGACATTTTTATCTTGTCTAATTTTCAAAGAAATACATGTTGATCATTTGTGTTGGCATAAATTTACTTAAACCTTGTCCATAGAGCATAAACAGTTCAAGGTATTTCAATGAAACTTGGTACACAGGTTGATAGAGATAACACATATGAAAAGCAAGGCCCATAACTCTGGCTTTGATAATCAATTGTCAAGTTGTGACGGAAATAAACAAATAAGAACATCATCGCTCTGTGGTGCTCTTATAAATGAGTATTTTTTATTAGTTTTGAGAAGATGCTACTTTTTACATTCTTTAGATATTGGGGCCAATGTTATTAAGGATGGAGTTTCAAATTTGATTGCCTTAATTGAAACTTCACCAACCTGTGGTTCTCATTTTGTTTTCTGTGAAAAGGATTGATCACTGTAACTTTAGTTAGTAGAGTTATTTTACATTAAGCTGATTGTTCAGATCTTTGTTAAAGTTAACAACATTGTTACCTGCATCATCGTTTACTTAAACAAGGTGAAATATTTTATCATGTGCTGATATATTTAGATAAAACAAGCATGGCTGAATAAGTTGTCTCAATATTTGTACATGGTGGTCCTAGATTACATGTGTGCCCATGAAACTTTAATAGTATTCAAAATTGAAAGTTAACAATGATCCAGTTAACAATGTTGTACACTTTAGCAATGTTCTGAACAATGGGCAAAATAATTTAAAAATTTCAATGAATTTCAATTTCCTTGCTTTTAGTGCGGAATACCGAAGCGTTGTTTGCCTTGGAGACAAACTGAGTGATATGGCTAAATGTGATGACATGACAATTAGAGAGGTCTTAAATCGTCCAAGTGTCCGCGAAAGATTCTTCAACAAAACTGATCCCAGTTGTGGTATGGTATATTGTGTTAAATGATATATGTACATTTTTCTTTTACATGGTAATTATAACTTTAGAGTATTGTTCAATTGTAAATAGAACTCCAGTTGCATTGATGGTGTGGCTATCAACAAGTACAATTATGTGAAAATGTCATTCTTAACTTCAATTTGTTGTTAAGACATTTTTAGGCTATTTCAATCACTCTTGGGGCCTTCCCCTGGATAGAAGAACATCCTAAGGGTAGACACCAGTTCTGATGTCCATTCTATATACCAAGAGAAGGTGCCCCTGATAAGTCTTGAACCCATGACATCTTTTGTGAGCAGCAAACACTACAGCCACTAAACCACTATCTCCCTGAGGGGCTTGTACCCATGAATTTTGGGTGAGGGGCATACACTACAGCCACTAAACCACTACCACCCTGAGAGGACCTCTTGGGTAGGCCCCAAACACTACAGCAACTAAACCACTATCACCCGGAGGGGCTCGAACCCATGACTTCTTGGGGGAGGGGCATACACTATGGCAACTTAACCACTATAGCCCTAAGGGGCTCGAACCCATAAAAATTTTGGTAAGAATCATACACTACAGCCACAAAACCACTACAGCCCTGAGGGACTTGAGCCCATAACCTTTTTGGTAAGGAGCATACATTACAGGCACTAAACCACTACAGCCCTGAGGGGCTCGAACCCATGACTTCTTTGGTGAGGGGCAAACACTACAGCTACTAACCATTGCCACCCTGAGGGACTTGAGCCCATAACATTTTTGATAAGGGTAAGGGGCAAACACTACAGTCACTAAACCACTCTCAACCTGGTGGGGCTCGAATCAATGACATGTTGTGTGCGAGGTGGAACCCTTACCACTAGACCACTTAAACTATTCATTTCTTTGTATTTCAGATAAAGAGTTCCCGTGTGAGATGTTTATGTTAGCCCATGGTGAATATATTGGGCCAGTGTGTTTAGCAAGCATCATAACTCTGGTCCACACGCCTGTAGACAATATTCTGAATGTGAACCAGATCAACAGCTCTCAAACCATGGCTTGCAAGTAAGTGTATGATAGGTCGTTATGAGAGGTTATATTTATAGTTTTTTTCCAACAACATCATTGAACTAGCCAACATCAACATAGGCTACATTCTGAATGCTAAACAGATTAACCACAACAATGGCCTGCAAAGTGTTTCTGATAACTAAGTTGAAGGACCTACTTCAAGCATATGACATAGGCATACCGTACATAGGTGTAGGTCAGTCAAGGCATGGCTCATGTTGGCTACTTGTTAAACAAGCATATATGCAGAAATGAGAATCTCCGTCAGTGCTCATCAACAAAGAAACATATTTTGCTTTCGTATCGCTTGGTTTACAAAGCCGTTGCCATTTTCTCGATCCATAAAAGGATCAGCACTGTAAACAAACATCGTGGCATTCTGATTTGACAATTTTCACTGTGTCCTATCTCCAGTTTTAAGAGTTTTTTTCTCGATTTTTTACATATTTTTTTGCCTGAATCCTATCTATGGGTGTGTCTTATACACTATCAATTATGGTAGATTTTGAGTCCAGAGAGATATATTTGGGGTGCAGGGATGTAAATTTGCTGTCAAGAGATGTAGATTTGCTTCCAGAGATGTAGGTTCTGGTGTCAAGAGATGTAGATTTGGTGTTCAGAGATGTAGGTTCTGGTGTCAAGAGATGTAGGTTTGGTGTCCACAGATGTCGATTTGGGGTCCAGAGAGGTAGATCAGGTGTCCAGAGAGGTACATTGTGGGTCTCTAGTGTTGTAGACTTCTCTGTAGGTTCTGAGATTTTGGTCCCCAGATATGTAGATTTGGCTCTACAGAGAGGTAGATTAAAGGTCCAGAGAAGAAGATTGAGGGTCTCCAGATATGTAAATTTTGGTCTCGATATAGTTAGATTTGGATCTCCAGAGAGTTAGATTTGGGTCTCCAGGAGTCAGATTTGGATCTCCAGGAGTCAGATTTGGATCTCGATATAGTTAGATTTGGATCTCGATATAGTTAGATGTGGGTTTTAGGTCCAGAGAAGTAGATTTGGGTCTCTAGAGAGTTTAGGTCTCCAAAAAGGTGATTTGGAGTCCAGAGAGGTATTTTTTTTGTCTCCAGGAAAATAGTTCTTGGTCTCCAATGAGGCAGATTTGGGTCTACAAACAGGTAGAATTGGGTCTTCAGAGGTGAAGATTTGGGGTCCTTAAAGGTATATTTGGGTATTCCCATATATATATAGATTTGAGATCCAGAAAAGTAGATTTGGAGTCCAGATATCTTTTTATGGGATCCAGAGAGGTAGATTTGAGGTCCAGAGTCTATACAAAAAACACCTGATTTCAGGGGCAAAGTTAGGGGTGCCTTATAAGCAAATTGCCTAATAGTTGGGAAAATATGGTATTTTGCAAGAAGGCTTAGTGTTTTTTATTAAGAATACAGCATGAAACTTTGAGACAACCAAAATGGATTTCTTTGCCGGTAATACTCTATCATTCAACCTCAATAGCTCAGCCCCTTGATTGTAGTGTGTCAGTCTCGGAACATGATATCAGTATTGACCTGTCAAATAAAAATAATGTTGAAATTTCAGTGTATGGACCCAGGCTATGAAATGTGCCTATGGAACCATGATGGCAACAGACTACAGTTTTACCACGTCCTGCAGTCTCGAGTCCCAGTTTAAACCTGCTCTGGTGGCACTTGCCCACATGTCCACAGAAAACTCGGAACCAGGACCTGCGCATGATGTGGACTACTTTAACCAATGTGGTATGGTCGCATTCACCAGTTATTTCAAATATGTGGCACCATAGCTTCCTATCAAAGTTACAGATAGCTTGGCCAAAACAACATTCATTTCACATGATATTCCCTTGATATTATTAGTTTGATAACTATCGAAACAATTGGAAAGTGGACGCCTCCGTTGTTAAACACGATAATTGAAAACAAGTGCAGTGCATTACGAAAAAAGACGTTTCATCTTCCACCACCATTAATGAATCTTTGGATATACAGGAGTAGTGGGTAAAGGTTTCACAATATATTCCGGGTTACTCTAGCGGCGGTCGGCCGGGTTAAAAAATATTGTTTGTGATAATATATTTTGGTAGATGAAAATGACAAAAATTTGGATTGCTTCCAATGACAAATAAATACTCAGAGTACTGTTGAACATTAATAATCATCATACTCAAATAGCATACTATTTATGAAAAAATGATCAAATGACTTAAAAAATATGGATACCACTGAAAAATGATGGACACTTTTGAATGATTGTTATTATAATTTTGTGATGAAAAGAGTAATTTGAATGACAATAAAAAATATAACCAATTCTTCAGCATCCAGCCAGGAAAACATTTTTGACTCCTGTCCAACAAAGGATGAGTTGTTATACACCACCGTCGCCGCGTGCGGTCTTGGTGTTCTGTCCAGTGGCGAGCAGTATCAATATCAATGCAGGTAAAGGGACAGGGAGAAAATGATAATGTGACAAGTTCAAAAATAAATATTTGAATAACTTAAATGCCATACTCCCAAACATGCATTTCCCAGTGAACCAAGGTATTGACATAAAATTATATCTATACAAAAAAGGAGCTATTCCGCCATGCTGCAGACTGTTACATATTTTTCTTTAATGTTTACAATTACAGAACAGTTTGCTTCTTATTTCTCAATTGTATAAACAATATCATTACATTTTACTTCTTATTTCTTAATTGTATAAACAATAACATTACATTTTGCTTTTTATTTCTCAATTGTATAAACAATAACAGTACATTTTTGGAACATTTTGGTACATGTGTCTTAATTATGTTAACAATTACAGAACATTTTGGTGCATGTGTCTCAATTATGTTAACAATTATAGAACATTTTGGTACATTTATCCCAATTATGTTAACAATTACAGTACATTTTGGGTACATATGTCTCAGTTATGTTTACAATTACAGAATATTTTTGGTACATGTGTCTCAGTTATGTTTACAATTACAGAACATTTTTGGTACATATGTCTCAGTTATGTTTACAATTACAAAGCATTTTTGGAAATATGTCTCAATTATGTTAACAATTACAGATCATTTTTGGTTCATATGTCTCAATTATGTTAACAACTATAAAATTTTAGGTAAAATATTGATCAGTTCTTCTATAATTACCAATGTGCAAAAAGTTACTGTTTCATTTCAGGTATTTGAGGGGTTGCACAGATGCGATTAAGGGGGCCTACATGACCTACTGCCCTCAAATTGACGACCTTGTTGACGCTGGATGGCAGAACCTTACCTATGCCAACTACATCGAGAGTGTGATTGGCTTTAACCCGTCATCATGCGGCGGTTAGTTTGACTTCTTATTGTACAGCCATAGAAAATACTTCCCAAAAAGAGCTATCTCTTGGTTTACAACCAAACACCTGTATTGGAAACAGTATTGAGGTTCTGACAGTCATGTTAACTCTGGCCATCTATTGGTACACCCTGAGTGTAGGAGAATCAGTTGTTTACAATGTGTGTTTGGTATCTATCCATTTCTTGTGCTGGTGAGTAGGAGGCGCAGGTCATTCAAAGAGCTAGCAACAATTATGAGCCAAAACATTGAAAATCAATCTTCAAATTCAATCTTTAAATTCTCCTTCTGAGTGTGAAATTAAAATCTACACTTAAAGCTGAAGACCATTAATAGTTATTTATATATACCATAATTATAGAGGTATGTCAGAAGCTGTAAACAGATTTTTCACTTATGAATCTTGCTCTTGCAACTTTGCCTTAAAATTAAAGGTCACCTTTTTCTAGTCACTTGTCAAAGATTAAACATT
Source organism: Mya arenaria (assembly GCF_026914265.1). Lineage (NCBI taxonomy): Eukaryota > Metazoa > Mollusca > Bivalvia > Myida > Myidae > Mya > Mya arenaria. The sequence goes on along the minus strand of NC_069133.1, from coordinate 54,472,728 downwards.
TATGACCTTATATGGACTACATCCCATTCACCTGTTACAGAGACTCAGATCATTCTAAGATGGTAATATCATATAGTCTATGTTTCACATATGAGTTAATAATCTGCGGTCACCAGTTCAGCTTACATCTGTCATCCTAGATGCTCTTCACGGGAACTGCCATTTTGAGCGGGGCATTCAAGATCCGCCAAAATGAATTACAATCCTTAAATGAGGCCTCCAACCAATACACATGATAACAGAAACTCAGATTATATATATATAAGGATGACATTTCTTATCCTCTATTTTTTTGCAGATGAGCCCAGGAAATGCGATGATGCCTGCCCAGAAATATTTAAACCTGTTTGTGCCATACACATGGACTCTGATATGATGATGACATTCGATAACCAGTGCTTCTTGGACATAGCAAATTGCCAGGAAGGAAACAGATGGATGTTTAAATCTGACCATGCATGCGATTATATGGGTTTGTGAAGTTTCATTCTTTTCATATGAATAAAATATAAAAATTTACAAACTTTAAATGATTTTTATCTCTGACTGTTTCTGCATTTAATATGACTTCATCAGTAGACAAAAACAAATTATTAAAGATGGGATGTAAATGTATTCTGTCCAATAATTTTTGTTTTTGTTTTTTCCTATAGAATCTAAATGTAGTGAAGCAATGTACATGAAGGTCATGGAAGAGGATTGTGAACAATGGCTCGAGAGATTTAAAAACACGGACAATTGCGGGTATGTTTTGTTGTATTTTAGTGTCCGGTTTGATATGTATATACCTAGGGACAAATGATTTAAAATAAGTAACCTAAATGAAGACAGTGTATTTGTAAATAATGTATGTATTTGTTTATATATACATGTAACACAAATGTTGTAATTTTACTTAGTTAAAACTTATGTATTTTACAACTATTTTGAAACAAGTTAACATCAACAACATTATGTTAATCACTCTTGTGGGCACATTTTTACGTGAGAGTGTCATGTGTTGTGGGGGAAACAGGAGTACCCGGAGTAAACCCACTTGTCCGGCTTGGTAACCAAAAAACAAACTCACATTTGACTTTACTTACCTCGCATGAATAATTGAGTGTATGGTATTAATATATTGATGACTCAAAATTTCATTAGATTTTTAATTAATACACAATATATGTACAGAATGTCAAAAACAGTAATGGATTAGAGTTGTCAATTGATACCATTTCCTAAAATTATTTGTCTCTCACCAAAGCATCCATGGGTTCAACCTCCCACCACTGGCTGTATTTTTTATCCAACTTCTGTGATATTATATATCTTATATTTTTAAACATACTGTAAAATTGCGTTTTTCTAAATAAAAGAATACTAACAATGTTTGTACAATAAAATTTTTATTGTGTTTATTATAAAAATATGAAATTAACCATAAAAAATATCTGAATAAGATATGTATATGAAAACAACTATAAGAAGTAGAGGGTATTAAAAATAATGTATAAAAAGAGAAACTTTCACTTAGTTGACTTTTGTAAGAAAGATATTTAGGTTATACACCACTGATTAATTTCCCCTTATATTCCAATGTAAAAATGCAAACTTTAGGTTGGGAAAAAATGCCATTTCTAGTGTTTCACGTGTATGACAATCATACATTTCCTTAAATTGAGTTCAAACCAAATTGATTTAAACAATAAAAAAAGGTATGTCATGTTCCTCCTAAGAAAATTTATTCACTGCAGTAAGGCACCATTTGTTTTTCAAAAAATCAATCTTGCATCAGACAGGAAGTAAGCCTAAGTCTAAGTGGTTCATGATTTTTTTCTCTCTCATTGCAGGTATTGGGCTGAATTTAAAGAATAACAACTATAAATTATGTCCATTACTCGCACTTTAAAAAATATCAGTCTGAAGTAGCATTCTCAATCTTATATACAGAGGGTGCATTCTGGACCACATCCAGGCACTTGGCATTTATTCATAACGTACCTTTATGAAAATGGCCCCTCGGCTCATTCTCAGAACTGTAATTCCAACCCAGGAAACAATGCACCAGAGTATGCTTTTATAATATAAGTAAATAGCTTGACAATCAATCTGAATTTAATTGGCCAATTAATAAATTAAGATACATAAAACTTGTTTTACAGGAGTTACGAGGGCCTACTTGGCTGTATCAACACAAATATTCTCACAGAAACGATGATGAAATGTCGGTTCTCAGACATCAGTAGAAGTTTCAGCAACATGTGTACATCAAAACGGGATTTATGCCTCATGCTTGTAAGTGATCATTTATACTCAAAAGTTGTTTGCAAGTTATGCCAATTGAATGACATGCTGAAACCTTGGTCAGATCTCAATCGAAGCGCTTAAAGCATTGAAAGGCGTTCGGCCTGCTACGTTTTGTGAGTATAGTCACGCAATTGTAAAACAAATTATCATAAACAATATGGAATACCCAAAGACTTACTTTTAGGTATGGAGTAATTCTCTGTTGCATATGAAACCTTATTTGGAACTTTGGTTTCATAAACAATGCATTGCGAAAAATAAAACATTTAGGCATTTATTAGTAAGTCCACTCTACACTTCAATGATGACTGAGTCATATTCAATTTACTACCAGGGTATGACGGCTTAACCAAATGCATCCAACAAAAGGCATTGGGCATGTTCATTAAGTTTATGTTTAAGGTTTATTTCTACCATGACAGGATCCTCATGCAAAATTCCTCTTGATTGAATCACCACCATGCTATTATTTTCCTGTATATATTGATGTATCTTAATATTGCCCTAAACCTATGTCACTCATGGACAAAATGATCAGATTTATATCAGTGGTTTATAAGTATGCATATGCAACATGCTCAAGTCTCTGGGCTGAAATTACTGAGACAAATCGAGAAATCTTCACACTCTTTCCATTCTATTCAGCATAACATGACAATACTCACAAATTGTAGCAGGTGAAAAGCCTGTCAACACCTCAAGTGCTTTGATTTCAATTGTAAAAGTGTATTATATGCATTTAGTAATGGTTAAAGGTTGTTAGTATGAACGAACATATGTATATGGTTCAATGTGATACAGTCACATAAACAACTGTTTTGTGTAAGTACATACTAATAATCTTAATAAGAAATTGTCAAGTAAGAGCTGATATAGGCTTTTTTAAACATAGAAAATATTCTTATGAATAAACTACAATCACCAAAAAACTGATTTTAGGTTAAATGAAGTATTAGAATTTCATTTAAAACATTTTGGTTTGATATCTTACGCAAAATGAGCATTTGATTGCATGTTCAAAACAATCCATGTCTTTTTTGGTTTTAACGAGTTCTCCGGTTCAATTTCCTGGGAATTCGATGACCCAGATGCTATTTTTAACCGATTTTATCTAGTACCCCGACCTACCCAAAATCAAAATATAGATATACACATGTATTTATTTTGATTCAGTACGCGTGCTTTTTATATTGCATTTTGTCTTGTTGATATTAAAATAATTGTTTTTTCTATGATTTTAATTACTTACCGTATATCATATTGTGAATATTCACCACAGTCTACTTTTACCATGCTACTTAATATGCAGAATGTAGTCCGTAGCTATTAGAGCAGGTTGGTTTAATACTAGGTAATTTAGATATAAATGTTAATGTTGATTAGGTGGTTGACCATCGCAGTTCTGACAGCGCTGTAGTTGATATGCCTGAGCATACAATAATTTGTCAAAAGTTAGAAAAGTCATCTGCTGAGGATAAAATCCGAGATACGGTTGTAAAAGTCTGCAGACCTAGCGGCCTACTACAGCCTAAAACCTGTTCAACTATTTTCATTAAACTTAAACATGCCATAACGCACTTGTAATCAGTGTCCATACTCACTCGTGTAGCAAGGCTCATAACGCTGGCTTTAATTCTGATTCAATTATGTCCCTGGATTATTGTAAACCTCGTCCTTGGCCATAGCCAATCATTTAAGAAATATTTTTGAAACCTTGAATGTAAATTAATCTTACTAGTGAAACTATGCACATTTGTAAGTTAGCCTTGATGTGGTGTTATAAGCAAATGTGTAATGATAAATCCTCACACCAACCACAGTGACACTTAAAGCAATAAATCATAACTTCCTCAGGTGACGTAGCAGTATCGCTCATCTCTGAAGATGGTCAGATATCAATGGTTGTTGGAATACTGCCAAATGGGGATGAACATTTCCAAGTTCGAGCTCCACAGTCTACGTTTTCTTACTCCAACATAGCATTGATAGTGATGCCCCGAAACGTAAAACGTCAAACTGCAGATACAGAACTGGTAAGTCTATGGAATGATAGAAGTTTACCTATGGCATTCATAACAAACTTTGAATTATCTTAAACAAAAAAACAAACAAACAATTTCTGGATTTTCTGAAAAAGATAAGGGCCACAATGAAAACAAGAGTTTCTCTTTTGTGATATCCTTCACATATAATGTTGATTGACATAGCTATATTAATTCATACATATTGTTGTACAGCTATATTTCTTATTTTTTGATTGCCATGTAAATTGTCTACCTATCCATCTTAGTCTGACATATGTTTTTGTTTGTTTTTCTTTGTTGTGTTTATGAAGTCGAATTAGTGATATAATTATGATGACCTATTTTCATATTATTTTAATAATTCCAGCGGGACCTCATAGTGATAACCGAGGATTATATGAGTCAGTATATGGTAGTTGACATGTAAGTACATACACATCACTATTCCTAATATTCAACAATCTTCCATTAATTGTAATCGGGTGTGTAGAGAAACAATACATGAATAGTGTCAGTTTCTAATTTCACCTTTTAAAACAATACGATTTGAAAGGGAAGCATATACTCCGTCCCAAGTTACAATATCATTGCCTACTAGCAAAGGCTTCAAGGGTGACTATTTCTAAGAGCCATTGGGACATGTTAAATGATCCCCAAGTAACTGCACCATGCGCACAAGCAACAATACTATTAACATAATTTTTCAATGTAACTATGTAGGAATGAAATAGATATATTCCAAAACACTAATAAAAACATACAAGAAAAATATACCAATCGAAATATGCAATCACCTTTACAAAGATGATTTTGTGCAGTATAAATCCCTAAACAATAATATGGTGGTGGGCTAATATACCAATATTGTTTGCATATGACATGTATTTAAACAAGAACAATTTTCAATATATCCCAGGTTTATGGATGGCGATTCTGCTCGATTTGACAAGGATTTCGGAGGATATGATAACTTCAGCAATCTCACAGTGGAAATTGACGACAGCGCTGTCACAATTACTTTCACTCGACAGAAGACTGACCACCGCGACATTTATCTCCTAGGTCACCATTCGGTCGAACTTATGAAGGTGGACAAAACTTCAAATGTTACAGAATTCCTCGCCTCAGACAATATCTATCTCACAGGTGGGTTTGTAAAAATAAATCTGCTCAAGCTAGTCCATTTATGGGGAAGCCAGGAAGCAGATTTAGTCTATTCTTCCAAAATATAATTGCATAAGGAGTACATTTCATTAAGCTTATTGATAAAATAATTGCTTCCATATTAATGATGCTAGTTGTGCAAGAAAGATAACTCAGATTGACTGTTCATGGCATATTAATCTCCCTTGTATATGTTTTGACTTGGCATATCCATTCCTTACTAATTGATGTCAATCAGATATGACTTAATATTGCAATTTGCTGCAGTTCCTGTAATACTAATGATATATCAAATATACTAGACCCAAGTGTGGTTTTCAGATCGGTTCGGTGAACTAGAGGAAATGTTCCCAACTAATGCACAAGGCCTGTGCTCCAATCCTTGGGTGATGGGAGAAATTCTGGATGTACTTTGTTTCAAAGAAGATTATAACCGACCCAATGCAACGGGTCAGGATATGTGCTTGTGAGTAAAAATATATTATTTTTGTGGAGCCAGCTTGTGTAGAGCTCGACTATGTTGGCACAAGGACGGTTGTTAATCCGGCTTGCAGTGACCTCAACTTCCTTGCCATAATGGCGGTCATTATTCAAATTTTGCATGTTTGTCTTGTATCTGTTGATGAATATTAGTATGTTATCAAAAAGTGCTTCATGACTAAAGACAAGTACACAAGAAAATGTTGTATTCCCAAAGGAATCAGCAGTCTGGATATGGTCAGTTGGTGTTCTCATGTCTTACTGGCAAATTAAGCATCAGTTGGTGGTGTTGACCATCAGCTTACTTCAAATATAATACTGTGCTTTGAATTGAACTGTATTGTTGCTTATATTCTCAGCGCGGAGTGGAGGTCCTTGGCCTGCTATAATAACACCTTGAAGGGCCTAGGAGTTAACTGTACCGACGATTCCATCAGAGGGGTGACAGCTGACAGAGATTTCCGCCCTCAATATTTCAACAAAACTGAACCATACTGTGGTAAGTGATTGGTAGTATAAAACACTAGGTGGGTTCCATCAATAGTGTAATGGTAAAAAATGCCTCTCTGTGATTGGTGATTGTGGGATAGTGGCAACCTTTTTAAAGTATTTTGCAGTTGAAATAGGTACTGTAAGATAAAAAAAAATGCCAAATCACTGAGTTGAGATGTATGTTCTGCTGATTAATGTATTGAGGGCTTAGAGCATGACTGGTGTAGCTCCATATAGAAACAGAATGAATTACGTCTGACTTGATTTGCACACAAGGGAGATCAAAGAATAGATATTTGATAGATGTGACTATATTGTCTTCAGAGGCTGAATTCCCATGTGAGATGGCGTTGTTGACCTATGGTGAAGAGATCGCCCACCATTGTTTGCCCTCGGTTATAAACCTGCTGCATTCCCCAGTTGAAGGAATCCTGTCCATGCTCACTATGGATAATTCTACGTTAATGTCTTGCAAGTAAGCACTGTGTTTTTCTTGTTTCACATGTTTGTTTGTTACGGTTGCTAGGGAACAGTCCTTGCATTATGTCACTGATTTGTCTTTCTTGAATTAGCCTAAACATCATTATTTGTTAAAATATTCAAATTTGGTAATAAAAATGTAAAGGTTTAAGTTTAGCCTTTTAGGCAACTTTGTTAAACAATTTAATTGATGGTTTTTCGATATTCAATAACCCCCTAAGAATGAACTTAGTTCTAGAAATGTTTTGATTGGACTATCAGATTAATGCCCCAATATACTGAATGGAACCACTGAGGCATATTTAAGGATAAGGACAAGAACTATATTGAATATAGCCCCAGGTGTTCTAGCTCTGCAGGAAAGGTGAACGAATGCATTGGCCTTTAAAACACCCCTTTTCATGTCTCTGATCATTGGTCATATACTAACCTTACTTTTTCAGCGTGTGGTCCCAGGCATTCTGGTGTGCCTATTCAATACTGGAAGAGCACAATGTGAACATGATGTCATGTGATGAAAGCGAGAACTTCCAGCCAGCCTTTGTGGCCTTAACCCTGATAGCCACAGAGGACAGGGAACCAGTACCCAGGATAGGAGCCAGGCACTTTGAACAGTGTGGTAAGCCATAGAAAATAAGTATGTACGGTAGAACAGGAAACCAGCTATGATAGCCACTTAGGACAGGGTACCAGTATCCAGAATTGGAGCCAGGCACTTTGAACAGTGTGGTAAGCCATAGAAAATAAGTATGTAGAATAGGAAACCAGCTATGATAGCCACATAGGACAGCTAGGGTACCAGTATCTAGAATTTGAGCCAGGCACTTTGAACAGTGTGGAAAGCCATAGAAAATAAGTATGTAGAACAGGGAACCAGATTTGATGGCCACAGAAGACAGGGAACCAATAGTAAGGACTGGAGTCACTCACTTTGTACAGTGTAGTAAGCCATAGAACATAAGTATGTAGAACAGGGAACCAGCTTTGATGGCAAGAGAGGACAGGGAACCAGTACCAAGGATTGGAGCCAGTCGTTTTGAACAAATTTGAAAGCCTTAGAAAGTAAGTAAAACAGGGAACAAGATTTGATCACCACAGAGCATGGGGAACCAGTACCGAGGTTGGAAGCCAGTCACTATGAACAGTGTGGTATGCCATAAAAAGTAAAAAGAACAAGGAACTAGATTTGATGGCCACAGAGTACAGAAAACCGGTACTGAGGATGGGACCCATCCACTATGAACAGTGTTGTAAGACTTAGAAAGTAGGTAAGTAGAACAAGGAACCAGCCCTGATAATCTTGACCTTTTTAAATGGCCATATATGAAGAGGAACCAGTACTCAGGATTGGAGCTTAACACTATGAACAGTGTTGATAGCATAGGTAACCAGCTCTGGTTAACTTTATAGCTAAAGAGAAAAAGCAGGTTACGACACCATATAAAGTTAAAATGACATTGTTCATTACAGACCTGCTGCCCAGGCCCACAAGTGGCTGTCCGGACGATGACAACCTTCTATACCTGACGGTGGCTTCATGTGGAAACTATCTGCTCCAGACTTACAACTCCACACACAGTTATGAAGAAGCATGCAGGTATTTCACAGTGCTATAAACTTGTGTTTTTATCAAAGTGTTTTAATAGCTGTTGGTTTGTTGTTGTCATCATTGTGCAAAAGTGGAAACCTTGGTCGTAACAGAAATAATGTTCAAGTTATTCAACTGAAACTTAGTACACATGCTCCTAGAGACATACACACATGAACAACAAGTCCCATAACTCTGGCTTTTATCATGTTCAAATTATGTCCCTTTTTGAATGTATAAAAACAGACAAACTTAGGGTGTTTCCTCAATAGGGCTCTTAAAGCACTGCATAGCTAAGATTGGTAAGGCCTACAGGCCACATTGTACCAACATCAGTAACATAACCCGGGACACCCAGTTAAACATTTATTATAATATTATATAATGATTTCCGCACACTTGGTTACAGCATGGCTAAGATTGGTGAAGCATACAGGCCACATTGTACCAACATCAGAAACATAACCCGGGACACCCAGTTAAACATCTATTATAATATTATATCATGATTTCAGCACACTTGGTTACTGCATGGCTAAGATTGGTGAAGCATACAGGCCACATTGTACCAACCTCAGAAACATAACCCGGGACGCCCAGTTAAACATCTATTATAATATTATATAATGATTTCAGCACACTTGGTTACTGCATGGCTAAGATTGGTAAGGCCTACAGGCCACATTGTACCAACATCAGAAACATAACCCGGGACACCCAGTTAAACATCTATTATAATATTATATCATGATTTCAGCACACTTGGTTACTGCATGGCTAAGATTGGTGAAGCATACAGGCCACATTGTACCAACATCAGTAACATAACCCGGGACACCCAGTTAAACATCTATTATAATATTATATAACGATTTCAGCACACTTGGTTACTGCATGGCTAAGATTGGTGAAGCATACAGGCCACATTGTACCAACATCAGTAACATAACCCGGGACACCCAGTTAAACATCTATTATAATATTATATCATGATTTCAGCACACTTGGTTACTGCATGGCTAAGATTGGTGAGGCCTACAGGCCACATTGTACCAACATCAGAAACATAACCCGGGACGCCCAGTTAAACATATATTATAATATTATATAATGATTTCAGCACACTTGGTTACTGCATGGCTAAGATTGGTGAAGCATACAGGCCATATTGTGACAACATCGGTAACATAACTCGGGACGCCCAGTTAAACATCTATTATAATATTATATAATGATTTCAGCACACTTGGTCACTGCATGGCTAAGATTGGTAAAGCCTACAGGCCACATTGTACCAACATCAGAAACATAACCCGGGACACCCAGTTAAACATCTATTATAATATTATATAACGATTTCAGCACACTTGGTTACTGCATGGCTAAGATTGGTGAAGCATACAGGCCACATTGTACCAACCTCAGTAACATAACCCGGAACACCCAGTTAAACATCTATTATAATATTATATAACGATTTCAGCACACTTGGTTACTGCATGGCTAAGATTGGTGAAGCATACAGGCCATATTGTACCAACATCAGAAACATAACCGGAACACCCAGTTAAACATCTATTATAATATTATATAACGATTTCAGCACACTTGGTTACTGCATGGCTAAGATTGGTGAAGCATACAGGCCACATTGTACCAACATCACTAACATAACCCGGAACACCCAGTTAAACATCTATTATAATATTATATAATGATTCCCGCACACTTGGTTACAGCATGGCTAAGATTGGTGAAGCATACAGGCCACATTGTACCAACCTCAGTAACATAACTCAGGACGCCCAGTTAAACATCTATTATAATATTATATAATGATTTCAGCACACTTGGTTACTGCATGGCTAAGATTGGTGAAGCATACAGGCCACATTGTACCAACATCAGTAACATAACTCGGGACACCCAGTTAAACATCTATTATAATATTATATAACGATTTCAGCACACTTGGTTACTGCATGGCTAAGATTGGTGAGGCCTACAGGCCACATTGTACCAACATCAGTAACATAACCCGGAACACCCAGTTAAACATCTATTATAATATTATATAATGATTTCAGCACACTTGGTTACTGCATGGCTAAGATTGGTAAAGCCTACAGGCCACATTGTACCAACATCAGTAACATAACTCGGGACACCCAGTTAAACATCTATTATAATATTATATAACGATTTCAGCACACTTGGTTACTGCATGGCTAAGATTGGTGAAGCATACAGGCCACATTGTACCAACATCAGTAACATAACTCGGGACGCCCAGTTAAACATCTATTATAATATTATATCATGATTTCAGCACACTTGGTTACTGCATGGCTAAGATTGGTGAAGCATACAGGCCATATTGTACCAACATCAGAAACATAACCGGGAACACCCAGTTAAACATCTATTATAATATTATATAATGATTTCAGCACACTTGGTTACTGCATGGCTAAGATTGGTAAGGCCTACAGGCCACATTGTACCAACATCAGTAACATAACCCGGGACGCCCAGTTAAACATATATTATAATATTATATAATGATTTCAGCACACTTGGTTACAGCATGGCTAAGATTGGTGAGGCCTACAGGCCACATTGTACCAACATCAGAAACATAACCCGGGACACCCAGTTAAACATCTATTATAATATTATATAGTGATTTCCGCACAATTGGTTACCGCATGGCTAAGATTGGTAAGGCCTACAGGCCACATTGTACCAACATCAGAAACATAACCCGGGACACCCAGTTAAACATCTATTATAATAATATAGTGATTTCAGCACACTTGGTTACTGCATGGCTAAGATTGGTGAGGCCTACAGGCCACATTGTACCAACCTCAGTAACATAACCCGGGACACCCAGTTAAACATCTATTATAATATTATATAGTGATTTCCGCACACTTGGTTACAGCATGGCTAAGATTGGTGAGGCCTACAGGCCACATTGTACCAACATCAGAAACATAACCAGGGACACCCAGTTAAACATCTATTATAATATTATATAATGATTTCAGCACACTTGGTTACTGCATGGCTAAGATTGGTAAGGCCTACAGGCCACATTGTACCAACATCAGAAACATAACCGGGACACCCAGTTAAACATCTATTATAATATTATATAATGATTTCAGCACACTTGGTTACTGCATGGCTAAGATTGGTGAAGCATACAGGCCACATTGTACCAACCTCAGTAACATAACCCGGGACACCCAGTTAAACATCTATTATAATATTATATAGTGATTTCCGCACACTTGGTTACAGCATGGCTAAGATTGGTGAATCATACAGGCCACATTGTACCAACCTCAGTAACATAACCCGGGACACCCAGTTAAACATCTATTATAATATTATATAATGATTTCAGCACACTTGGTTACTGCATGGCTAAGATTGGTGAAGCATACAGGCCATATTGTGACAACATCAGTAACATAACTCGTGACGCCCAGTCTAACCTCGGGTTTGCCATGTACATGGAAGAAGTTCTTGGCTTCAGTCCAAAAAATTGCACGTTTGCAAGCATGGGTAAGAGATTATATACATCTTAAAAAGAATACATCTATTATTTCTATCTTAATGGTTTTTAGATCTGCTTATCCCGTCTTGTGGACCATATACCCCTGTTATTTCTATCTAAATGTTTTGTGTACCAACCCTTGTGGACCATATGCCCATACTGTTTCTATCTGAATGTTTTGGGTACCAACCCTTGTGGACCAAATACCCCTATTATTTTTATCTAAATGTTTTGTGTACCAACCCTTGTGGACCAAATACCCCTGTTATTTCTATCTAAATGTTTTGTGTACCAACCCTTGCAGACCATATACCCCTGTCATTTTTATCTAAATGTTTTGTGTACCAACCCTTGTGGACCAAATACCCCTGTTATTTCTATCTAAATGTTTTGTGTACCAACCCTTGTGGACCATATGATATTCCCCTATTATTTCTATCGAAATGTTTTGTGTACAAACCCTTGTGGACCATATGCCCATACTGTTTCTATCGAAATGTTTTGGGTACCAACCCTTGTGGACCAAATACCCCTATTATTTTTATCTAAATGTTTTGTGTACCAACCCTTGTGGACCAAATACCCCTGTTATTTCTATCTAAATGTTTTGTGTACCAACCCTGTGGACCAAATACCCCTATTATTTCTATCTGAATGTTTGTGTACCAACCCTTGTGGACCATATGCCTCTAATTTTTATCTTAATGTTTTGTGTACCAACCCTTGTGGACCAAATACCCCTGTTATTTCTATCTAAATGTTTTGTGTACCAACCCCTGTGGACAAAATACCCCTATTATTTCTATCTAAATGTTTTGTGTACCAACCCTTGTGGACCAGATACCCCTGTTATTTCTATCTAAATGTTTTGTGTACCAACCCTTGTGGACCATATACCCCTATTATTTATATCGAAATGTTTTGTGTACCAACCCTTGTGGACCAAATACCCCTATTATTTCTATCTGAATGTTTTGTGTACCAACCCTTGTGCACCAAATACCCCTGTTATTTCTATCTGAATGTTTGTGTACCAACCCTTGTGGACCAAATGCCCCTGTTATTTCTATCTGAATGTTTTGTGTACCAACCCTTGTGGACCAAATACCCCTATTATTTCTATCTAAATGTTTTGTGTACCAACCCTTGTGGACCAAATACCCCTGTTATTTCTATCTGAATGTTTTGTGTACCAACCCTTGTGGACCAAATACCCCTATTATTTCTATCTAAATGTTTTGTGTACCAACCTTTGTGGACCAAATACCCCTATTATTTCTATATAAATGTTTTATGTACCAACCCTTGTGGACCAAATACCCCTGTTATTTCTATCTAAATGTTTTGTGTACCAACCCTGGTGGACCAAATACCCCTATTATTTCTATATAAATGTTTTATGTACCAACCCTTGTGGACCAAATACCCCTGTTATTTCTATCTAAATGTTTTGTGTACCAACCCTGGTGGACCAAATACCCCTATCATTTCTATCTGAACGTTTTGGGTACCAACCCTGGTGGACCAAATACCCCTATCATTTCTATCTGAATGTTTTGTGTACCAACCCCTGTGGACCAAATACCCCTGTCATTTCTATCTAAATGTTTTGTGTACCAACCCTTGTGGACCAAATACCCCTATCATTTCTATCTGAATGTTTTGTGTACCAACCCTTGTGGACCAAATACCCCTGTCATTTCTATCTAAATGTTTTGTGTACCAACCCTTGTGGACCAAATACCCCTGTCATTTCTATCTGAATGTTTTGTGTACCAACCCTTGCAGACCAAATACCCCTGTCATTTCTATCTGAATGTTTTGTGTACCAACCCTTGCAGACCAAATACCCCTGTCATTTCTATCTGAATGTTTTGTGTACCAACCCTTGCAGACCAAATACCCTGTTATTTCTGTCTGAATGTTTTGGGTACCAACTGTTGCAGACCAAATACCCCTATTATTTCTATCTGAATGTTTTGTGTACCAACCCTTGTGGACCAAATACCCCTATTATTTCTATCTGAATGTTTTGGGTACCAACCCTGGTGGACCAAATACCCCTATTATTTCTATCTGAATGTTTTGGGTACCAACCCTTGCGGACCAAATACCCCTGTCATTTCTATCTGAATGTTTTGTGTACCAACCCTTGCAGACCAAATACCCCTGTCATTTCTATCTGAATGTTTTGTGTACCAACCCTTGCAGACCAAATACCCCTGTCATTTCTATCTGAATGTTTTGTGTACCAACCCTTGCAGACCAAATACCCCTGTCATTTCTATCTGAATGTTTTGGGTACCAACTGTTGCGGACCAAATACCCTCATTTATTTCTATCTGAATATTTTGTCTACCATTCCTTGCAAAAACTTGAATACTGCATACAATAAAAGTGTTTTTGAGCCTCAATATTTGCATTAAACAATGAAAGAAATTTTACCAGGAAGGGGTTATGACCTCTTTAAGTATTTAAAAAATACGGTCTTCAGTGAAAATACTGCTATATAGTTATGATATTGCACATGTTAAATACGATATGTAATCTATGTTTACAGAGGAAACCCTATGTTATGGAAAATTTTATGAGCTACAAGGCTTCTTCCCCTTGTCGAGGCAGTATGATTACGTGGACAGATTTGGAGACATGCTTGACGCTAACGAAAGATGCTCGTAAGTGCAAGAATCAACATTTGAGTTTCCCTTTTAGAACTTATAATTAGAAGCATGTCTCAAAAATGTGAAGCAATGTTTATCATCCTGTTTCAAATGCATACTTATTAATGAGCAAATGAAGAATAAATCTTTACATTTAGTTTAGAATGCTGGAAATCGTTTTATAGATTGCACATGGACTCTTATCCCATCATGCAGTTTAATCATGCATGGAATGACTTTTAACCCTTTAATAAGCACTTGATCATGGTAAAACAGAAACCTATATTTGATTGCACATGGGGAACGCAATTAAAAGTTGTCACAAATGTCATAACTGAATACTCATAACATGACTAACATTTATATATAATTTGAGAATGCCAGAGTCTTGTAAGCTATAATAACAGAAATATAAGATGTTAAGATGTTAAAAACCTTGTTGCAGTGTGGTGAATATGTTGAACAGTCACTATAAAGAATTCATGATTGAGAAAGCTGACGAATGCCAGGCCTTTTTGGAACCCTTTTTGGAAAACCAGTTAGAAGAAATGTGGTTGGACTATGACAAGAAGAACTGGTCACACTGTACTGGTAAGTTTCAATTTTTAAATGCAGCATATGTTCTATAGACATACATGACATAAGAAACACAAGACATATATTGTTTTTTGTATTTTCACTGATTCTTGGAATATTGTCTGTTGCGATATGACTGTTGACATTTTATGGATCAATTAGTGCTTGAAGATGGTTTGTCAGATGTCAAGACATGCTTTGAAACTTATATTTCCTAGGATACGTCTCTGACATTAACGGATATTGTATTATGCCTCTGCTGCAGGTGAGGGTAGGACTCTTTTGCCAACATTTAATAAGATATGATCTTATAATCTGATGTTGACATTAAATGAGATATGATCATTTATATATCTCCTGCGGACATTAAGTGAGATATGATCTTATACATCTGCGGCTCACATTTAATGAGACTTGATATTATACATCTACTGATAGTATGCCTCTACTGCTGACATTAAATAAGATATGAAATAATACATCTACTTCTGGCATTAAAAGATATATGTCAAAATACATCTGCGGCTGACATTAAGTGATAGATGACATTATACCTACTACTGTAGACATTGAATATGATATGACATTATACCATTGTTGCCAAAATTGAATGAGATACGACATTATACCTCTACTTCAGACATTGAATAAGATATGACATTATACCACTGTTGCAACTATTGGTTTAAATATGACATTATACCTCTGCTGCAGTCATTGAATAAGATATGACATTATACCACTGTTGCAACCATTGGTTTAAATATGACATTATACCTCTGCTGCAGTCATTGAATAAGATATGACATTATACCACTGTTGCAACTATTGGTTTAAATATGACATTATACCTCTGCTGCAGTCATTGAATAAGATATAACATTATACCACTGTTGCAACTATTGGTTTAAAATTATTATCTCTGCTGCAGTCATTGAATGGGATATGACATTATACCACTGTTGCCAAAATTGAATATGATACAACATTATTCATCTACTTCAGACATTAAATAAGATATGACATTATACCACTGTTGCAACTATTGGTTTAAATATGACATTATACCTCTGCTGCAGTCATTGAATGGGATATGACATTATACCACGGTTGCCAAAATTGAATACATCTGCTTCTTGTTTATAATATGACATTATTCATTCGCTGCGGTCATTGAGATATGACATGTTTCAAATGTTTCTTACATAAAGCAAGATATAACATTAATTCTCTGCTGCTGACATTAAAATTGACAATGAATATCTTTGTATATTACAGGAGAAGAAAGTCCTTGCTCTAAATATGGACTGGTGGCATTCATGATGTGCTATCAACATATTGCTGATGGGAAAGCTGATGGTTGCATGTAAGTTGAACATTTTAATCAAGTTATGAATCATTGTCAGCCTTAAGATGAGAAGCTGTTGATTTAAACTTAATTAACAAATATATACCTGTATATGCCACATAAATTTAAATTTTTTGAAATTAATTATGTTTGTTTATCATACAAAACAGGTTTGAAGAATGCTTGGCTACGAGCCCTTTGACAAGGCAGTGTAACATCACAAAAGAAAACCTACATGAGTCACTAGAAATGGTGCTACCCAAACTGAAAGTACCATCTCCTCCAAAGTGCTCAGGTGAGTGTTTAGTAAACTTCTCAGTGCCATCTCCTCCATAGTGCTCAGGTCAGTGTTTAGTAACTTCTCAGCGCCATCTCCTCCAAAGTGCTCAGGTCAGTGTTAGTAAACTTCTCAGCGCCATCTCCTCCAAAGTGCTCAGGTGAGTGTTTAGTTAACTTCTCAGTGCTATCTCCTCTAAAGTGTTCAGGTGAGTGTTTAGTAAACTTCTCAGTGCCAACTCCTCCCAAGTGCTCTGGTCAGTGTTTAGTAAACTTCTCAGCGCCATCTCCTCCCAAGTGCTCTGGTGAGTGTTTAGTAAACTTCTCAGCGCCATCTCCTCCAAAGTGCTCAGGTGAGTGTTTAGTAAACTTCTCAGTGCCATCTCCTCCAAAGTGCTCAGGTGAGTGTTTAGTAAACTTCTCAGTGCCATCTCCTCCAAAGTGCTCAGGTGAGTGTTAGTAAACTTCTCAGTGCCATCTCCTCCAAAGTGCTCAGGTGAGTGTTTAGTAAACTTCTCAGTGCCAACTCCTCCCAAGTGCTTGATCAGTGTTTAGTAAACTTCTCAGTGCCATCTCCTCCAAAGTGCTCAGGTGAGTGTTTAGTAAACTTCTCAGTGCCATCTCCTCAAAAGTGCTCATGTGAGTGTTTAATAAACTTCTCAGTGCCAACTCCTCCCAAGTGCTCAGGTCAGTGTTTAGTAAACTTCTCAGCCATCTCCTCCAAAGTGCTCATGTGAGTGTTTATTAAACTTCAGTGCCATCTTTTTCGAAGTGCTCATGTGAGTGTTTAGTAAACTTATCAGTGCCATCTTTTTCGAAGTGCTCAGGTGAGTGTTTAGTAAATTTCTCAGTGCCATCTCCTCCAAAGTACTCAGGTCAGTTTAGTAAACTTCTCAGTGCCATCTCCTAAGTGCTCTGGTCAGTGTTCAGTAAACTTCTCAGCGGGATCTCCTCCTAAGTGCTGAGGTCAGTGTTCAGTAAACTTCTCAGTGCCAACTTCAGGAAAATGCTGAGTTCAGTGTCCAGTAAACTTCTAAGTGACCATTCCTACAAAGTGCTGAGGTCAGTGTTCAGTAAATGTATCAGTGCAATCTCCTCCAAAGTGCTCAGGTCAGTGTTCAATTATCTACTCTATCAGCTAAGCTTGCTTTCTAGAACAGTTTAATCAGGTTAGGCTCCTCTCAAAAGAATGATTCATTCTGTTGCCCATGTTTTCTCTTTATTTTGTTATATTTTGAAATGTGAATGCATACCGGCATACATTGATTGTTTGACAGTATGCCATTATGATCCTCAGACTGAAAAGTGTCACACTGTTTGAAATGAGTGAGGCTTAAGGCTCGAAATGAAGGGAAATTTTACCGATAATAAAATTTCTATCATGTTTTCTGTTGCAGACCAGTGTGCTTTCACTTGTACCGCCCAGTATTTGCCAGTTTGCGGCTTTGACACTAGGACTGACAAGTATCATAACTATGGAAATGAGTGTGTCTTCAGGCTGGAAAATTGCCATACAGGAGGAAGACTGGAATTTATTCATAATGGGGAATGCAGGGGTAGGTAGCAAATTGCAATACATGGTTTTTACACTTTTAGTTTCTTTGTTGTTGTTTTCAAGAATATAAGTTCATGTATTGTGAAAGCCTTTGTGTTATCGTCTTTGGTTTCGTTTGGCAAACATTTTAATCTTGGCGTTAACAAAATAAATTGTCAAAATATTTAAATGAAACTTTCAAGTCCTGTTGCAAGGACAAAATGCAATAGTTAAAGAAGGCCCTTAGCACTGGCTTAGACATTGTTGACTTATGCCGGTTTCTTGTCTGAAAAGATATTTGTAGGTTCTACATTTTGAGTTGATTTTGTCAGTTTCTATTAAACATATACCCTCAAATAATAGCATGTTGGTAAGAGTTGTTGTGACATGTGTTCTGATTGTTTCCCTGGATAATATGGAGACAGTTTCTCTGTCCAGGTAATAATAAAAAAACCTTTGCTGAAAGGCCTAATGAGCTTCATGTTTATGTGCATTGTTTGTTAAATAGAATTCATGTTCCCTGCTTTAACTAATAAAACAACAGAAACTGCATAGAAAAGTACAGGAGCCTTTACTATAATCAAGACCTTGTTAAAGGGCACGAGGACCATAAATAAATAGAAACAACAGGGGCAAGCCCAGTAGCCTAATTTAATCAAAATCTTTTATTGGCGCAAGGACCAATAACTTTTGAAACTAAATTGACAACCCATTAGATTTAATCCAGAATCAACTCGCCCATGCTTACAACCCCATTAACTTAGGATTTCATCCAAGGATAATCTTGACAATGCTTTTGTTTTTTTTCCGTAGAAGCAGAGTGCAATGAGGGAATGTACATAAGGATGATGGAAGACAATTGTGTAGAATGGCGGAACAGAGTTGTCCAGGATCCAAACAACTGCAGGTGCGTGTAATCATACTGGATTTTCTTGCCAGATTTAATATTGAGATAATGACGTGAGCAGGTAGACAGCAAACTAAAGGGACCAGGCTGTTAGATTTCTATTTATTGCCTATGGCTTGCTTATCAATGTCCATAATAACATGTCCTTGACCTTATTAAATAGTATATAATGATTAAATGGAATAAGTTTTAAAGCCATTACCTTATTCATGATTATACACTATACGTTATTATTCTCTTTCAATGATTTGTTTCATACATTTTATATGATTTTAAACAAAAACTGTACAGACATTTTAGCTGAAAAGCTCTACAGAGTTTTTGTCTTATGTTCTTGATCATCAATGAACATTGTGACATAAAACCTTATATGTATCATAAACAATAACGCATCTGTATTTTTTGGGGAATTATTTTTACCACCTGTGCAAATTGGGAAAAAAGTTGACTTTGGGAAAAATACAAAATCAGGCCAAAATAAACAATTATAATGGAAAACACAGATGTTTTATTTTTTATGCATTAATTATGCTGTAAATAAGTTTTGTCAAGATTTTGTTTATATTTCAAGAAATTCATTGCTTTCTTATTCATTAACATAATTTGCATTTATCAAATTGGGGAAAGATTATAAAATTTTGGGAAAAAAATGGATAGTTTTTTGCAAGGGGAAACAGCCTTCAGAAGGCAGTAAATTGCACCCAAAAATCACTGCGCGTATAAATTGTGTTAAACAGATTGCTGATTTTCTGCTTACAAAGTTTGTGGCTTTGTTCTAGAAAACATCACAAGTTGACCGAGCCTTTCCATATACTCCAGGCTTAATAAAGATGTGTTATTATTGACTGAATGTTATTGCTATGAAATGGGACTCAGTAATATTCACAATGAAAATTATTCCACAAAAAAGTCTTACAGATTGACAAATGCCCACTACACTGTATCAGAAAGATCATCCCAGCAACTATAATATGAGAAATATGTTCTATATGAAACGTGTCTTGCTGGTATTTTATGGTTGACTTGATTGTATCAACAATGTATTTTGTCTTCAGGAAATATGAAGGTCTTCTGGGTTGTATCAACACGAATATTTTTGCAGAGACGACAATGAAATGTCATTTTTCGAACATAAGTAGGGGTATTCAGTCACGTGTCATCGCTCATACGGATGTTTTACCTCACGTTTGTAAGTAACTTTCTTCAATTTTATAACAATGTTGTAGATCGTTACATGCATGTAAGAAATATCTCCCTTATTTACAAATTCAGATTTATTATTGGTGTAAAAGTGATATTTTTCATATGAGTTGGTGACAATTAATTTAATTTTTAACGTGTTTGCTTTTTGAATGAGTAATGTTATAGCCTTGGTGTCCGTTATCATCGTTATAAGGCTGTTGCAAAACCCTTAACTTTGTCTTAATAATTTGAAATATATCTCACAAAGGGGCTGTACTCCGTATGATGAAATAGCGGAAAAATAAGAAGAAAATTGTCGCAAACTGACATAAACTTGGTATCAATGTGTACAATGCATTGAAACTAACTAACTGAAGTACCACATAGTTTACAATTGATTTATTTTTTGCAGTTTTTTCGTATTTTTCCATTAAAAAAGATTACTAGGTATGTCTACCTAGTACAATTAATTCAATATGCGTGATTGGCTAGTCGATGTTATCACGTGATATTACCAAGTTAGGATATAGCTATCCAACCATTTAGAGTAAGTCTTCGTAGCACAGTGGATACATCACTGGACTGCATTTTGGCGACACCAGTTCGAACCCGACCTTTGACTCAATTTTGTATTTACATTTTGGTACTTTTTTACAATTAAGATATCAAAGAGCAAAACATTTTATTAAAGATTTGTCCAGAGATTTGTTACAGAAAAAATATAATTTTGGTGCCAATCTGGTGTACAGTCCCTTTAAAAAATCTTTAAACTATATTCATGTAACTTGGAATGCAAGTTACCAGTGCCGTTACTCACTTGTGAAGCAGGGCTTGTAACTCTGGGTTTACTTATTAGCAAGTGATGCCTCTGTTTTTTGTTATGCAAAAATATTAACCTTGACCATAGCTAAAATCATTTAGATATATTTGAATGTAAACTAATGTTACTAGTGAAACTATGCACATGTGTTAGCCTTGATGTGGTGTTATAAGCAAATGTGTAATGATAAATCCAAACCCCAACCACAGTGACACTTAAAGCAATAAATCATAACTACCTCAGGTGACGTAGCAGTATCGCTCATCTCTGAAGATGGTCAGATATCAATGGTTGTTGGCATACTGCCAAATGGGGACGAACATTTCCGAGTCAAAGCCCCACACTCCACGTTTTCTGACTTCAACATAGCATTGATAGTGATGCCCGCAATTAGAAAACGTCAAACGGATATGGAACCGGTGAGTCTATGTAATTATGGCAATTTACCTGTGTAATTCTTAACAGTGTTTGAATTATATTAAAAAATAAATTCAAACAATTTCCATATTTCCTGAAACAAATCTGAATTGTCTTGTACTTTGTTGTGATTAAGCAGTCAACTTATTGATTTTATTTTTCAATTTCACCTTATTTTAATAATTCCAGCGGGACCTCATAGTTATAACCAAGGATTATATGAATCAGTATATGGCAGTTGACATGTAAGTACATACAATCACTATTCCTAATATTCAACAATCTTCCATTAATTGTAATCGGGTCTGTAGAGAAACAATACATGAATAGTATCAGTTTTTTAATTTCACCTTTTAAAACAATACAATTTGAAAGGGAAGCATATACTGCGTCCCAAGTTTGAAAATAGCAGTGACGATGTCAATGCCCACTAGCACGGACTTAAGCGATAACTATTTCCAATGGCCATTGGGACATGTTAAATGATCCCCAAGTAACTGCACCATGCGCACAAGCAACAACACCATTTAACATCATTTTTCAATGTAACTATGTGTGAATGAAATAGATACATTCCAAAACACTAATAAAACATACATGAAAAATATACCAATAAAATTATTGAAATATGCAATCACATTTAAAAGGTTACAAAGATGATTCTTACAGTATAAATCCTTAGATATAATATGGTGTGTGTGGGGCTGGGGTAATTACCAACATTGGTTGCATATGACAGGTTACATATTAAAACAACAACAATTTCCAATATATCCCAGGTTTATGGATGGTGAATCTGCTCAATTTGACAAGGATTTCGGAGGATATGATAACTTCAGCAATCTCACAGTGGAAAGTGACAACAGCGCTGTCACAATTACTTTCACTCGACAGAAGACTGATCACCGCGACGTGTATCTCCACGGTCAACATTCGGTCGAACTAATGAAGGTGGACAAAGCTTCAAATGTTACAGAATTCCTCGCCTCAGACAATATCTATCTCACAGGTGGGTTTGTAAAAATAAATCTGCTCAAGCTAGTCCAGTTATTGGGAAGCCAGGAAGCAGATTTAGTTTATTCTTCCAAAATATAATGCATAAGGAGTACATTTCATTAAGCTTATTAAGTTATTGATAAAATAATTGCTTTCATATTAAGGGTGCTAGTTGTGCATGAAAGATAACTCAAATTGACTGTTCATGGCATATTTATCTCCTTCGTGTATGTTTAGACTTGGCATATCCATTCTACACTAATTGATGTCAATCAAATATGTCTTTAGTTTGCTATTTGCTGCAGTCCCTGTGCATACATGCCATATTTCTGGAGACCATTTTCAAAAAGGCTGAAAATTCAGGGCAATTTTGGTAGTATTCAGGGGGATTTTTTTAACAGGTGTAAGTTGGCCAAATTCCTAAGTATTTTAGACACAAGTACAAAAAAGGTATTCACATATATTGCTATGAAAACCTTTAACTTTTTTGAATATACAGAATTATTTTATATATCATGATTTATCACACTGTCATGTCATACTGTAATGCACCTGCAGAACAAAATATGTCATACGAATAATATTTTTTCGAGACAATTTAATTGGTTTTCCTTCCTTCCTTAAAACAATCTGCTTAATACTATCAGCTATGATAATAATCAGACAATAACAGAATGGAATAAATATAATAATTTCTTTCATTCCCAAAATGCAATCTTTTTTTGCCTTTGATCATTACTACAAATAAATAAATTTCTTATATATCTTGTGTAAGTTTCCTTTTGGCATTTATCAAACCTTTTTTTTCAAATATTCATTGCAAGTATTTATACGGTCATTTCTTCCTTGTGGAGTTGTTTGTTTACATTCAGTTTCACTCACATACTGTGGTTTGGCTTTGTCATTATTGCTTGTTGTAAAATCACTTTTAGATTTCGGGGGATTTTTATTTCCCGCCAGGAGACCGGGGGATCAAATTTTCGGGGGGGGGATTTTCCCCCATAGGGGATATTGCATGTATGCTGTAATACTAATGATATATCAAATATACTAGACCCAAGTGTGGTTTTCAGATCGGTTCGGTGAACTAGAGGAAATGTTCCCCACAAATGCACAAGGCCTGTGCTCCAATCCTTGGGTGATGGGAGAAATTCTGGATGTGCTGTGTTTCAAAGAAGATTATAACCGTCCCAATGCAACGAGTCAGGATATGTGCTTGTGAGTAAAAATATATTGTTTTTATGGAGCCAGCTTGTGGTGAGCTCGACTATGTTGCCACAAGGACGGTTGTTAATCCTGTTTGCAGTGACCTCAACTTTCTTGCCATAATGGCGGTTATTTTTTCACATTTTGCATGTTTGTCTTGTATCTGTTGATAAATATTAGTATGTTGTCAAGTGCTTCATGACTTAAGACAAATACACAAGAAATGTTGAATCAGCAGTCCGGATATGGTCTGTCGGTGTTCTCAAGTCTTACTGGCAAATTAAGCATCAGTTGGTGGTGTTGACCATTAGCTTACTTCAAATTTAATACTGTGCTTTGAATTGAACTGTATCGTTGCTTATATTCTCAGCGCGGAGTGGAGGTCCTTGGCCTGCTATAATAACATCTTGAAGGGCCTGGGAGTTAACTGTACCGACGATTCCATCAGAGGGGTGACAGCTGACAGAGATTTCCGCCCTCAATATTTCAACAAAACTGAACCATACTGTGGTAAGTGATTGGTACTATAAATCACTAGGTGGGTTCTAATGGTAAAAAATGCCTCTCTGTGATTGGTGATTGTGGGATAGTGGCGACCTTTTTCAAGCATTTTGCAGTTGAAATTTAATAAAGGTAATGTAAGATAAAAAAGCCAAACACAAAATCACTGAGTTGAGAGTTAATGTATGTTCTGCTGATTGATGTGTTGAGGGCTTAGAGCATGACTAGTGTAGCTCCGTATAAAAATAGAAGGAATTACGTCTTGATTTGCGCACAAGGGAGATCAAAGAATAGATATTTGATAGATGTGACTATATTGTCTTCAGAGGCTGAATTCCCATGTGAGATGGCATTGTTGACCTATGGTGAAGAGATCGCCCACCATTGTTTGCCCTCGGTTATAAACCTGCTGCATTCTCCAGTTGAGGGAATCCTGTCCATGCTCACTATGGATAATTCTACATTCATGTCTTGCAAGTAAGCACTGTATTTTTCTTGTTTCACATGTTTGTTAGTTATGGTTGCTAGGGAGCAGTCCTTTTATTATGTCACTGATTTTTCTTTCTTGAATTAGCCTAAACATCATTATTTGTTAAAATATTCAAATTTGGTAATAAAAATGTAAAGGTTTAAGTTTAGCCGGTTGGGCAACTTTTCTAAACATAAATTTAAATGATGGTTGTTCAGTTTTAAATAACACCCTAAGAATGATCTTAGTTCTAGAAATGTTTTGATTGGACTATCAAATTAATGCCCCAATATACCGAATGGAACCACTGAGGCATAAAAGAGTCTCATATTTAAGTATAAGGACAAGAACCATATTGAATATAGCCCCAGTTGTCCTAGCTCTGCAGGAAAGGTGATCCAATGCAATGGCCTTTAAAACATCCCTTTTCATGTCTCTGATCATTGGTCATGTACAACCTTACTTTTTCAGCGTTTGGTCCCAGGCATTCTGGTGTGCCTATTCAATACTGGAAGAGCATAATGTGAACATGATGTCATGTGATGAAAGCGAGAACTTCCAGCCAGCTTTTGTGACCTTAGCCCTGATAGCCACAGAGGACAGGGAACCAGTACCCAGGATTGGAGCTAGGCACTTTGAACAGTGTGGTAAGCCATAGAAAATAAGTATTTAGAACAGGGAACCAGCTATGATTGCCACATAGGACAGGGAACCAGTACCCAGGATTGGAGCAAGTCGCTTTGAACAAATTTGAAAGCCTTAGAAAGTAAGTAAAATAGGGAACCAGATTTGATCGCCACAGAGCATTGGGAACCAGTACCGAGGATGGAAGCCAGTCACTATGAACAGTGTGGTAAGCCATAGAAAATAAGTAGAACAAAGAACTAGATTTGATGGCGACAGAGTACAGGAAACCAGTACTGAGGATTGGACCCATCCACTATGAACAGTGTTGTAAGAAAGTAAGTAAGCAAAACAAGGAACCAGCCCAGATAACCTTGACCTTTATGTCCACAGATGAACAGGAACCAGTACCCAGGATTGGTGCTAATCATGAACAGTGTTAAAAGCACAGGTAACGAGCTTTGGTTAACTTCATAGCTTAAGTGAAAAAGCAGGTTACGTCACCATATAAAGTTAAAATGATATTGTTCATTTCAGACCTGCTGCCCAGGCCAACAAGTGGCTGTCCAGAGGATGACAACCTTCTATACCTGACAGTGGCTTCATGTGGAAACTATCTGCTCCAAACTTACAACTCCACTCACAGTTATGAAGAAGCATGCAGGTATTTCACAGTGCTTATAAACTTGTGTTTTTATCGAAGTTAAAGGTCAATGTGTTATAAAGCTGTTGATTTGTTGTCATCATCGTGTGTGCAAGAGTGGAAGCCTTGGTCGTAACAGAAATAATGTTCAAGTTATTCAACTGAAACTTAGTACACATGTTCCTAGAGACATACGCACATGAACAACAAGACCCGTAACTCTGGCTTTTACCATGTTCAAGTTAAGTCCCTTTTGGAATGTATAAAAACAGACAAAGTTTGGTTGTTTCCTTAATAGGGCTCTTGTTTGGGTAACATTGTCTCCTGGTATCTTCCATCCATTTGTACCTGGTACACTTAGTTTTAAGTATATGAATTTAGTTTTTCTGATATTTTAATAAAGGTGAAGTCAGTAAAAAACTACTTTTTATGACAAGAAGAAATATGTACCAGTAACTGTCTTTATGTAATATCCTGCAGTCATAAACAAAAGGAAGAAAAGTGAATTACATAGTTATTCTATTCAAACTTTAGCAGGCTAGGTTATTGCATGGCTAAGATTGGTAGGGTATACAAGCCACATTGTGACAACGTCAGTAAGGTAACTAGGAACACCCAGTCTAACATCTATTATAATAATATATTATGACTTCAGCATGCTACGCGTAGGTAACTGCATGGCTCAGATTGATGAGGCGTACAGGCCATTATGCGACAAAATCACCAAGGAAGCCCAGTCTAACATCTATTATTATATTATGTCTTCAGCACGCTGGGTTACTGCATGTCTAAGATTGGTGAAGCATACAGGCCATATTGTGACAACATTGGTAACATAACTCGGGACGCCCAGTCTAACCTCGGGTTTGCCATGTACATGGAAGAAGTTCTTGGCTTCAGTCCAGAAAATTGCACCTTTACAAATATGGGTGAGAGATTATATACGTTTAAGAAACAATACATATTTGTTCATATAGACTTGTAGCTGATGAAAATATAGCCAATTCTTATTTGAAACAAGCTATCCTTGAAATTAGGTTCTTTTGCAGTTTCTAACTTACTTGAGTGTTAATGATATGTATTTATGTGTTAGTTTATAAATACTTACTTAAGCTGAATAGTAAAGTGAGCTGTGAGCTGATCTGAATATATCTCCAATCTGTTTCCTAGGTTGTACTGGTGTCCAGTTTTAGGGGTCAAGGTAACATGTCTCTGGACCTCTTTGGTGAGAAGTGACACATTTGACCACTTGACCAATTTTATATCTCTTTAAAATTCATTTCAGACCAGTGTGCCTATGCATGCCCCACTGTGTATGAACCCATATGTGGCTGGGACCACAGAGATGGGACATACCATACATACGGCAATGAATGCGAATTACAGCGGGAAAACTGTACAGTTCATGGGAGATTACAGCCGAGATATGATGGGGAATGCAGAGGTAATGTCCAATTTTGCACATTACATTTTGGGAGATTTATGTTGACCTCATAATAAAAAACAATTGTTTGCAATATCACCTACAATTTATCAACATTACTAACACCAAACAAAATATTTTGAATACCTGGTGCCTCGATGTGCACAAATGGTATACAGCAATACGGTAGTCAGCAAACAAACTGCTGCCAGGCTTGTACACAATCAGTATTAAGCATTTCAACAATCAATAATTTTAACAAACTTGCGGTTTGAAGCCTGGTGTCGCGATGTACACAAAATAGTATGTAGCATTACAGTAGTCAGCCATTTGAACAAACTTGTGGCTGCCATCCCAAGTGCCATAATGAAAATAGATGGTTGTATTTAGTTCAATATTATTTCCTATTGAAATGTAATCATACCATTTTTATCGCAAAGTTAATGAAAGCTTTTGGTGTTTAACATTGCTTAAAATGCCAACCACTAGAAGATATGTTGATACAAAGCACACTTGTCATGTCAAAAAAAAGGTTAAAAAAGTGTCTTAGGTCATTTGGGTCAAGAAGCTTTGGAACATTTTAGGCCAGTTATATATGAGTTTATGGATTTTGGCAAATTCACATGCAGTTTTAAAGGACTAAATTAATTAATCATCCATAAAATGACAGTTGAAATAGGGATGGGTTGCGAGATGAGTAACGAGTGTGGAACTGGTGCTGTATGCATGGGTGACGAAAGAAGGGATACACGAGCTGATCATGGCAATGACACTGCCGCCAACCACACCGGCATGGTGTGTCGCTGTGACGATGAACACTATGACAACAATGGAAGGATGATGGGAGGATTATGCCAAGGTAGGTTTTGTCTTCGAAAACAATTTTTTGGCTTGTCTGGTCTGTTTAAGATAATAGTTGGGGTTTTTTCAATCGAAATCCCCATGTAATTGTTTGTCTATGGTTATCATCTGACTTTTAAATCTCTATGAGTTTTAAGATGGTGTTGTTCAGCATAAACATTTGTTTGATATAACCACAAGTTAAAAGTTGTCAAGCTGTTAACTATTACCAAGTTGGCCATTTTTTTCAATAAGGTTTTTTTTTTTTTTGATACAGCCATTGAAATAGATTTCAATAAGAGAAACATTTTGGTTGCCTTATTCCAAACCAAATAAATCCCAAAATATCTAAGATGGCATGGTTTCTATCAATGCAGTTATTCCCGTATTTGAAGACTATAAGTATCTATCATGTGTTTCCGGTACGGATAGAAAAATCCGACCCGAGGGCACGTGCGTAAGCCGGTAACGAGGCATGCCGAGTTACCGGCCATGCAGCGTGCCCGAGGGTCGGATTTTCTATACGTACCGGAAACACATGATTGATATCTTTTCTTGCATATCTTAATTTATCAATTTGTGGAAAAAATGACGTAGAAAACGAACTATTGTACAATTACACCAAAAAGCGCGTGCGACATTGTTTACTGACGTCATAGAGTGCAGTAATTTTAAATAACTAAAAATAGCGGGGTTTTTACGATTATTTATTTTCAATTTTAATTAAAAGTCTTGCAAACATATATATTTGATTGCACTTTATTGAAATGGAATAATATATTTTTCATTAACCATACAATAAAAGATATAAGAAGTGGCGCGTTGTTGCACGTGACACATCTTACATGGGGTATGTAATATGGGTTTTTCCAGCACTGGTCACATGACCGGAAACACACGTCCGGTATGCAAGAAAATGGCATCTATCTTAACAAAGGCGGAATCTATGCTTATTTTTATGATTTATTTTTTTATTTTCTAGAGAAATCATGTAGCATGCTGGACCAGTACCCGGGAAGCTATATTCCAAACTTTGAACAGGAGCCACAGGAAAGATGCAGGTATGTCAAGGTTTACAATGCAATACCATGTAGAAAGATAACAGCTTGAATTTAAGAATGTATTACACATCATCATTTGAGAGAATGGTCTTGTGTTAAGTACAAAATGATGTCGAAGCCACTTAAAGGATGCCGTTATGTAATGACTGAGTAACGGCTTATAACCACATTGTTAACTTTGCTTATTGAGGAGTTTTGAGCTTTTTCAAGTATGGAAATATTTTATTTAAGTAAGGATCATGGTTTTCAGGTTATTCTTGGCTGAAGGTGTGAGGCTTTACAAGGCTATCGGGTTCCTAGACCTGATGTTTATTAAACGGTGTGCTCTGGATTCCTTCACTGCGGATGGAGTCCCTGAAGCACGTGTACAAGAGTTTGATTCTTGTGGTAAGTGTTAAAGGTTATGTCATACTATTTTAGTTGTACAACAGTTTGATTCATGTGGTAAGTGTTTTAGGTTATGTTGTACTATTTTAGCTGTACAACTGTTTGATTTATGCGGTAAGTGTTTTAGGTTATGTTGTACTATTTTAGCTGTACAATAGTTTGATTTATGTGGTAAGTGTTTTAGGTTATGTTGTACTATTTTAGCTGTACAATAGTTTGATTTATGCGGTAAGTGTTTTAGGCTATGTTGTACTATTTTAGTTGTACAACTGTTTGATTCATGTGGTAAGTGTTTTAGGTTATGTTGTACTATTTTAGCTGTACAACTGTTTGATTTATGTGGTAAGTGTTTTAGGTTATGTTGTACTATTTTAGCTGTACAACTGTTTGATTTATGTGGTAAGTGTTTTAGGCTATGTTGTTCTATTTTAGCTGTACAATAGTTTGATTCATGTGGTAAGTGTTTTAGGCTATGTTGTACTATTTTAGCTGTACAATAGTTTGATTTATGCGGTAAGTGTTTTAGGTTATGTTGTACTATTTTAGCTGTACAATAGTTTGATTCATGTGGTAAGTGTTTTAGGCTATGTTGTACTATTTTAGCTGTACAATAGTTTGATTTATGCGGTAAGTGTTTTAGGTTATGTTGTACTATTTTAGCTGTACAACAGTTTGATTTATGCGGTAAGTGTTTTAGGTTATGTTGTACTATTTTAGCTGTACAATAGTTTGATTTATGCGGTAAGTGTTTTAGGCTATGTTGTACTATTTTAGCTGTACAATAGTTTGATTCTTGTGGTAAGTGTTTTAGGCTATGTTGTACTATTTTAGCTGTACAATAGTTTGATTCTTGTGGTAAGTGTTTTAGGCTATGTTGTACTATTTTAGCTGTACAATAGTTTGATTTATGCGGTAAGTGTTTTAGGCTATGTTGTACTATTTTAGCTGTACAATAGTTTGATTCTTGTGGTAAGTGTTTTAGGCTATGTTGTACTATTTTAGCTGTACAACAGTTTGATTCTTGTGGTAAGTGTTTTAGGCTATGTTGTACTATTTTAGCTGTACAATAGTTTGATTCTTGTGGTAAGTGTTTTAGGCTATGTTGTACTATTTTAGCTGTACAACAGTTTGATTCTTGTGGTAAGTGTTTTAGGTTATGTTGTACTATTTTAGCTGTACAACAGTTTGATTCTTGTGGTAAGTGTTTTAGGCTATGTTGTACTATTTTAGCTGTACAACAGTTTGATTCATGTGGTAAGTGTTTTAGGCTATGTTGTACTATTTTAGCTGTACAATAGTTTGATTCATGTGGTAAGTGTTTTAGGCTATGTTGTACTATTTTAGCTGTACAATAGTTTGATTCATGTGGTAAGTGTTTTAGGCTATGTTGTACTATTTTAGCTGTACAATAGTTTGATTCATGTGGTAAGTGTTTTAGGCTATGTTGTACTATTTTAGCTGTACATATTTGGGCTTAATATCACACATACCTGGTAAGTCTGTTGGGAAGGAACCACTTGCGCATAGATTATTTAAAATTAATTCCTTATACAATAAGGGATTTACATCAGCAGATATCAAGTGTATGAACGATTGTGTTGTGTGCGTAAACCAGATGGTATAACCTTTTCTGATCTGCAAAACATCTCTGAAATTTCCATCAAACATTGTTAAAGAGCGCCAAAAATGTTGAACCAGGGTTATAAACTTTTATAATTTACAATGTCGTTCTGTCTTACCCTACAGGTCTTTTGCTGCACATTTAGGAAACTAATTTAATGGCTGTCTGTATTTACAAACAAAGGTTAAAGCCATTGAATTGCATATATAGTCAGTAACATGTGTGAATGCAGCCATATTAGTGTGATAATGGGCTGATTGTTCAGAACTGTGTTAAAGTTACCCACATGATCATCAACATTGTTGTTATCATTTAATGAAAAACTATTTGATGATGTACTCATATGTAAATACAAACAAGTAAAGATGGAAAAATTGTCAAAAATCTTGTTCGGAATAATGAAGTTAACAAGTGTAGCAATTTAACTTCCAGAGTTAAAAAAGATTTAAAAGTAAACAACAATACAATTTACAACTGTTTTGAACATTTGGCTCATTGTATGGCAATAGGAATCCACACTGCAAGTGAATGATAGACTTGCCAAGTGTAATATTACCTTAGAAAAGATGCCGAAACCTGATGCCAATGTTTGTTTCAGACACGATGTATTACAACATGTATGGTGGGGCTCTGGTGTTTGAAGATGAAGGCTTCCCGTGGTCCGTGGAACTCCTCAACCCCGTATCAATTGTGTACAAACATTACAGGAATGTGACTGAGGCAACTGTGAGTACATAACTGAACAACCAATAAGATGGCACTTACCATCATAGATTGTTTTTATCAGCTACTTCAGAATGCTTCAATTTTGCTTAATTGGTTCATTTTGCAAAGTTTTGCCATTTGCCAATATTATGGGTTTTAAATTTGTGACACCATATGTTGACAAATAAATAAGCCTTGCAAATTTTAAACCATTTGCACTATATGTAAATTTCAACAATCATTAATAGAGAAGTATACATCATATATGGTCACCCTTGAAAATAATAAGCTGCAAATGATTAAATAAAAGTAACTGTTACTGAACATTAAATGGCAGACATGTTTTGCAGGCCATTCTTTCTTTGAAGCTCGTTATATTATCTTTTTATCTGAACCACATTTGGCATAATGTCATTACTGGCACTACAATACTTGTTTCTGTTTGTTATGGTTCATATACATGTGGAAATACACCATTTACAATAACTGATACTACAAGACTTGTTTCTGTTTGTTACGGTTCATATTGCCCAAGATAACATTATATTGTATTATAACATATGTAATGCTCTATCAGATAACAACCAGGCAACCTCGTCCGCAATAATTACCTAGTTTGTTTGAATGTTATTGTTTTGAATCCATGGCCACATGCATTTGACTGTCAAAGGTTGTCATATAACCTGTTATCTCTTCATTTGTTAAAAGTTATAAAACAAAATATTTAAATCGGCATTATGTCAATTGTCATTGTTATATCTGGTGGCAGTCCTCTGACATTACAAAAACTGGTATGTGAATATGCCTGTTTCATATTTTCAGGTTATGGGAACTCTTCCACAAGGAACCTTCTTGTTAATACAAGAGGCCAGGTATGTTGTCTTGGTTATGGTTTGGACATTCTTTGGCTTGCCTGAAAATGTTAAGTATTGTGACAGCCTGGTGTTGTTGGCATTGCTGTGCAAAAACTCCCCAAATGATTTACTACACATGTTGCCAAAGACAGAATGCACATATACACTGAGGCCCATAAGTCTGGCTTTACCAATATTGTTTAGATGTTCCCCCTTTTGATTGAAAAATCGAGTAAGAGAAGTAAGGGTATCTGTTCTTCAGCGGGCCTTATGTATAGTATAAACTTATTAATAAAATTTGATTAAATTGAAATTTGATCGATTGTGATGACGTGATCAGAAAATGGCTACTCTACTTTGCTCACTATAATGTTTTGCAAAAGCATCCAATGTAACATGCCATAACTAAAAAATTCACATGATAATTAGTGCACATGCTACCGGTGACAATAAATATAAATGTATTAATATCACAACTTTGTTGAGTTATGCCACTTGACCAACTAAGAAGACTTGGTAAGCATTGTTATTTGATTGTGGTGTGCTTATATTAGGATAGATTGTCTTAGTGATCCTACTAGTAAATGTAATATGTGAATGTTTTGGTAAGTCTGTGACAATCTTTGTTAAAGACACACATACATGTTATTTATGAATGGGGCATGAACAGAAACTGCTAGATTTGATCAATATTACGATCAAATATCACTATATTTTGACCAAGGCTGGATGTCAATAGCGAGTTTTCATGTCCTTGATAACAGCAAACTTGTTTGCCAGTTGAATTCCAAAAGAATAATAGTGGCATAGATTTGCCAGTAAATACAACTTACAATGGCAAAAACTGCTCTTTTTTAGTGATGCTGCTCCTGGTGTGCGATTCTCGGCCATGATATTGGTACAAAAGACGAGTGATGTTACTCCTGAGATGATATCTCAAAACTTGAATAGCCTCACCTCTATAAGAGAGGCTACATTTGGTAAGTCTTTGTTGAATAGTCTCACCTCTATTAGAGAGGCTATATTTGGTAAGTCTTTGTTGAATAGTCTCACCTCTATTAGAGAGGCTATATTTGGTAAGTCTTTGTTGAATAGTCTCACCTCTATTAGAGAGGCTATATTTGGTAAGTCTTTGTTGAATAGTCTCACCTCTATTAGAGAGGCTACATTTGGTAAGTTTTTGTTGAATAGTCTCACCTCTATAAGAGAGGCTATATTTGGTAAGTCTTTGTTGAATAGTCTCACCTCTATAAGAGAGGCTACATTTGGTAAGTCTTTGTTGAATAGTCCCACCTCTATTAGAGAGGCTACATTTGGTAAGTCTTTGTTGAATAGTCTCACCTCTATTAGAGAGGCTATATTTGGTAAGTCTTTGTTGAATAGTCTCACCTCTATAAGAAAAGCTACATTTGGTAAGTCTTTGTTGAATAGTCTCACCTCTATTAGAGAGGCTATATTTGGTAAGTCTTTGTTGAATAGTCTCACCTCTATTAGAGAGGCTATATTTGGTAAGTCTTTGTTGAATAGTCTCACCTCTATAAGAAAAGCTACATTTGGTAAGTCTTTGTTGAATAGTCTCACCTCTATAAGAAAAGCTACATTTGGTAAGTCTTTGTTGAATAGTCTCACCTCTATAAGAAAAGCTACATTTGGTAAGTCTTTGTTGAATAGTCTCACCTCTATTAGAGAGGCTACATTTGGTAAGTCTTTGTTGAATAGTCCCACCTCTATTAGAGAGGCTACATTTGGTAAGTCTTTGTTGAATAGTCTCACCTCTATTAGAGAGGCTATATTTGGTAAGTCTTTGTTGAATAGTCTCACCTCTATAAGAAAAGCTACATTTGGTAAGTCTTTGTTGAATAGTCTCACCTCTATTAGAGAGGCTATATTTGGTAAGTCTTTGTTGAATAGTCTCACCTCTATTAGAGAGGCTATATTTGGTAAGTCTTTGTTGAATAGTCTCACCTCTATAAGAAAAGCTACATTTGGTAAGTCTTTGTTGAATAGTCTCACCTCTATTAGAGAGGCTATATTTGGTAAGTCTTTGTTGAATAGTCTCACCTCTATTAGAGAGGCTATATTTGGTAAGTCTTTGTTGAATAGTCTCACCTCTATAAGAAAAGCTACATTTGGTAAGTCTTTGTTGAATAGTCTCACCTCTATTAGAGAGGCTATATTTGGTAAGTCTTTGTTGAATAGTCTCACCTCTATAAGAAAAGCTATACTTGGTAAGTCTTTGTTGAATAGTCTCACCTCTATAAGAGAGGCTATATTTGGTAAGTCTTTGTTGAATAGTCTCACCTCTATAAGAGAGGCTATATTTGGTAAGTCTTTGTTGAATAGTCTCACCTCTATAAGAGAGGCTATTTGGTAAGTCTTTGTTGAATAGTCTCACCTCTATAAGAGAGGCTATATTTGGTAAGTCTTTGTTGAATAGTCTCACCTCTATAAGAGAGGCTATATTTGGTAAGTCTTTGTTGAATAGTCTCACCTCTATTAGAGAGGCTATATTTGGTAAGTCTTTGTTGAATAGTCTCACCTCTATAAGAAAAGCTATGTTTGGTAAGTCTTTGCCTCTTTAAGAGAGTCTGTATTTGAAATGTCTTTGTTGAATAGTCTTACCTCTTTAACAGATGCTATATTTGATTTTGACATGATGTTTTTCTCTCTCTTTTTTTGGAATTGGTTAAGTGCATAGGTCAATGGACTGATTTAAAATTTTCAGAAAAGATATTTCAGAAATGCTATAAAAGATGAAATTTATCAAGCCATTTAGTTTTAACGACTAATTCCCAAGTGTAATGTCTTTGAAAAAAATGTATAGAAAACTGTTCAAACTATTTCAATAAATGATTGTGCATGTATGTTTTTTCTGTATTGAAGGTCTTTATTTGATTAGTGAACTGTTTATAAAATTATATTTATGTTATGTTTTCTACTTTTTCAGCACGATTTTCTGATAATCCGGATAGTCCTCCACAACCACCTCCTGCTTAAAGGACATCAACCACGTCACTATCATGTGATCATCAAATGAATTAAAAACTCGTTTCAAAAGACAATTAAATAAATTGTTGCCAAATACAAGCTTTTTGTGACTTTGGACAAGATCATTTTTTGTTTACTCACTTTATAATAATCATAGCTCAATTTAATCCGGTCGTTTATTATGTATGTGTGTTATAAGTCTGATCACTCTTGAATCTCAGTGACAAATAACTTATGACCTCTGTTATCATTATATTGTGATGTGGTCAACTCTTGATGAATTAATAATTTGTGCTCATTGAAAACCTCTTCTTTAGCAACAAATGACCCTTAATGCAAAAAAAAAAATCATAATTATGATATTTGTAGTTTTGTAGAAAATTGCGTAACAACCATGATAACCACATGGATTGCAACACTATCCATGTATGAAATCCACTTATTTTGCATAATACCATATATATCTGAAAGCATAAAGTCAACCATAAAGTAATACTCATATAATAATCTTATTTCTCTTTTAGT
Source organism: Mya arenaria (assembly GCF_026914265.1). Classification (NCBI taxonomy): domain Eukaryota; kingdom Metazoa; phylum Mollusca; class Bivalvia; order Myida; family Myidae; genus Mya; species Mya arenaria. The sequence continues at coordinate 54,436,080 of NC_069133.1, read as the reverse complement.
ATACCAGGACAATTTTGAAATGATAGCTGTATGACATACAATAAATGTAAATAACTTTACAACCATTTTATGGTTGATATCATACTATTTTTCTTTCTAAAGTCGCATATATGGTATTATATGTGATTTTCAAAATCTTTATTTAGCTATTGGAACTCTATAAGCATTTTATTCGCTCAAATTAGAATTTGTATTTTTTTAATAAAACAGACCACTTCAGCTTGTCAGGTACTGCAGACCCCAGTTTCTCAAAACATCTTAGTCCCTTATAACAGGATCAGACTCAGCACGCTATTTTTGATTGGGTATAAATTATGTTATATTCTCTTTTGAAAGAGTTTTGTGGTTTTTAAAGTAAATAATACTTGAGATAAACAAGATAAACTACTTGTTGTTTCATGAAATCATATTTATGTTAGTAATTTTGTTTCATGCAATAAGATACTTATGTAAGTTACGCTAAAGAATTTTCGAGAAATTGGGGTGTACTAGTTTTGAATTTTAATACTCTCAGTACCTATTATTAAATTATAATACTCTCAGGTACTGTTCTCTTGTAGTCATTTTTTACATGTATTTTCTCACTGTATTATAGTGCATAATGTATTTAGCCAGAGGATTTTTTCTTACTCTTACAGCCGGACTGTTGTAACATTCCAATTATTCCTACATATATCTTTACATGAATTTATTATTGATTTATTTTCTTTCTCTTTTTTATGTATGAATGATTATTATGAAAATTGTAAGTTATCATTGATATACATTTTGTTTTGAGTATTTGTATTTTTCTTATTCTTATTTCCAAGTGCCGTTTAGTGTTAAAGTATAAAACATATCAAAGAGATTCTTTACACATATCAAATATTATTTGCTTTTACATTAATATAAGTATTTTTCTTATTCTTTGTTAACAACGGAATTTCTTATTTAGTTTTCATCATGAATTTTCCTTCCTTTGGGTGATAAAGTAAAACATAGAAAAGTAGAGTTTATAATTATAAATGAACATGTGCTGTGTAATGCCTAAATAAAATCACTATATTTGACAGGTGTTTTTCTTCAGATCATTTGTGGCTTAATGAAAAAAGTAATTAATAATATTGACTGAGTCTTGCAGAAGATCCTCGTTAAGTCAGAAGTTTGCCTGTCACTCTGTTAAGTAGCATACGACCCAAGTTAACAATTATTTATAGGATCTTACATGGGTTGCCATTTAATACAGAACAAGAGCTGTCACAAGAACATGACAAATGCCCCTAAAAGGCTTCATCGGATAGATGGCCATTAGTATTAAGGCCTATATGGATGGAAAGCCTTCAGAAACAAACATATCTTGAAAATGACCTTCCCTACCTGCACATAAAATTTAAAAATAGTTATTACTAATATTTTAAAAAAGAAAAGTTTGTACAAGGACCCACTGGCTACCAAGTTTGAGGTCCCTGGGCCATACTGTTTTCAGTTTTTGATTGGAAAATTATTTTCAGCTCAAGATCACCACAACCTTGACCTTTTAACCCACTGACCTTAAAATTATTACTGTTAATCTGCTGGTCATGACCCAACTTGCCAATTGAGTATGAGGTCCCTTTGCCAAATCTTTCTTTAGTTATTGATTGGAAATTATTTTCAGCTCAAGGTCACCATAAGCTTGACCTTTGACCTACTGACCTCAAAATCAATAGAGTTCATCTAGTGGTCATCACCTACCTGCTTACCAAGTTTGTGATCTCTAGGCTATAGTATTTTTCACTTATTGATCGGAAACTTTTTCAGCGCAAAATCAACATGACTTGACTTTTGTCCCACTGACCTCAAATAAAAAGGATTCAACTACTGGACAAAACTAGCATGCCTTCCAAGTTTGAGGTCCCTGGGAAGAACTCTTTTTAGTTATTGATTGGAAACAGTCTTTAAGCTGAAAGACACCCCGACCCTGACCTTTTATCCATTGAATTTAAAATCAACCAACCTGCCTAACAAGTTTGAGGTCCCTGGGTCTAAGCATTACCTGTATTCAGTTATTTATTGGAAACCCCAGGGACAGATGGGCAGAAGGATGGACAGATGATCGGTTTCTATATGCCAAAATGGATTTTTTTAATTCTTTTTTTTAATTTGACGCAGAATAAGTAGGGTGTTTACACTCAAAACAAGCCATGTCATGTGATCAACATTTTATCGTTCAAGAATTGTAGAATATGATGGAAAGTTCTACTAATTGAAAACTAAAACACTGGACTTTGACCTTGAACTGGGGCAGTTCAAAAATGGGTTTTCCTTATTGTGTTGGTCAGTAGCACATATGATTCTAGTTTGGTTTGGTATGAGATAATAATTGAGCCAGCCTGGTGTTACCATGTGTTTTGCGATTGCATAACGTAACAGTAGAATTCATCAACATTTGTTACAGTTACATAAGAGTTATGTCCAAAGTGGTCAGGAAATCAAAGCTCAAACCCTACTCCCAGTATCAATGCACAACAAGGTATACTAAATGAGTAGCATGTGACCTAATTGTCATGGATATCCTTCCATAGGTGTATGAGATATGGACTGCAGGACAAAATATCAAGACCCAATGTCTTGATCCTGTATTGTGACCTTGATATTGAGTAGGGCTGCCACATTTGCAGGTGACCTTTATGAGCATGTTTGCCCGTTTCATGGGTGTAGTAGATATATCCAGTAGAGTAGATTCCAAAGCATAGCTAAAACACTACACCAAGTATTGCGACCTTGAGCCGACGGAATCCAATATGTGGTTCTGCATGTGGGTTTTAGCAGATTGTGACCCAAGTTTCATTTATATACTACCAACTGCTAACAAAGGCAGCTTGGTCAAGAAAGTACACATTAAGCAGACATGAAATATACTCTCATTATACCTGACTTAGTATTGTGACCTTGACCTTGAGCAAACATGAATCCAACACTGGGTCTACATTAGTCAGGTAAGGGTTCAGATATATTTACCATCAAATGATTCTTTGGGCTGTGCCAGCTATGGCAATCATAAAACACAAAGCTGTTGCAATGCTTTCTTTACTTCCTCTTAATGTTCTTGACTTGCTACTGACGCTTGATCATGTGTTGTGACCTTGTTCCAGCTACCTTTGTTAGCACACCATGTGGCCAGAGATTCATGAAAATCCTCAACGCTTGATCATGTGTTGTGACCTTGTTCTAGCTACCTTTATTAGAAGACTATGTGGCCAGTGATTTATGAAAATCTCAACCCTTGATCATGTGGTTGACCTTGGCCCAGCTACCTTTGTTAGCACACCATGTGGCAAGAGATCCATCAAATCCTCGACGCTTGATCATGTGTTGTGACCTTGTTCCAGCTACCTTTATTAGAAGACTTTGTGGCCAGTGATTTATGAAAATCTCAACCCTTGATCATGTGGTTGACCTTGGCCCAGCTGCCATTATTAGCACACCATGTGGCAAGAGATTCATATAAAAAAACTCACCCATGGTCATGTGCTAAGACTATGACCTGGCTGGCTTTATTTGTAGACCATGTGGCCAGAGATTCACAAAAATCCTCAACCATTTATTACTGGTTATGACCATGACTCATTATTAGTAGACCATGTGGCCAGCAATTCATGAGCAATCCTCAACCATGGCCATGTGTTGTGACCTTGACCCAGCTGCCTTTATAAGCAGACCATGTTGCCAGAGATTCATGGAAATCCTCAACCATGGTCATGTGTTGTGCCCTATGGTCATGTGTTGTGACCTTGACCCAGCTGCCTTTAATAAACAGACCATGTTGCCAGATATTCATGGAAATCCTCAACCATGGTCATGTGTTGTGACCTTGACCAAGCTGCCTTTATAAGCTGACCATGTGGCCAGAGATCCATGAAAATCCTCAAACATGGTCATGTTGTTCACCTTGACCCAGTTGTCTTTATTAGTAGACCATGTGGCCAGAGATTCATGCAAATCCTCAACTCTTGATCATGTGGTTCACCTCAACCCAGCTGCCTTTGTTAGTAGACCATGTTGCAAGAGATTCATTAAAATCCTCAACTCTTGATTATGTGGTTCACCTCAACCCAGCTGCCTTTGTTAGTAGACCATGTTGCAAGAGATTCATTAAAATCCTCATCCATGGTCATGTGTTGTGACCTTGACCCAGCTGCCTTCATAAGCAGACCATGTGGCAAGAGGTTCATAGAAAATCCTCAACCCTTAATCATGTGCTGTGACCTTGACCTAGCTACTTTTGTGTTAGTAGACTGTGTGGCAAGAGACTCATTAAAATTCTCAGTTTTTGATCATGTGTTGTGACCTTGACCCAGTTGTCTTTACTAGAAGACCATGTCGCCAGAGATTCACGAAAATCCTCAACCATGCATATGGTCATTTTTGGTTTAGAACAAGTTGTGTGTATTAAGGTGAGTATCAACAGTTTGAATTGGTTTGAATGATTCAGCAAACTGCATTCACACATAAGGGTAGTAGCTCAAAAGCTCTGGTCAGTCAGAACAGTCTTATTATGTGTAAAAATGATGCAAAATGAATCAGAGTCTTCAACGTCTATGACGACATGTCACGGTGGAAGTAAATAAAGCCCTACCAATACTGGAAAGCAACGTGAGCTTTCTTTTTTATCTGATTTTTTGGCGTTAACACAAAGAACAAGAATGTAACAATTTTGCCTTTTATTTCAATTGTTGAAGTCTTAACGGTATGCAATTATTATTTACAGAATATTCATCCACTGAATATATCACATTTGTAATCACAGTTAAATAATTCATGAAAATGTATATCAATTACTTTTACTGTAATATTACATGCTGAATTTGTACAAAACTATTTCTTGTTTAACAAATTGACTCATAATTAACAATGACAAAAACAGTAGTTTTTTTTATAGATCAGTACCATTTACAATGTTAACAATAATGTTACCATTCTTCTGTAAAAAAGTTATGAAAACATTGTCTTTAACTCCTAAAAAAGTGATCTTTCAAAAGCTGGAGTTTGCTTTATTGCATTAAATAATGCAAAGATGAATGGATAAAACTATGATGAATCATTTCAAGCAAAGAGAAGAGGAACAATGGGATTAGACAAAATTACCAGTAAATCACCGAATGATGGCACAGTTTTTGAAAGAAATGAAATCAAAAGCAAAAATTAATCCCTTTAAGATTCTCACAATAAGTAGGGAAAGTAGATTGCAACTTCAGACCAATTTCCGAGAATCATTTTCTAAATAAAGGTTAAACCTCGTATAGAAACTTCCTATGTCTGACAATTAAAAAATCTAAATTCAGCTACTATTTAGCATGAAATAAACTCTTGTATTTATTCGAAATCCAGCCCCAATTTGTGTAAAATTTAGTGATTTTATACTTAAAATAGGAATTATGTTTATGATAATCACAATAAACAACTTTTCATTCATCAAAATTAAGTATGTATTTTGGCTAAGTGAAAATAAGCTACTTTAGCTTGTTAAGCTTAAGAAGTTACGAAAAAATGGGGCGTGGTTGTACAAAAATCAAGGGCAACATCCTAAGACCAACTAAAGCCATGAATCATTAATGTACAATATCTACACAAACTGGCCAAATTTTCCAACAAGAACGTAATAACTGACATGGTTTAATTACAAATTATAGCAAACTTGTCTCAAATAATATAGGTAAATATCTGTTACAAAACTAATGGATTATTGTTGCAACAATCATCATAGAATCTGATACAAAATGAGAATGTCAGAAATCACAATCTTGTGTGAACTCATCTCCAAAATACCCGTATTTTCCACATTCGTCAAAAAAATTATTCTGTGCGGCTCCCAATAAGTATTCATTCATTTCCATCAGTATCATACATATTCCAGAAATATGTTTGTAAAAACATAGTAAAGAGTTTGTTAAATGGTAAAAAAAAACAAAAAAACTTAGATCAACTAAATAAATTTCAGGGGAAGAAGAGTTCGGGAAAAAAAATAATTCTATATTTCGTTCATATGAAATACTTATATGAAGCTGCACAAAAGATACAAAATCTGTCTGTCTTGCAATATGGCAGCTTTTCACTGTACATTTCAGTATTGTGTGATTATTTTGCCTAAAAATTTTCTTATGTAATCTTTAGCTGATAGCAGAAAATGCAATTTATTTATTTTTTGTTATATTAATATGTTTTTGGATAATCTCATTATAAAAACTTAAGAAAAGAAACTGCCATTTTGTAAAACAGACTACTCAAAATCTAATTGAACACATTCCTGGAAAATGTACCCATCACTTTAATGATTAAACAAAATATGCCCATGATTTTAACTTAATTACTGTCTTAGTGCTGGCGTAAATGTACATATATTAGCCATCACGCATGTGCAAACCACTGAATAAGTCAAGGTCATAGGTCGTATATTACAAATTAAACAATTTATTCCAGGAGAGCGAAAAACCTGGAAGAAGTTATATGTGAACTATAACTTACTTATAGTAACTGTTTTATCCTAGAAACTCAACAAATGAATCGAATCAGTCACGTAACTCAACTAAGCGAAATACATTGCTAAAAATACTTGGCTTCGATAGGCTTGTATGAAGGTAAATGTACCCATCACTTTAATGATTAAACAAAATATGCCCATGATTTTAACTTAATTACTGTCTTAGTGCTGGCGTAAATGTACATATATTAGCCATCACGCATGTGCAAACCACTGAATAAGTCAAGGTCATAGGTCGTATATTACAAATTAAACAATTTATTCCAGGAGAGCGAAAAACCTGGAAGAAGTTATATGTGAACTATAACTTACTTATAGTAACTGTTTTATCCTAGAAACTCAACAAATGAATCGAATCAGTCACGTAACTCAACTAAGCGAAATACATTGCTAAAAATACTTGGCTTCGATAGGCTTGTATGAAGGTATGAACTATTAGCCACTTATTAATGAAACCACTTAATGACCAAATTGAACATTGGAGCTTGATTTTCGTCAGAAGCTTTCAAAATGATTAAATTGGATTTCATCTGGTGATCCCATTGAAAAGAGCAAAATTACTGAATATGCTTAGAAGCAACTTGCAAGTAACAGAATGAACAATTGGTGATGGCCGATCTACTGTTATTTTGCTTTGATGTACAAATTAATATGCAAATTATGAAGTTACCCATCTGTTGTTGCTTTTTAACTAAAATGTTTTACCACCTGTTGACAGTAAATTAGCATAAAAGCTCTTGATAAAAACCATGTTCATTGCACAATACTATAATGTAAATACACTGAACTTACAATCCTAGGGCTGTGGTTAAGATAGAGAAATTTGAGGAAGAAAAAAAATAAAACAAGAGAAAAAAGGCAACTTCCATGAGATTCTTGTACCTTCTGTAAAATAATAGAAATATTTCTTTTATTAAGCATTTTTGAGGTATACGCAGTGAATTATATAAAAAATTGGTTAATTACTGGTTATGACAAAGTTAGCCAAAACCTTCATTGATTGGTTTATAGTTATCCAATATTTATTGTAATGAAAGTGCTTTGATATGCAAACTAGCCAAAAGATAACCTAAGGCAGCCAATTTTACAAAACTAGTTATTTCCTAGGTTTAGTTCAAGTTAGCCAAAATGTTTATTGATTGGTCAATCTTTATCCAAAATGAATAATTACTGTGGACCAATCAAATTGCTTTTATGTGCAAACAAGCCAAGAGATAACCTTCTTGGGTATCCAAATATATACAAATGGCTGCCATGGTACAAAGGCTTGAAAGTTTTATAGAAATGGCTGCCACAGTACAAATAAGCCTGTCATTTCATCGAGCCATTGGCAAATAAAGATCAATTTTGTTGCCTGGTGACCCCATGTTATTTTGGTATAATTTGACAAGGTTATTGCCTACTGATCATAAATGACCGGAAACACTTACTTTGTGTTTTATTTAGCCTTTTCTTATAATAAAATCCATCGAAAATGAACGATTTTCAATGTTTCAAGGCCAGCTAGCATGTTTGCAATATTTTTATCAGTAAACTATTTACATATTCGTCCTCTACACATTAAACCCTTTCAAATGATAGCCAAATAACGTTGGGATCACGAGGCATCATTATTTTACATTATTGTCCACCAGATACCTTAAAACCGTATTATTAAAAATAGAAATTTTATGTAAAAATGTCATATTAAAAAAGTGCAGTGGAGCATAACGTATCATGAAATGAAGATCACATAAAAATTGATAATAATCAAAGACATGCATTTTAAAATGAAAAGTCCCAGCATAGATATTTACATAATTTAATATTTAACCACTGTTTATACATGAATAACATATTTAGCATATATAATCACATTTATTGCACATCTTCGTTCATTGTAATAAGTAAAACCAAATTCTAAATAATCATAAAACAACTCTGAATTTTGTCCATCAAAAACAATTGTTTTATTTTGCTTAAAAACCATCTCATAAAAATAGCTTACATCATAATCTGAATTAAAACAATCATTTCAACAGCTAAAATAAGAAAATTAAAATGAATTTAATAGAAACATCTTTAACAGATAACATCAAAAACATGTTACAGTAATATTACAGTTTGGCCATTCTCAAAATACCATTTGTTTGCAGATGCATTGACCCGGACTATTTTAGTGAATAAGATGATAGGATTTTTTCTTAAAATAACTTAGCAATTAACAGGACAGTATAAAATTTAAAACTATTCAATTTTTATTTCAAGCATGTTTAGTGAGTTGATTTGGCAACTGCAAAAGAGGAATATGGAAGGATGGTCAACCTAAACCATCCATAATGGACAGTGTAAAAATACACTAATCAAAATCAAAACTTATCCCGAGATAACAACTAGAAACAAGCACTTTATTTTCAGCACAACTCTAAAATCAACCAAAAAAATAACAAAAGCACAATTTCTTCATGCTTCAGATGTTTGTTATCCTGAATGCCGTAATTTATTGATTGTGTTACTACTTTTGATATTTTAAGGTTGAGAAGGCAAAGCTGCTTTTTTAAAATTTTCAAAAAGGTGTTTTTTAAAGGGACTCGTTCATGTTTTATAGTAATAAATGGGAAATAAACTTGTGTGTAATGTGAACAAAATACTCCTTTCATTAACAAAACATCATCAAAAGTTCAATTAGAGATTTCTTAAGCATGGCTTGAAGGCAACATTTTCAATGTATCTCCTCAATTGTCTCGCAGACATTTAATGCAAAATAACTTATTGGCTTGGGTATTCATTTTTAATTTAATCTTTAACGTGTTCCTGACAACATGGCGCTCTCTTAATTTAATATGTTTTACCGGGGTATATCAATTCGTGACACCCCTGCTTAGTTTCATCACTTCATTAGAGCATTTAAACTTATGTCTATCCTCATTCCCATTAATATTTTTTTATGATAAATGTATTTATCTGCAATTTGAGTCTTTGATGTATTGCATCAAATTTTGTCTTCTTGATAATAGTTACTTGGCCTAATAAATTCAGTAATACTATTGAAATTTTTTGGCTAGGATTTACATAATTCAGTTCACATAAGGACCTGTCAGCGGCGTGTTGGTAATTGTTCATAAAGTTACATAAAATAACTCAATTTCAACAACATTTAAACAAAAAATCTATACCAACATAAAATCAGTGAGCGAGTCCCTTTAAGACAATCTACCCAACTTTTTAAATGTACAAGTACCTATGTCTCAATTTTCTAAGATTAGAAATGTACCCTTACCCATTTTTGTAACAGAATTTTATTTCCAAAATCAATTTTGGAAAAAGGCGAATGTTCGATTATTTTTTTTTTCAAGAATTTGACAAATTTGAAAATAATTGAACATTTTCATTTTGTTGAACAAAACAATACTACTTTATCCATGTCTGAAATTGAAATGGTACTGTTTTTATCATGAAATACCATTTTGAAACACTAAAATCCAAGATTAAATGAAAGACTTAATAGCTTAAGAAAATATCATCAAACGTCAAAGAAATATACAAAAATGAAACAGAGTTATCAAAAATGATAGATAAAGTCAATATCTGTACACGAATACACATAAAATATTATAACAAAGATGAAATTTGTATACCGGCTTAGTGCATCACAAAAAAAACATGTTTCAATTACTAACAAGTACCTGTACACAAAAACACATTCATTATTACATTTTAAAAACAAAAATGAATTTGTTTATGAGATCATGGACTAATAAAATGCAACCTTATCTAACAAAATCAAATTTTATTTTAAGAATCTTATGTACAGTAAAATCATTTCTATTTTAAACACAGCTGTACAATGAATAACACAGGTGACACAATCAGAACAAAAAAGCTAAAAATAGTTGACATTACCACAACTTAAACTATCAAAAATCAATTAAAAATGAACACCAAACTTTAAGAACTCAGTAACAAACAATGGAACAGCTTTTTTGTACAACTCATAATAAACAATCATGCGGTCCGTTGACCTGTGAAATGGGAGGCATGTTGTATGTATATTTTAGTCTTGATGTAAGCATGTTTCGGATTTTAGACTTTCACATATGCTAGTGATTGCGATCGAAAGTGATACTGTAATTATTTGCATTACTTGCCATAAAACTGTAATTATTTCAATTACCTGCCAAGATACTAAAATCATTTTCATTACTTGCCATGAAACAGTAATCATTTTCATTACTTGCCATGAAACAGTAATTATTTTTATTACTTGCCATCAAACTGTAATTTATTTCATTACTTGCCACGAAACTGAAATTCTGTTCATTTTTAATACTTGGCATAAAACTGTAATTATTTTCATTACTTGCCATGTAATTGTTTTCTTTACTTGCCATGTATTTTTTTCATTTCTTGCCATGAATGGGGCCTATGTTTTAATGTTGCTTGGACCTTTCTGGCATTTAAACAACACCTTATTCTTAAAACCTACATCTTCAGTATTAAGTTTCATGAGTAAAGCTCCCCAAAATAGTAGACTTTTTAATAAAATCCATAGAAGCAAGACAAGTGTCAGTCAATTTTGAAACTTCTTATGTTTTCATGAAAGATTAAAAATGAAGCACATTAACAATAGATGGGCAGCTTCTGTTCTTCCATACAATCCAATATTACACCAAGAAAACTAAAAAAAAACTGAAATGGTTCTAGGTTCTAACAAAATCATAATCCCTGTTTAAGTCACTATCATACACACATGATCAACATGATGTGGACTCTATTTACAATGTATCACAACAATAAAATAGCAACAGCATTACCAATGGCTTGGTTTTCCAGCATGGTTGGTGTTCTATTTACACATGAAACAATATCCTCGCCTTTGAAATATAATCCACTTTCACAAAATCTCTCTATGCTTGTTTTGATAATCATGCAGTATAAGCGGTAAAAGAACTTGTGCTTCGTCAAAAATGCTCCTGTAGCTGGTGTAAAGGTTTTATGTGTCAGAAGACTTAAACACGTAGGTTAAGACAACTTTAAAATGTTGGTAGGATGACTTTACATTAATGTTATGATTGGTGACAGCACACCTATATTACATCTCAACCAAATAAACAGAAGTCTGGTGTAACACAACACCCATTACTCTAGCGTAACAAAGCTCACAAAAAGGGCATGAACATTACCCTTACTGTCTTTTGTTGGTGTATCTAGTTATGTAACTCCTTAGGGTAGGAGCGCGTGGTGTGGATCTTTAGTCCACCAGTCATGTCGCCAGCCTCTACTTTACGGATCACACCGTTCACATACTCTGAGGTGTTGCCTGCTATCATCACTCCTACAAGTATGAGAGGAAAATTAACAAGGTAAAGCTTAAAAGTTCCATGTGACCGTCTTAAATGGTTTGAGATTTAACATGATTCTGCAGCCATCAATGCCTACAAGACTGTCAGAATACCTTGGCATTCTAAATACAAAACTTAAACCCCAGTCAAACAGATATAGTTAGTGGGATGGAAGCTCTTGGCGACTGATTTCATTGCAACAGACTAGCAATAGCTGTGACCATTGCAACCACTTCTGCCCTTATTTTCAGTTGCTAAATGATTTCTAAATTGATAAATAATTCAATACATCTTTATATAAGTAATGATGTAAAACATACATACCAAGATGTGTTTTGATGAGTGAATCAAGCAAGCATGTCATGGTTGTTTGATTGTCCCCATTGTTGTCCGTCTCCGCCCTCAACCGGGTTACCGTGTGATGCCTCATGGCCCGGATCACGGTCAGCAGCTTCCTGTGTTCTGTCTCAAGACCATGAAGCTTCACCTTGTTGGCCTCATGTTGGGCTTTCTTCTTAAGACGACACGCTCTGGGGTGATAAGAAATTAATCATTAAGTTATTGGTAATGCCGACAAACATTCAAGACTTTCAGTTTATACTTTACAGTGTTATTTTTTCAACTTAAATTGGGGCCAAACTCGACCCCATTCACAACCAAAAAAGTATTCTTATTCACAATAAGTGGAGCCAATATTCACAATTCTAAAAAAAACCTCTAAACAGGTAAACTAGTACAGATATGTTTAAATGCTGTCATTTTCTCATAAATCTTTTTTCAAACTGTTTAAATTAACCACTGTAAATAATACTATAAGGCATTATGTTGCTGTTTTTGCAATTCCAGGGGTCAGGGTGGCCTCATTCACAAAAAGATGGAAAAAAACTCTGGCCTTAAAAAAATATTACCAGATAGTACCTCACTCAGTCAAGTTGCAACAGTCATAGTATTCAAATAAAAGAAACATCTATGATAAAGTTTGCAATTAAACAAATCAGGAAGAAAAATACTCCTATGCATGTATGTAACTATTTTGTTGCAAACATTTCACATTCTTTCTATGAAGAAAGTTTGTCTTACCTTGATGCCAGTTTGTTCTTCTCCTTCCTCGTTTTTCCTCGAGCGTTAGAGGGTAGCTCACTAACGGGAATGAAGTCATTTATCTGACGGTTAATTTTCCGCAGTTGCAGACCCAGTTGGCACAACTTCTTGGGGAAGGGCACAATGTCATTACCATCCCCTTTTCTGGCCTTACCCCCGTGTTTCACTGTGACCCCTATTTCAGTCAGACTGGTGCTATTTGAGGGGTCGAACACAGGGTCCTCAAAATCGTTCAACACATGAGGATCCTCCTCCATATCAAACTTGACCCGTGTCCCCTTAGGCCCCTTTGACTGGACGTTGTACTGCCAGAAGTACTGCTTGTCCTTGGTGCCAATCAGACTCTCTCCGGGACTCAAGGACCCAAGGTCATGGCCACCTTCTAAATCTGTTGAGATAATTAAAGAATAAGTACAACAATTATATATAAAATTAGAACCATCTGGTCACTTTTGCTGGGAAATTATCAGCTGTCTTTTCTGAACTATTGTTGGTTGTTTTTGTAAATTGTTTGCGCATAAGCTTCAAAAGGATTTGAATATAGATAAAAAATAAAAGAATTCACATTTATTTTAACCATTTGACTATTGAATTATTAACAACTTATCAATGTTAATTCAGTTGTTCCACAGTAATTTTTTACTGGAAGTTATCAAACAGGCGAAAGCTAAATAGCATGGACTGGTCAAGAACATTGTCAGGTCCCGACTTTGATTTGAACATGAATTACATTCCTATGTTAAGTTGATTTAGAAAGGCATACCTGAATCCGAGTCATCTTCATAATCCCTGTCCGAGTCACTTTCCTCATCCTCATTTGAGGTCAGCGTCATTACAGAGCTAGCAGAATCTGGAAACAAAATGATACAAAATGGTACATATAGATAAGGGGCTTAACTCTGCAATGACATGTATGCTGCTGATGAGGACAACAAGGCTTAAACATTAACTGGACTTTCTTCTTTGTAATATGATTACTGTGATTTTTTGGGGAATTATTTTTACTGCCTGTGCCTTGCAAATTGGAAAAAAAGTCAACTTTGGGAAAAGTACAAAATCAGGCCAAAACAGCTAATATAATGGCAAATATACATGTTTTAACTTTTGTATGCATACATTATGCTGTGAAATAGTAAGTCTTGTTAAGATTCTGTTTATATTTCAAGAAATTCATTGCATTTTATTCATGAACGAAATCTGCATTTATCAAATTGGGATTTTTTATTTTTTTTAAATGGGAAAAATGGACAGTTTTTTCACAAGGGGAAACAGCCTTTAGAAGGCAGTAAATTGCACAAAAAAAATCACTGGATTAAGCTTAAAGTGAAAATGAAGGCTTGAGTTATGAAGGCAAGGCTGCCATGTAACAGTGGTATTTTTTATTGTTACTGTTAATGTACACAGGAACAAAACAGAAATTAATATCAGAGTTACAGATGCGTAGTCTTAGCAACATGAAAGTTTCAATGAAACACAATAAGTTTCAAATGAATATCATAAAGGTATTCAAGTTATTGCCAAGGTTAAAGTTTTTGTAAGGATCCAAAGCTGACAACACTCAAAAACTATGACAAAACTTGACTTTTTTCTTGAGGCCACTCCTTTTTTAGTTTTTGGTTTACAAGAAATTTTGGAAAAATTGTCCACCAGGTGGTCGAAAAAAAAAGAAAAAAGTCACAAAACATACTCTTAAAGGGTGAAAATCAGAGAACAACATAAAAACATTGAAAATTTATATCATTTACATGACATTTTAAATTTTTAAACTGCTATTAATGCATGTTTTAATACACTGAAAGTTTCAAAGTTCTAATTAAACTCACAGTTTAAATCTTACATACTGTGCATATAAAACATCAATGAAATTGACTATAAAACATGTTTTCATGTATAAACTACACTTTTTATCAAAGATACATTGAATATCACTTAGCAAGACATTTGTTTATAGCTTTAAGGGTAGGCTAAAGCAAATGTGAATGCAGAACACTTAAAAACTGACCAATATTGGCAAATACGGCTACGGAACAACAAACCAGTCAAGATCTACTGCATTCATACTCTTATCTGTTCGTTTTTCGTTCGTTTTTCGTTCGTTTCGCACCAAAATCAATACGGTCGGGAAAATAATTTTGAAAAAAAAAAAAGATTTTTGATTTTTTTTGTACTTAACAGAAAATTAGACCCGCCGGTTTTGTAAACCAATTTATATAACAGTAGTGGCCCGAAAGAACAGAATACCAGGTATCAATGAAAAACCCATACCATATCTGGTCCTCTCTGTCTTGACAGGGGGTGGTCTTGGAGGTGGTGACTGTGTTGGTGTTCTAGACTCGATCTCAAGAAATTGCTTAATCTCCTCCCACTTCATGTCCATGCTCTCAATTCCCGCCGTTGCGCATGAGCGCTTTCGAGAGGGTGATACTTTCTTGTCCATTATGACAGATTCGGAGACAGTTCTGCGTCTCTGGTTCCTCGCCTGCGAGGGTTCAGATCGCTTGAGCAAGTTCTGGAGGGTCGTGAAGTCTGAAATGTCTATTTCCTTTATTGTGCTCAATGTGGAAGTTCGCGATACGTTTTTACTCGCAGGCACAATCAACTCCGGCTTAACAGGCGTCATGGGTGTGAAAGACTTCGGAAAAATAACATCAAGTGTCTGTGAATAATTATCAGCAGGCTCGGACTTGATAACAGTGACCAACTTTGGTTGGTCAGTGGTGGCCAGTGGAGGACTGGCCAACATCTGGGAAAGACTTCCGCCTCCCTGACCCTGTATGTCAACAGTCAACACTTTATCACCTGCACTAGATGACAAAAATGGCGCAGTCTCTAAATCCACTTCCTGTTTTGCACCCATGCGATAACTCATTTCCAAGTTTATGTATGAGTCTATGTCTTCAAGCAGATCAAGGTTCGTGGAATTCAACTCTGCAAGCGTTGGTGTCTGCCTTTCATCTGATGACTCCATCTTAATATAGATTTCAGACTTTATCGGTTTCATCTCTACTTCCCATCTGGACGTTCCTGCCTGACTAGAAATGGAACTGTTTTCCTGTCTCGGGGTTTCGCCGGATGATGTCTGAGCCTCCATGGTGAAATTACTGATATCTTGCAATACTTCGTACTGTGTATGAAGGTCAAAGTCATCCGATGTTGAAGCAGTGTCAACAACAGTGCAACACGTTGTTCCCACTCCCATGGAGCTCTGCATGTCTGTCTTCTCTTGTTCATACATGTACAATGAGTTTGGGCTCGATGCGTAGATGCTGGTCTCCATGAAGTCGGTGGACAAGGGGAGCTCACCACATGTGTGAATGAAGACGGGGTTGTCTGAACAGCTTAATTGTCGATCCATCACTGGAGAACACACCGACTGAAATGAAGAAACAATTATTGAATAGATGTATAAACACTTTAAACACAATTTTCTATATTAAACTATATTATAAACTTGAAATTCAGTCTACTGGTATACATGAACAACACTCACTCTACTGGTTTGTAAACTCCATTAAGTCTACTGGTATGTGAAAATGATTTAGTCTACTGGAATGTGAACACCATTCAGTCAACTGGTTTGTGAACACAATTCAGTCAACTAGTTTGTGAACACATTTCAATCTACTACTATGTGAACACCATTCAATTTACTGGTATGTGAAAAACATTCAGTCTACTGGTATGTGAACACCATTCAGACTAGTGGCATGTGAGCACCATTCAGTCTACTGGTATACATGTGAACACCATTCAGTCTACTGGTATACATGTGAACACCATTCAGTCTACTGGTATACATGTAAACACCATTCAGACTACTGGTATACATGTGAACACCATGCAGTCTACTGGTTTGTGAAAACGATTCAGTCTACTGGTTTGTATTGCTTCAATGTGAATTTACAAAATATTCCAAGGACTTTTACTCCAATCATCTTGGCAGCATACTGAATTCCCTAGAAACATTTCATTTCTTGACAGTTCTAACCAGTGGTTAGATGGTCACCATAATGTTTGTGACATCCATCGTACATCCAGAAAGAAAAGCATGCATTGAACAAACCTGCTGTGTGTCTGGTGACTTGTTTACACGGACAGGACCATTTGTGCCCTGAAATTGTGCGTCTGTTTGTACAGCTGGTTCAACGCTCAATTCCAGGTACTCGCCAGGGACACCTGTCTACAAATAGTTGGTCAATATTATGTTTTGAACAGTTTCAACACAAAGATCTACAAAAGTGTCATGTCACGGCACAAAGGCCTACATAGGTATTGTGACGAAGCACAAAGATCTACATTAGTATTGTGCCACAGCACAAAGATCTACATTAGTATTGTGCCACAGCACAAAGATCTACATTAGTTTTTTGTCACAGCACAAAGATCTACATTAGTTTTTTGTCACAGCACAAAGATCTACATTAGTTTTGTGTCACAGCACAAAGATATACATTAGTTTTGTGTCACAGCACAAAGATCTACATTAGTTGCATGTCACAGCACAAAGAACTACATTAGTGGCATGTCACAGCACAAAGAACTACATTAGTGGCATGTCACAGCACAAAGAACTACATTAGTGGCATGTCACAGCACAAAGATCTACATTAGTCGCATGTCACAGCACAAAGATCTACATTAGTCGCATGTCACAGCACAAAGAACTACATTAGTGGCATGTCACAGCACAAAGAACTACATTAGTGGCATGTCACAGCACAAAGATCTACATTAGTGGCATGTCACAGCACAAAGATCTACATTAGTGGCATGTCACAGCACAAAGATCTACATTAGTGGCATGTCACAGCACAAAGATCTACATAAGTGGCATGTCACATCACAAAGATCTACATTAGTGGCATGTCACATCACAAAGATATACATTAGTGGCATGTCACAGCACAAAGAACTACATTAGTGGCATGTCACATCACAAAGATAAACATAAGTGGCATGTCACAGCACAAAGATATACATTAGTGGCATGTCACAGCACAAAGATATACATAAGTGGCATGTCACAGCACAAAGATATACATTAGTGGCATGTCACAGCACAATGATCTTCATTAGTGGCATGTCACAGCACAATGATCTTCATTAGTGGCATGTCACAGCACAAAGATCTACATTAGTGACACGTCACAGCACAAAGAACTACATTAGTGGCACGTCACAGCACAAAGAACTACATTAGTGGCACGTCACATCACAAAGATCTACATTAGTGGCATGTCACATCACAAAGATCTACATTAGTGGCATGTCACAGCACAAAGAACTACATTAGTGGCATGTCATAGCACAAAGATATACATTAGTGGCATGTCACAGCACAAAGATATACATTAGTGGCATGTCACAGCACAAAGATCTACATTAGTGGCATGTCACAGCACAAAGATCTACATTAGTGGCATGTCACAGCACAAAGAACTACATAAGTGGCATGTCACATCACAAAGATCTACATTAGTCACATGTCACAGCACAAAGAACTACATTAGTCACATGTCACTTCACAAAGAACTACATTAGTGGCATGTCACAGCACAAAGAACTACATTAGTGGCATGTCACAGCACAAAGATATACATTAGTGGCATGTCACAGCACAAAGATATACATTAGTGGCATGTCACATCACAAAGATCTACATTAGTGGCATGTCACAGGTTTTTTGGCCCCTAGCCACTTGTACACAAAGTTTCAAAAACTCAGCATGCATACTTCTTGGGTTATTGCAAGAACATTTTTTTAGATTGACAGAAAGGTATTCACACTATATCTGTTGTCATAGAATTCAGGTTTTGTCAGACAAAAAATAAAATTACAAGCGTAGTGTAATGGCCTCCTAACAACAAAGTTTCATCAACCTTGTCGCATATTTCTTGCAGGATCCAGTCAAAAAGAGTGATATTTTCACTGTTTTCATTGCCATAGCAACCACAACTTTTATCTGACAAAAATTAAGTACCTTTTCACCTCTATGGCCATCAATCGGGACAATCCACATCCTAACCTTCATGAATGTAGTTTTTAATTACTATTTCAGTTATGCCAAGATCAAATAAAAAAAGTTGTACTTCTCACTTATTTACTTCCATAGGAAGTTTAGTCTTACAATAAGGTAAAACGAGAAGAATACTCCCAACATACTAAGAATGATTAATCTAGCTTGCATACTTCTTGAGTTATTGAAGGATCCAGTCAAAAAAGCATATTCTCACTCTTTTCATTGCCATAGCAACAATTTTTGTCTGTCAAAAATCAATAAAATGATGTGTATGATCTCCTTATGGCACTCTATCCACAAACATTTTCATTAACCTAACCTGCATACTTGGTAAGTTATTGCAATGTCAGCTTTTTCAAGATGGACATAAATGGATGGAGAGTCGCTTAATCTTTAGTTCCCTCTATTTAGGGTGATTATAAGTTAGAAAGAGGTGAACTGAGTAAATATTTAGAAACATTTTTTTTTTTTGTACAAAAACATATTTATCGATATCTACCTTCTGTATTGGTGTCTCCTGCTGCTGCTGCTGTTTTTGTTGCTTTAATCTGGCTGCCTGCAAAGTCTGCAGTAACAGTAGTCTCTTCCTGATGTCCTGCTGCTGCTGCTGTTGTTGTTGCTGCTGCTGCTGTTGTTTTTGCTGCTTCTGTTGTTGTTGTTGCTGTGTTGGACTAGCTAATATCTGCTGAATAATTCCAGTTGATATCTGCAATTTAGAGAAATTACTGCCTTATAAAGTATCTGGGGTTTTTTCATTGTTTTGTTCAACATATACTTACATTGACATTGAATATAAGTGCATGGTATATGTACAAAGACATATCCTGAATATAGATCATAGACACATCTGTCCTTGTTATTTTTATTTTTTCAAATCTACAATCCTTTATATCTATATTGATTAAAATAAAGAAGCAGAAAGAACGTGCTCATATTACATGGAGAATCTTTTGTTTACATTAACCAAACATTGACCTACTCAATACATCAAATTGTTGATATCAATCCAGTTCAATATATATCAAGTGTGCATAAATCATCCAAATATAGGATACTAATGAGCAAGCATTGTGTTTGTGTCTGTCATTATAAAGTCAATTCCCCTGTCATATACAGATTTACTTGAGACATATTTTCTATTTCATAACTTGTGAATAAGATGTTCAAAAGCAAGCATTTAAAATCCACTACAAGTGAGACATGTGTGTCACCATAAAAATAAAATTGCCATATTAAAAAAACGTACTACATCTGTTTACAAAACATTCATGATATAATTATGTATCCTATATATATGTATATATATATATATATATATATATATATATATATTTATATATATATATATATATATATATATATATATATATATATATATATATATATATATATATATATATATATATATATATATATAATGTTAAGTTTATAAATGATTAATGCATATTATCAAGATAACCTGCCTAGTGTTTGAAAGTATAGTTTGTCTACCAACCGAGCCTCTGTTTAAATCAGTGCTAATTCCAGTACCTGGTAATAATAATCAATAAATGCTCACTGCTAACTTACCATAGTTATTGTTAGCTAATTTAAAAAAAAAAAAAACGGTCTCATTGGACAGAAATGATTTCTAAGTCAAACACTATACATGTACAAGATTAACAAGAATTTCATTTCTTGTAACTTTTATAGTAAAGTAAGCTTGATCCTACTAAAGTCAAGAAAAAGCTATAGCTGTAGCATGTAAAGGCT
Organism: Mya arenaria; assembly: GCF_026914265.1. Classification (NCBI taxonomy): domain Eukaryota; kingdom Metazoa; phylum Mollusca; class Bivalvia; order Myida; family Myidae; genus Mya; species Mya arenaria. The sequence goes on along the minus strand of NC_069133.1, from coordinate 54,415,388 downwards.
GTAGCTGTCACTTAATTATCACCACAGTTTAAGCCCAGGCCCCGAGTTCTCGAAACTTCTTATGTCCCTTATAACAGGATTAAGCTAATCTCACTATATTTGTTGTTCTATAAAATTATAGTTAATTCTTCAAGAATTTTTAGAAATTATGTAGGAATAATCTGAATGATTATCAGAATAAACAATTTTTCATTTATCAAAATCTATTTTCAGTATGTATTTTGGCTAATTGAAATAAGCGACTTAAGCCTGTTAAGCTTAAGAAGTTTCGAGAAATTGGGGCCCGGACTTTACAAGAAATATAAAAGGAACCAGTCAGAACAATGAATGCTTAAGCTTTGTTTTTCATTCAGCTGTATTTGTCTGGTATTAGCTACCAGCTCAAGAGTCGAGGCGCACATTTTTCTGGTGAATAAAAATCCCACAGACATTAATAAAAAGGCTGGAAACAAAAAAGTTTCATCTTCTATTTTATGTAATGTCACTAAGAATTTCATCATTCTGAACTTACAGGCTGAGTTTGGCTCTTTGGCTTCTGTAACAGAAGCTTGAGGAGTTCTCCAGGAGCCTGTGGGCTTGAACTGCACGAGGATGAAGTGTCAGGTCTGGTTATCTCCCCCTGAGCGGATGGTACACTAGATGAAGGGGTCGTCACACTGGCGCTCGGTTGTTTATGCGGGACAGAGTAGAGAAAGGCTTGTGCAGATGTCTGACGCTGTAGTTGTAATTTGTGTTGGGTAAACTGCTCGTAATTTGGTGGTGGGAGTCGGTCCTGAAAATTCATTTTTAACAGCATTTTATGTTGTACGAAGTAAACTGTAGGTGTTGTTTTTTTACTTCAAACTTCCTCTGTGGTGTATTGTTTAATGAACCATTCAGTTATTCAATTGATCAAATTTATTGCCTTTCAAGGTCTCTGCATTTACAGCCTCAGCATAATATTGTACTAATTTTTATTCAACTACTAACCTACATTTATTTCCTTTTCATTAAAATGAAAGTAAAATGGGAAGGAATAATTTCAGCAGTTGTGTTATGTTAAAATGATTTGCTTTTTAAAATAGTGACTTAAGCTACATATATTGGTCTTTGGAGAAAATTGGTTCAATTCTCAAATTGACTACATGAAATCCTACCTGCTGCAATATATTGATTGCCTGATGCTGGACAACTGGTATTGTTGTTTCTGCTGTCGTTGAAATGGCTGGCCTTGCCCTACTATTGTTGTATTCTAGCTGCGGTAACAAGGCACTGGACACTATGCTACGGCTGTTAGTTGGTAAACCTTGAACAAGACTTTCCAAACTAACACTCGATGCGGAACTCACACTTTGAACTCTGAAAGTATTATAAATGTATCATATTATAATTTTAGTAAAATACCACTAAAACTTTAAATGAAAAATGTATAAATAACCCTACTGTTTAAGTGTTTGCAAACAAAGAAAATATTTTAACATAAGCAGTGTCTATGTCATGTGTAAAACAGTGTTTATGTCATGTGTAAAATGAATAGGCTTATTTGTATGTTATTCATCTTATAGTAATCAAATCGACAGATATATTTCAGTGTATTTTTTTTTTCCAGCCCTTTTTAGGCCCCATACCATAAGTTTTGGTTGAACTGTCGCAAATAGTAAACGACCAGTTTTTACTTATTCTACTGAAAATTCATTTAGTTTTCCAAATTTGAACCGGCCCTATTGCCATTTGAACATTTACCAAATGATTTCCCCTATCAATGGGCCCCACCACCACTCCTTTGAAAGTGGAAAAAAACCACTGGATTGACAGCAATAAATAAAGGATGACTACTTTGTCAAGCTAATGCAAACATTCTTGAAGCAGTTACTCCCCCTTATTCAACACTAGCGTGTATATGAACGTTTTTCTGGAAAACAGTTTCCCAGCGAAATACCCATTTTTTCCTGGAAATCAAAAATATACAGCATGAAAATTGTTTGTATTATTTTTAGACTAATCAAAAACACCCATTGAAAAGAAAATACAATGACTAAATGAGGGACAACAGTTTTGGGAAATAACTTTTCATGTTTAAATTACCACAAGATAAATGAATTGAATTAACATGTTTTCAATAAGTCTAAGGTTGGATAAAAGTTTTAACTTTAGTATAAAAACAATCCCTTAGACATACAAGATCATCTCTTATAAAGTCAATAAGAAAGCATCATTTGGAAAATAGCCCCTTTTTAAGATTTCTTTCTTCATTTAGCCATTTACAACTTGAACATGCCAGTTAAAGCAAACGTATCATAAAGATGTTGTGCTATTTAATTTTGTAACAACTAAGATAAGAATTTCAAAATGAAACCCAATTGTTGCATAACAACTGTGAAATATTGTTATTATTACATTAAATAAAGAGTTCAGCCAACTTGGCCTGATTTGAATACAAATGTTTAAAATAAAACCAATTAGCATAGCTCCAATAACTATTTGACACATAATTTTACAACTTCCTGAATCACCAGGTAGCGTATTTAACTAATAAGACCAATTTTTTGCTTTCTAAAAATTCATTGATCAACTCTTCCAAATAAACCATGCATTATTGTTTCAAATTGAACAAGAGATGTTTGTCAAACATTATGCCCCCTGAGCGCCAAGTTGCCAGAAATATTTGGACAATTGAATGAAATATGCATGGACTGAAATGACAGCTGATTTGTCATTGGATGCATATGAGGCAGGTCATCTACTTATGATAACTTAAGAAGGCAAATAAATGCCCAACTAAAATAGTAACATAAAAGAAAATCATTTCTATACAAACATTTATACATCAATCCCAATCATCTGTGCATGCATTAAAAAAATATGGACAATCAGAAAACCTTTTTTCAGCTTACAGTCACACTGACCTTGACCTTTGACCCACTGACCTCAAAATCAATAGGGTTCATCTGCTGGTCATGACCAATAAGCCTACCTAGTATGAGGTCCCTGGGTCAAAGCGTTCTCAAGTTATTGATCGGAAACCGTTTTTCATGTTAAGGTCACACTGACCTTGACCTTTGACCCACTGACCTCAAAATCAATAGGGTTCATCTGCTGGTCATGACCAATACACCTACCAAGTATGAGGTCCCTGGGTCAAAGCGTTCTCAAGTTATTGATCGGAAACCGTTTTTCATGTAAAGGTCACACTGACCTTGACCTTTGACCCACTGACCTCAAAATCAATAGGGTTCATCTGCTGGTCATGACCAATAAGCCTACCTAGTATGAGGTCCCTGGGTCAAAGCGTTCTCAAGTTATTGATCGGAAACCGTTTTTCATGTTAAGGTCACACTGACCTTGACCTTTGACCCACTGACCTCAAAATCAATAGGGTTCATCTGCTGGTCATGACCAATACACCTACCAAGTATGAGGTCCCTGGGTCAAAGCGTTCTCAAGTTATTGATCGGAAACCGTTTTTCATGTAAAGGTCACACTGACCTTGACCTTTGACCCACTGACCTCAAAATCAATAGGGTTCATCTGCTGGTCATGACCAATAAGCCTACCTAGTATGAGGTCCCTGGGTCAAAGCGTTCTCAAGTTATTGATCGGAAACCGTTTTTCATGTTAAGGTCACACTGACCTTGACCTTTGACCCACTGACCTCAAAATCAATAGGGTTCATCTGCTGGTCATGACCAATACACCTACCAAGTATGAGGTTCCTGGGTCAAAGCGTTCTCAAGTTATTGATCAGAAACCGTTTTTCATGTAAAGGTCACACTGACCTTGACCTTTGACCCACTGACCTCAAAATCAATAGGGTTCATCTGCTGGTGATGACCAATACACATACCAAGTATGAGGTCCCTCGGTCAAAGCGTTCTCAAGTTATTGATCGGAAACCATTTGGTATTCCGACCGACCGACCGACCGACCGACCGACAGACAGACAGACCGACCGACCGACCGACCGACATGTGCAAAACAATATACCCCACTTTTTTCAAAAGGGGGCATAAATATATTAGCACCATTTAAATTAAGATGTTATTGTTTGCTTGATAAACTGCATCACTTTCAAGAAATTGTGCAAGTTACACCCTGAGAAGTATGATGTCAATCAAAACGATTCTTGTCCTGAAACTGGACCACTGTTCTGAATTGTGACCTTTCTAAAACAGGATGCTTTTACCCTGGGCCACACCAAACTGATGAATTTCTTATCGGATTAAGTTGAAAAAAGCAGCATTGGCACTCTGACCAAAAAAAACCTGTGTTGTTGCACATTTTTATCTTTCAATTAGAGTTACATTGAAATATAACATGAGTCTCTTGTGATATGTTGTCGATTCTCTTATGCTTGATGACAGGGAACTAGTTTACTTGTAAGAAGTGAGAAAGTTTGCCTTGATAATGGAGTTTCTTCCCTTGGAACCAAATTTGCCATGAAAAGGATGTTATGTAAATTATGTTGTTGTTTTTAAAACTTTGATGAAAATTCATTTATTGTTATTAACAAACACCAGACAACGAATGGCAGATGTATTAAAAAAATATGCTTAATCAATGCCTAAAAGATCAATCATATGTTTCCTGTCTGGATCAAAAAGTTACTATCTCTGCAAGCTTGGTAACCAACCTATGCAAAGGTGCACACTTTGCTATTTAAACCAAAAACACATGATAGTAATTATAAGACCTGTGTGCCATGAATTTCCAGTGTTAATGGCAGTATTTATCGGCCTGTGCCTTGCATATTTGGAAATAAAGTTGACTTTGGGAAAAGTACAAAATCAGGCCCAAACAGCTAATATAATGGCAAATATACATGTTTTAACTTTTGTATGCATACATTATGCTGTGAAATAGTAAGTCTTGTTAAGATTCTGTTTATATTTCAAGAAATTCATTCCTTTTTTATTCATGAACGAAATCTGCATGTATCAAATTAGGAAAAAAAAATTAATTGGAAAAAATGGACAGTTTTTCGCAAGGGGAAACAGCCTTTAGAAGACAGTAAATTGCACCCCAAAAAATCACTGATAGTGACATACAAACGCTGAACGTTGACACCTGTAACGAATACAATGTACTTATAAAACATGGTTAAATGATCAACTTCCTAACATAAAGAAAACTTAATTAGGAGGGAAACACTTTTGAGTCATACAAAAGTTTAACCAGTTTACACTGACTCTTTTCATAAGAAGCTATGGCTTGGACATACAACTAGTATGCTTCCTGTTATACAATATCGAATAAATTGACAAATATGCTTTACTAGAAAATGTGAAGCTTTTGTTGAACAGTAATATAGATTACAAAGTAACATACCTATTCAGGCCATTGGTTTCTATTTCATCAGGCTTATTACCATTCATTTTTAATTCCCCAGTCTATTCCTAGATAACATAATTTAAAACAGTGTACACTTCAAATTTAGACATGACATCTAGTTTGTTGTTGCCATATATGATGAAATTCCAGATTATAAAAAGTTCACACAGAAAAAAGAATGTCCAAATATTAAATAAAAATAAAATCAAAATGATATTCTAAAGGGTGTTAAAAGAAACATCTATTACATAAATGAGTCTACTCTTTGTTCTGGATGACTTTTGGCCTTATTCCAGAACATTCTGAATCATGACCAGGCAAATTGAAACAGTTTTTAGCTATGACATTAAAAAATATAGTAAACTAAAGGCTGAACAGTCTTGGAAAATTGAAGTTTGTCAGTATCTACACACCATTTAACAGAGTTCTTAATTCATGACTGTCCCATTGTTTAATAAATACAGGGTCATGGGTCATTTTTGTAGCAACCATCTTTTATTCATCATATTGAGGATCCTAGCCTTTTCAGTCCCATGATCAATCTAAACGTATTCACCCATGCCTAAGTTTGAGAGCAAAACAGTGTCTGACTCACAGTAACTACTTAAACCAATAGAAGTCAACCAACCACAATCGGTTGCGCAACACCCATGGTCGCCCCGTTGTGTGGTTACAAAGTTGTCCAAAAGGTTAGTACAAAAATCATTTAAGAAAACTTACAAAACGAGCACTTACCTCGCTAATTCTCGCAACAATCGTTCTACAAGGCCTTCCTGATCTGTTTGCTGTCTAGAATCCACAGTTTTACTCTTCGTCTACGACAAATAACTGCATTCAAACGCTAATGTTTACATATTGCAAATCCAACATGGAGTTTTGTTTTGGTTCTGACGATTTTGCGGGAATAAGTGTCACATGAGAGAGCTGACGTCATTTGACCTTCAGGCTGACCAATCAAATGTCTCGCTATTTTTATCGACCTGTAAAATCCCGAATTAGAACTTGGGAGAATAAGACGTTCCGAACCTGTAACAGTAATATATTTTTTTAAGGTTGATATAAATGTTAGTTTTTATACAGAATACGACTATTCCATACACATATTAAATATCTAATGACACTCCAGCTGGAAAAGACGCTTGTTGGATGATGTAACGTGGATCTATATTTAGCCAATACATAATCAGGTCAAGTACGGTCGTGTTTTGTTGTGATAGCACGCACACAACCAGCTGATTCGACTAGAATAAGTAGGTCACCTTTTCCACCTAAAGCCATTAGTTCATTTAAGCATCAATTATTGACAACTAGCCTGCACTATTTAATACAAGTTAAGACTCCAGTATGTGTACAGATTTCTTCCGTGCCTCTGTAAATGATGTTAATGTTTTATTACCATATATATATTATATTAATATATATTAGGTATTGTGATAGTATTGTTTTCACCTTCAAATTTGTACAGTAGTTTATGATATGCTTTCTGGTTTTCATAAATCCTTGTCAGGAAAAAAATATTTAAAATTTTTATATTTTTCACTGTTTTGAAATTCTAGCCAGCTCTCACTTTCATATCAATAAACACAACAGCGCGAACGGGGCTGGGGCACAATTTGATCTCTGGCCACACAGCAGGCTGGGGTAGCGACCTGGGGCCGTATTCAATAAGCATCATAGCGAATATTTTCATCTTAGTGAAAATTTTGTAATTTTTGACAATAATTATTTTAGATACCCTCTTCTTTTCAACAGATTTATTCATATGCATATATTGTAACGACCATTTTCTTGCTAATTTTCATATTTTTGGTGGATAAACATTGTCCATTTTCTAAAAAAACAAATTAGAAAAAATGACAATTTTTCACTTAGATAAAAATTGTTACTAAGATGCTTATTGAATACGGCCCCTGAACCCACTGACGACAGTTCCGAACTCATGTTACGTTCGCATGCAGTTTGGCGCGAATTTTTAAAACCTACAATAAACTGCCATTTTAAATCTTTAATAATCATAATAATAATAAAAAATTTGCGTGTGTTAGTGTTAAGAATGCAATATATCTCATCCCCTGAAAACCATAAGTACATTTTTTTAAATCGTGGCTTCGCCACATGTGAAATATATTAACTTATGGTTGGTGAAATATTATTATGAACCTACACTGAAACAATCAATTTTATTTTGAACAGTGTTTTTTTATGAAATGCAAGTGAATGTTTCGTTTTTCTGATTAATTTTGCTTGTTTACTTTGCAAGTTAATTGGACAAGGAGTGAAATGGTATGTGTGCTTTTATAATAACGATATCAAAGAAAACATGTTCACCATCCCTTACCGATACTTTCCAGCTATGTTTTTATCATTACCCTTGAACTTTTTGACATTTGTTTTGTAATTCAGTCATCAACAGAACGTGTCAAGGATATTTATTAGTTTCAAAAACATCAACAACCCACAAATGAATGTAGTTTTCAAGGTCACTGATACTGGGGTCAGGGGGCCGCTAGTAGCCCCTTGTGGTTCCAGGACAACGCCCTCGCCGCACTTGGCTATGGGTCCTGGGGCCCGGAAGCTCTTGGAATTAAGCCGTCCAGTAGAATAAATCTCAAAGGCTTTCCTGCACTTAGTTTGACAAAAATGAGATAGAAAAAAATCCACTCGATATTAACAAGGTCATCTCCAGAACAAATAAAATACAGACTCAACCAATGGTAAGGTGCGTGGGGGGGGGGGGGGGGGGTCGGGGATACCCCTTTTCGCGTTGTGCACACATTAAGTCATTGTCTGGTAAATCCACGATATTTGATTATCGTCGATGATACCCGGCTCCCGTGGTTTTATCGTCGATGATACCCCTGGTTTTACACGCCGTCAGCTAAAACGTTCGATTGTGTTAATTATTTCCTCCCTCGATGTCGTTGAACTTCACATTCTTTCTTTCTCCGTCGTCTATGTCAGTCGCCCTTAATGTGTATTTCTTTTGTCATTTGTCACGACAAAATGTCAATAAAACCCTGTTTGTTTTTTTTATATTATCGCATTATTAACTTAGTGCTTGCTTGTTGAATGATAAAGGAATGGTCATATCTTACAGTCTGAATAACAGATCCATGACAATTTGACTACAAAGTTTGTGGGTTTTTTTCGCCAAACAAGAAGGACGACTTATATATTACATATAATGCATCAGTATAATACGAAGGCAGGACGAACACTTCCCTCGCAAGATGCAATCGATTTCTTAACGACTATAAAGCGGACCTTATCTCCGCGGGAAATTGCTAATCAAGTTATGAATATAAAACCTAAAAAATATATTTTTATCACACAAGACGGATGACTTGAATGCATTTGGCACGTGGCTAATTTATGAATATAATAGTATTCGATCCTCGTGCGAAGAAGATATTTTTATCACACAAGATGGATGACTTGAATGCATTTGACACGTGGCTAATTCATGAATGTAATAGTATTCGACCCTCGTGCATAAAAGATAGTTTTATCACACAAGACGGTTGACTTGAATTTATTTGACACGATGCTAATGTATGGATATAAATAATAGTATTCGATCCACAAGCACCTCCCCCCCTCTCCCTCAAACGCGGTAAATATCAGATACGCATGAATATTCTAAACAATTTCGGATGACAAATAAATGTTGACATAATATATATCATCACGAAATCGGTGTTTACCTTCCCCGCAAGAAAGCTCCCCGCATTCGCAATTGATCTCAATAACGACTAAAGCGGACCTAAACTCCGCTGAAAAGTTTATAACAAGCTGTAACCTCAATCACATTCCAAGGACAAATAGCGCAGTGGCCTGTTATAATGCACTTCTGACAGTCTGAATAAATCTGACAATAGAAACTTGTTTTCAGTTTAAACACAAGAGCATCGGATTGGAATACGGGGCATACAGTTACGTAGTATTTTTGACAAAAGTACACTCACTATGGTGTAATGGCGGAGATCGACGAATAGTATTCGATCGTCTTTGGCGCGAAATTCATATTTTTAGAATTAAATGGAGGAAACCTAACTGAAGTATATTTCCGAAAGCGACGGTCGTCCTTTCATACAAAGTCAGACCCTCCTATACCGATTCGTATCAATCACAGGCAACAGTTACGTTGTCAGGACCCACCCTATGGCCACCCCCTCTAAAAAAAATAGTAATAGTAAATATTGGGGAAAAAAAATAGTGGAATTTTTGGTTGATATTTATGTTTTTATGATAAATGATCATGTTCCAATCATTTTTGGTCTTGAATTTTTTTTTTTTTACTAATTTTTTTTTTAGAGGGGGGTGGCCATAGGGTTGGTCCTGTCAACGTAACTGCTGCCTGTGGTATCAATAGAAGCATCGATACAAGTAACAAACAAACTGAAACATACAGAAATGGGTCCCACGTTTTTGACTTCTGCGTGTGATGTATTTCTTTGATATAATAATATGCTTAGTATAATATATTAATTAAATATGCTAAATATGATATAATATTCAAGTATTCATGGCCTTAAACACAGTCATACTCTGGTAGCCGCCATTTCATTTTAACTGAAGTCATCCGATTTCTTTCTATCGCCTCTAACTCAAGACATTGTGAGTTTGATCCCCACCACTTACTACTTTTTAACCAGGAAACGGCCTCAACAGTGTGTTCATATCAGTTGACAGTTGTCTTCACAATCAAGCTAAAATAAATAAGTGTTTATAAACTCAAGACTACATTAAGAAACAAGAATGCCATTCTACTCTTTAATATCACAAGAACATCGACTTCTACAGAGCAAAAACAAGAACTAACATAGTTATGAATTTTACACTGTCATAAATAACTTAAATTGGAAAAGCTCATGAACACAATGGTGAATAGATATTTCACATAGAGATGGAAAAATAGATTCAAAGGAGTACATTATTACTTGAAGTAATACACATGTATTTTACAATTTAATTGTCCAAAGCATAAAATGCTTTAGTTTTAATGATTTTATTTGAGACAAAAATGCAATATTAAGATAAAATCATTATCAACATTAATGATATATATCAGCAATGTAAAACCTACAAGCTTCTTGCAAATAATCAAATATTATATATGGCAAAAATGGGTAATTAACCATCAAATAATCGATTTCTGTACAGTCATATTACCACAATGTTAATCTACTGTGAATGTGCTATCTATCTGTGAGAATGTTTTTTCTTTTTCTTTGACTTTGATTTTGGAGGTCTGACCTCACCCGAAGGTTCACCGAGTTCTCGTTGGGAGCGTGTCAAGATTGGGAATTCCTCCTGCATTTCTCCCGCCTCAAGAACGCTTTGTTTCCTTGTCTTTCTGTGAGACACTACAGGAATTTCAATAATTTCACCAGTCGATGAGGCAGGGGACACAACATCTCGTCGACGTTTTCGTTTTGATTTCCTTACTGGTGGAGACGGTTCAGTAATAATACCAGCCTCAGAATCTGAATCAATTATATCCTCTCCTGCCATGGGAGTGAGTGGCGAGACTGGCCCAAGGGGTCCAGGGCTGACAGGTGATTTGCCCCGCCCACGTAGGTCTGGTGGGGAGGGAGTGAGCTCACCAGAGGAAGGCGGGGATGGCGTTCCGGTCATCATGGGGGCCCTATTTCTATGTAGCACTGGAGGTGAGTCACGTAGGAGGGGTGGGGAAGGGGAGAACCGTCTAGCCACCAGTCCGTGTGGTGGCGGTGAGGGTGAGATAGATTCATATGAGTCTGTCCTGCTCTCTCTGTGTGTTCGGCGTCTAGCAATCAAAGGGGGTGGTGATGGCGTTAGTGATTCCCTAATCCGTCGCATTCTTCCACTGAATTCTGGTGAGGGTGAATGTTCGAGGTAACGCCTATGCATGACAGGAGGTGGGGATGGAGAGGCATCTTCCCGGTACAGAGTTCCCCGTTCTGTGACCCCGGTACGCGTGGGTGGGGAAAGGGAATCCTCGAGGTACACAGGTGGTGGGGAATACATCGGGCGTCTCTCTGGAGGTGGTGAGGGGCTGGTGTCCTCACGGTAGAGGGTCCCCCTCTTTGTTACACCCGTCTTTCCGGGCCCCTCGTCTGGGGCATAGAAGTCATCCTCTCCATATCTGAAATACAACAGATAAGGGGATAAAATCTGTGGAATCTTGTTAATTTGGTTCACTATTTCCAATAAAATGAAGATTAAGGTGTGACAGGAAAAGCAATTTTTATGCAAATGACCATGAAGTTGAATAATTTAATTTGATAAAAGAAAGCAATATTATATTTCATTGCCATGATCATATGTGTATAGACTGGATGCCTTATATCACAATAGATCATACAATCTAATGATTAACAAAGTGAAGAATGCCTCAACCGTATTTCGATAAGCCATCAGCTGAACAGAACAGTAACTAGAAGCAAACACATGCTTAACATCTTTAACAGAAACAAGAACAGCAATGATATAACAAGAATAAAGAATAAATTTACTATAAATCTGAAGTTTCATCCTTGTCCTTGGGCCTATATTTTAACATAATGCAAATTTCATTTAAACATGTCACTCGTAAAACTTATTTCATGCTTTTGCAGTGGGTTATTGAAAAATAAGAGTGGACTGTAACCTAATAAACCCACGGTTCGAAACTGTAAGTTTATTGAAATATAATTTCACCGTTACTCAAAGTTGAGCCTGTTTCACTTTATAAAATGAACATAATCACAATGCTAGGTAAAAGACTTAATTATGCCATTCTTGGTATGACATCATTTGTCTAAAATTTGGCAGGATATTCCAATTAAGTATCAATTTACTGTTGATTTTTGTGAGTTATAACAGTTTTCATCTCATGAGCACCAAAAGAAAAGCCCCTCGAGAAGAATATTTTTTGATGCTCACTCGGTGAAATGTTCTGCTTCCTCACACTAACAATCTGCTATATCATTTATGAGTTAGTGTAACTTCTTTGATTACCAGAGATATCATTAATGACCAAGGTCGAGAAAGAACCCAATAATTACCAGGTAATGTCAGAATGAAAATGACGACATTGCACAAGTTATCATTGAATAACAGTAACAAAAGCGTGTAAGAGCATAACTATTACGGAACATTTTATAAAACATATAATGATATTTGTGCAACATGAAATTTTTCTTTGAAAACAAGCAAACAGAAAAGCCTAAAACAAGCATTTTCCATTCTTTCTGAAGCAGGCCCTATGTCTTAATACACTGAAGTACTTACTCAAAGGGTCTCCCCCAAGGATCAGGCCTGGCGTGTCTTGGGCCCCCAGGGCCAGGGGGATAGTAGGGCTTCCCTGGAGACATTCCGGGACCCCAAGGGGATCCATCTGGGCCATGCATGGGGGATGGGTACCTCCCTCTTACCAAGGGTCCCCTTGGTGGACCTCGAACCATCGGTGGCATGGGCCTCATTGGGAAAGGTCTGAAATTGAGTCATGAAAAAGAATTGAAAATGGAGCAATAAACTGAGCAAGTCACACCATGTCATGATTGTGCACATTCAAAATAGCCAAAAGTAAATGTCTTATTATCATTAAGCATAAGGATAAATAAATTGTTAATGATATAATTTTATGTAAACTATGATTAAAATTTGTATAGGTATAAGTTCAGTATATTGATTCTCAGCAAATTCTTTTTATCAAAATAAAGTTAAATTATTTCTCCTGAACTCCTCATTTTCAACCAATTTGTAGTTCCAGTATATTTATATACATGTATAACAAGTGAACAAACATCTAACATTTCTAACATCTTACCCAGGAGGCATAGGTCCTCTCGGACCCAAAGGCCCAAGTGGTGGGCGTGGTCCCAAAGGCCCAACTGGCCCGCGGGGACCAAATGGGGGAGGAATCATTGCCTGCTGCCTCGCACGCTTGGCTGCCTCTCCAAAATCCACAAATGCCACAGGCCGAGCTTTGCGCCTCCTCTCTGCTTCTGAATCCTCTGAGAAAGATGACTTAGAAGATATTGAAGAGATAGACCTTGAACGTGACCTTGAGACGGACCTAGAGCCAGATGTGGACCTTGATCGAGACCTTGACCTTGAATATGATCTTGATCTGCTGTAGGAATGTGACCTTGACCTTGATTCACTGCTTATTGAGGAGAGTGACCTTGATCGTGACTTGCTCTTATTTGACTTCCCTTTCTTGGAATAAGATGATTTGCTTGAAGATGAACTACTTCTTCTGGAAGACCTTGACCTACTTGATTTACTTGAGTCTTTTGACTTATCTGCTGTTCTGCTTCTCTTAGGTGACCTAGATTTGGACTTGGATTTTGATCTTGATTCCCTTTTCCTTTTCTTGCTTGAAGCCTTGCTACTCACTGTTGTATGTGAGCTTTCTGAACCACTTGGTGAGGCAGGGGCAAGAGGGAGGTCAGACTTCTCTGCTGCAATGTTTGTCTCTGTGGGGGGTGGAGGCAGAGGGGGCAGGGGAGGGGGTGAAGATTCCTTAGGAGGGGGTGGGGGCTCGCTGGGAAGTGGGGGTGGGGTGGTCAAAGACTTCCGAGAGAATGAGTGTCGTGGTTTGTACAGGTCGTTTGTGTTGTAGCTCTTCCTAGATTTGTTTTCTGCTCTATCGTACTTGCCCTCTGTATTACTTCTGTAAAACGAACATTACATCCAAGATTAAGCAAAACTAACGTTTTGTTTTTCTTCAGTATAATGTCCTTTTCTTGTAACCGAAAACCCTCCATAATTTAACAACGATCACAACATACTATCTTCAATTTAACAAGTTGAACATAGTAAATTGAATCAAACAGGAACTTTTTAATGAAACATAGAACCAAACAGGAACCTTAATACCAAACAATTTCTATACCTGAGTTGTCTCCCCTCAGCTTGACTGGTTGGCAAAGATTTCTTGCTGACTGGTTCAGCAATGTCTGCATGGCTTCCATGCCGTTTTCGTTTCCGTCGGCTGTCTGCCCCACCACCAGACTGGTCAGACACCTCACTCGACGTGCTCTTGGTTTCCTCGTTCACCTTGCTTCGGGAGCGTGTCACCCGGATGGTCTCCGCAGCAGCAGTTGTGTCAGCTTGTGTTACCTCCAATAGCTGTGTCCCATCTGTCATATATGTCTCAGTGCCATCTGAACAAGGAGACCTTTCTTTAACAAGTTTGACCACCACAAACATTTTTTACAATAACATACCACTAAGGACCAAAATTAATGATAATGTATAGCAATTATTTTTGGTGATAAAGGTAAGTTTTTATAAAAATATTATCAAAATTGGCAAGATTTAAATATATTTGGCTTTTAACACATGGAAACTAGGCGTGAGACTAAAATGAAAACAATGCTGTACGGAAGGTTACACAAAACCAATATTGTAAAAGGATCGCTCATCTGATAAATTGAACTTTTGCAAATGCACTTCTATTGTGTTCATAAGATATTTCTATGAATTGAGCTAGTATCCTATTTTTTTCATACCACAAAAGATACATTCAAACTTGGAAATGAGCAAAAAAATCCGAACAAATGCAAAATAAAACGAAAGAATCAAGATGATTTTAGTTATTTACATCAAAGGTCAACCTTATTCATTTTTTTATGGAAATGCAAATTCTGTCTAAAAACTACAAGGATGGTTAACAAACTTGCTTCAGTAATAAAACAGTGATATGAAATAGCGTAGACCAAATTTTCTTTTTGGCCCTTAATAACACCTACCTGAGATTTTATTGGTTCAAACATTCTGTATAAATACCATGTGAGGATTTGCATAGAAATATTTAAGCTAGAGAGTAAAGGAGATAAAAATTAAATGTTTTTAAAAAATCAATGGCAATCACTCCTTTTCTTTATAAATCAAATGGGCTTAACTCAGGACCAAATGACCCCTAAAATCAATAGCGGTCATCTACTGGTCAGAACCAGCATCCTTGTCAAGTTTGATGACCATAGGTTCAGGCATTGTTATCATTTGGACAAGCTTTAACAACCTTTTAAGGTCACTGTGACCTTGACATTTGACCCAATGACCCCTTAAATCTTTAGAGGTCATCTAATTGTCATGTCCAACCTTCATGTCAAGTTTGATGACCATAGGTCTTGGAGTTATCACTCGGACAAGCTTTGGTCTACCGACCAACCAACCGACCAACATGTGCATAGCAATATACCACCTCTTCTTCGAATGGGAGGGGGGGGGGGGGGAATAATTCTTGACTTCCTGGTCAGATTTGGCCTAAATTAAACTTGGCCAAGATCGTGAGGTCATAAACATTGTGTCCAAATTGAATGAAGTTGATAATGGAGGGCTAATAAACTAATTGTGGACAACTGACGCTGGACAAAAGTTGATCACAAAACTCACCTTTAAGCACTTTGTGGTCAGGTGGGCTAAAAAGAACTGTTTTTGGATCATAATATGTAAGACATTTAGTATTTTTCTGCCTCACCCTCAGTATACTGTATATCATCTCCCCCACTCGTCTGCAATATGTATGTCTCCCCATCCTCTGTTGTGACAAGCTCGCCCTCTCCTGCAATCTCTGTGAACTCTACCGTCTCCATGGTAACTGGTGCCTGACCTTCACCCTCCCCGACCGCCTCCGGAAGGGGAATCTCCACCAGCTGGATCTGTTGGGCACACAATTAATAGAATAAAATTTACTTTAATATGGCAAAGTTAGTTTCAGGACAGTAACAGCACTATCTAGGCTATGACTTTTGAAAAGAAAAGAAAAAAATGGCGTAAAAATGCTGAAGAAGTGGCATAAATGACTTCTTAACATGAAATAGAAAAATAGCTTGGAATAAACCTCAACTGAAAACTACTACAAGCGATGAGATTCTTTAGAAGAAAATAGTACATATAACATTAACAGTCTTGGTTTGAATAAGACAGCAAAGCTGCAATTGTAGTTCTAAATAGGCAACACCCCTAGCACCAACTTCAGTGGTGTTTTATTTTCTAACCACTTATAATTTCAAAGTGAACCCTGAGTGTTGTTCAGGTACCTCTTCATTGTTAAACTCCACAGTGTTGGGGTCTGTTTCTATCTCCATCTCTACAGTCTCCTCAATGACCATCATGTCCCCGTAACCTTGGCTCAGGTTGGTCCCTGGCTCCTTGTACTCGTACTCATCAGATAGAAACCTGTTGATGGAATATTTCACAGGTAACAGTAGAATTTGCAAATCTGATATGTCTGCAGGCGGAAATATTAAAGGTCACCAAACTCACCATGCCCACGACCTTTCACCTACTTGCCCCAAAATAAATAGGAGTCATACACACCAATGACCATTGTGCTTAAATGTATAAAGTTTAAAGACTCAACAACATGTTATTAAACAGAAATTAATCAGAAAAGTATGATGACGCTAATGACAAAAAAGTAATCCCTATGTTTCTACGATACTTCATGGGTGATAGAATAATACAAAAAGAAAAATGCTCTGTTTTTCAATAGGCAACTTATGCCCTAATTATCTAAATCTAACATGTGAAATCCTCTGTTAACAGATCAGAAGCACAATTGGAGTTAAGCCTCAATGTAAATTAAGTAAAGTAAGCCTCTATTTAGTGGCTTATTGAAAGTACTTACATTTTGATGGAAGGCGATGAAAGATTTTTTAAATCTCATTTTTTTTAATTGATACTCCTCTGGATCATATCAGGTGTTTTTCTTGTAAATAACATTTGAATACTCTTTAAAGCCCAATTCAATTTAACAGGAATCCTATGAGCAATTTCGTACCTTGGAAATATAGTTTTACTTCAATATTGAAATCTCTACAAATCTGTACAAAATCACTCCTGGAATACTTAATAAACTTTCACCATGCAAACTTCATGCCTTACCTTTTATTCCTGCTTTTTTGCCTTCTACTCCTTCTCTCCATCACCTTCTGTTCTTTCAGCTCCGCCTTCAGTTCTTCCTTCGTTTTTTTCTTCTTTCTCTCCTTCTTGTCTGGAGAGCTCCCCTCTCCCACACTCGAGTCAGCTCCAGCCTGGGTGTCCGCCATACTGGTGTTAGCAGCTTCATTGAATTCCGATTCAGCCATACTGGTATCATGTGGATCCTTAGAGTCTTTGGAGTCAGTTCCACTGTTCTCTACTTCAGCATGAGACTCAGCAACACTTGTGTCAAGAGATGCAGCACTTACATCTTCAGCAGCATCAGATGTCTCTGTAGTGATGCTGGTGTTTGCTTCTGTTACTTCTTCTGATTCTTTTTCTTCTCCCTCTTCTTCAGTAGCTTGAATCATGGCTACTTGTGTTGGTTTATCTTTTTATGGAAAACGCATATATTTGATATTTGCAACTTACAAGAATATTTATATGAAAAAAATGTGATTTAAATTAGATTATTTTTATGTTGCATAAAATTAAGAATATCATCTTTGAAAGAAATCAAAAATGTGTATGTACTTAACATAAATGAAAGAAACTTCTCAAATTTTCAGGGCAACAACTCACCTTCTATTGTCTTGTCTGTACCTTCTATTATCTTGTCTGTATTACTCAATTCTTTTGTTTCCCCAATTTCTGACTCCTCTACGTCCGTTTTATCATCACTTTCAACTTTTTCTTGTTTATCTGACTTTGCATTAGATTCAATATGTTCTTCCTTGGCTACAATACTATCTACTGCTTTGTCCTCAGTTATTTCAGCTTGTTTGTAGACATCAATCTCTGCATCAGGTGTTGTAGAGTGTTGCTTTTCTAATGCTGTCTCTTCATTGTTTTCATTGACTCCAGTTTCTTCTTTTACCATCTCTTGTTTGTTTTCAGATTTTTCTTTCAATGTCTCAGTCAGTTTTGTGTCTTCTTTTGCAGATACATTTTCTGACTTTTCCTCAGTTTCACCCGCTGACTTTTCATCAATTTCACTCACATCCTTTTCATCAACATCATTTGACTTAACAACATTGTCTTTCTGACTGGTTTCTTCTGACTCATTTTCTACTGCTACCTCTTCATTAGCAACAATCTTCTCATCCTCAGTTTTATTTTCTACAATTTCTTCACCACTTCCTTGAACCTCTTTTCTTTGTTTCACTTGCACTTCAGCCACCTCATCTTTAACAATCGTCTTAACCTCAGTCATTTGGTCATCCTTTTGTGCTGCTATCTTCATCTGTTCATCTCCAACTTTCCCTTCCTCTTCATCTTTTGCACAAGTTTCTCCATTCTCAATTTTCTTTTCTTCAGCCTCATTTTTCTCAATCACACTGTTTTTTTCAATGCCATTTTTCTTGTCAGTTTCATCTTCTTCATCTTTTACTTTCATTTTTTCCATGTCAGATTTCTTATCTTCTTCTTCTTGCTTACCTCTAGCTTCTCTCTTTTCTTCTTCCTTTGCTTTTGCTCTTTCCAGTTTATGTCTTAATTTCTCTTCTTCCCGTTCCTTTCTTTTGGTTTCCAACTCAGCTCTCCTTTGCAGCCTTTTCTGGTACCTCTCTTCTTTCTCTTTGGCCTGGATTAAATGAATTATATTTCTACAATAACTTGGTTGAATACAGCTGTTGTGAGCAGCAACGATCATTATAAAATTTACATGAACTGCAACAAGCAGAAATGGGTCTTAAAGTCATTCAAGAATGTGATTTAACTGGCAGTTGAAGGGCTAAAACCATTCCAGTAAGGGATTTGGTACCTACTTTAAGTCTCCAATAGAGTGAAGTACCCAGTCCACTTGCAACACTGGCTTAGAAGAACCTTTGTTTCATATCAGTTAACAAAACATATTTCTTTTTTAAATGTTTTGTGTGGGGGGAATAAAGAATGATCAGTTTTGGGCATCAGATAAGGTATATTTTACATATGATACAAACATAACATATCCTTTGATATCAACAATGTGTCACACCATAGTCAATGCCATCCTATGGTCAGTCATAGGAGCCTATGATATCATAGATACCACTTTATTATAGAAAAGTTTAGTATCAGACCCATTTCTGCTTGATGCTGTTCATCTAATTAAATTACAATTACATTTAATTAGTAAAGTTTAGTTTATACTAGTTTATATTAGCTTTGAGTGTGATAACAGAAAGCATGCTAAAGTCCATTTCCTGGGTAGAAACCAGTACTAGTTTCCATTTTTGAAGGCAAAGACAATATGGCCCACTTGAGGGTTTAAACCCATCACCTCTTTGGTACCAGAGGCAACCACCTTTTCCACAAAAATTATTCTAACAGGTAATAAGCAATGCAAAACATGCAATTACTAGTAGATGAAAATTATTTAATGGTAATAACACACAGACTAATTACTGATAAAGAAATAAATAAAATTTGAGCAGTTTGAAATGAAATACACCTCAATTTCAATATTTACAATTTAAAATTGTTTAAGCTGTTTTTCAAACAAAAATAGATTAATAGGAGAGCAGTGTATAGTTTCTTTATCAAAATGCTTTAGTTATTCAACATCATATAACATTTGAATAAATATTTCAAACACTTGAACGAGTCATATTTTAACCACATAATACAAGGCGGCAGTGTGTGAATTCAGTTCTTTTAGCTGTATTGAAACAAAAGCTTAAGGTTTAATTAATCATGCTCCAGATAGATAGTTATTTCTTAGTTTGTACTAATTTTATTTATCTCAATTTTGATGAAAGCTGACAGATTATGGAATATTTCCAGTGTAGAAACTGTAATGGCCTCCATTTAGAGAGGCTATCAGAAAAGTTGATTTCTCTAAACCACTCAATTCTAAACCACTATACCGGTCAAAACACAGGTAGATTTCTGCCTTATAATTTACCTATACCAACAAACATAGACAAAATATGAACATGACAAATAAAAAAACACTAAATAACTGGGAACCCATCAATGACATAAAACATTTCCAACACAGGAAAACCAAATAACCTTTGGAAAGTATGGTAAGCTTAAGTAAGCAAATTGAAGGCTCAAAATAGCTCTTATTCTTAATAGATGATGAGCAGAATTTGAAAGTTAACTGCTGATTGCATAATCAAAATCCTGTCGTATTCCTCTCATGTTATTTTAAACTTATATATGTATATTTGAATCAGCAGAAAATTCCTTAACAAATTCCTGAACTGTATGAGCCTTCAATTTACATTAAAGGCCAAAATAATATCGTTACAGTCAAGTGACGTTTCTTTTTCCTACGCTAAAATGAAATTTAACACAGCAGCAAATTAATATTGAGGTGAATGAATGGCTTTTGCAACAATAAATAAGACTATGTTTTGAAAAGAAAAATCAGAGGTCATTTTGAGAAGAACTACAAGTTAACCATTAGTATAATAATGTGTTGGATAATAATGTATTGGGCTATATTAGTGCCTAATTCCTGACAGTAGTTATGCAGATACCTAATGAAATAATTACACAGCAAATCTATAGATTAGATTATCCATAGTGCAAAATTTATCATAAAATAAACAAAATACACCAAAATGAATTTAAATTAAAATTAATCTAGATGAATTCATTTAAGTTAAAATAGATCTGGAAAAATGAATTTATGTTTAAATAGATTATGATGGATGAATTTAAGTAAACATATACCGGTATCTAGATAAATTGATTTAAATTCATTTCGAATTAAAAATTATTCAATATTAATTTTTTCTATAAAAGAAAGAGATTTGAATCTTCCCAGCTGATGAATAAAAGCACCAGACTCACAGGGGCATCTCAGTGGTCGAAATTAGCACAAACCAGCAAGGCCTGCACTGGTAAAATGCTTTCTGAGCTTGCTTAAATTCTGGGTTTTATACAGAAGGTCTTGTTAAAAAATGTAATGACGAGCAATAGTATCTGAACTCAGGCTTGTTCATCCAAAAGACTTTCGATGAATGGCATCTAAATATACAGTGGAAATCCATTTTCAGCAAAATTACATTAATTAATTTGCAAGGGTGACAAAATGTTCGAGGAGAGGATTGAGTTGATGTTTCATTACAATAAAATGACATACCCCAGTATTTTTGTTTTTTTGGTGAGGCTGATTCTAAATATATTCCTTTATTAAAAGAGCCTTACTAATGAGGTACTTAGCTTCATCAAAAAAGCATGGATCTGTTTACAAAAAGTCCCTCAACTTTGCCCCTGGGGAAGAGGTGTTCCCTTTAAACTCCTGGAGCCTGTTTCAATATGATATCTTAGTTGTAAACCTTATGCAGCTGCTGATATGCTAGGGGACACCCATTAAAATATGGACAGAATTTATATGATAAATGTTATACAATATTTTTATTGAAACTCAATTTATGCCAAACACAGGGTTATGCGTGAAAAAAAAAATCTTAAAGGGGCTAGACACCAGATGGTCGGAAAATCAGCAAATACAGTATTTCCTCAAAAAAACCTAGAATTGGCAATGAGAGCTAGTAGGCTGATTAAACATCACTTTACATGGTTAAAATATTAAACGCAACAATCATGTTGCCACATTGTGTTTCTCCGATTAAAATAGCGCATAATGTTTTCTCATATATGAGTACAAATAAATATACCGAAGCTATTTTTAACTAAATGGGATTAACGTGGTTCTAAACCCAAGTTAATTTCAAATTGGAAAATTACGCAAAAACTGTGAAAGATGCAGGTGTTGTAAGCGATGTGAAACATCAGTAAGTAAGATTCAATGTAATTCAATGCGTTGTTGACAACAATGTCAATTTAATGTAAGCTTTTGACAATATTCTCTCTTTCTTGCAATTGTATCATCTGGTGTCTGGCCCCTTTAAGCCTAACAATCTTTATTGAAACAGGACCCTTGGTTTGAAGTTTTTAGAGCCTTAGATTGTTTTGTTACAATATATTCTATTTATTTGTGCTTAGGAGGTGGAAATCTGCGGAAAATTTTTCACCCCTGTGTTAAGCATTTTCTTCAGGTGTAAAGTATAAAAATCTTAATGCAATGTTTCTTACTTTATGAAAATATAAATTAGGAACCAAACCAATTTGGACAAATTTTTATGTATGTACACTATCAAGTTGCATAGTAGTTGCAAAATTATAACTTAATAAAAGTGTTAGGAATTAGGCACTTTCCCGGTTTGATTCTTCAATAAGCATGAACAAAATATAGGAGCAAATGCTACACATCTACAAAAATAGAGTTAAAAAGCATTAAATTAGCAAAATAAAATCAGAACATCTGTACAAAGATATCGTTCTATAACTTTTGCCCACTGAGGTCATAAGTTTTGCAAGTCGAACCATATTAACTAAGCTGAACCAAGGGCAAACTTTTGTTGCATTATTCAAATAATGTGTCATACAGCCTTAATATACACGTACTTGTTCATTAATGCTTAAGAAAACCTGGATGAAGTTGTCAAGCAAATGTATGAGGGGTAACTGAATACATTTAAACACCTTTTATCTGAAATTATGGATATTTCAAATTTATTTTTTGGTCCTGATTTCATTTATTTTTTGTTCAATTAAAATCACTATCATTAATTCAAATTCGCTATTTCCAAATGATCACAGCTTCGAAGTTAAAATTACGGTCCCGATTCTGTACTTCACACCTATGTATCAATCCTTGTTTCAACTCGGTCATTTCATAGTTTTGACACCATTATCATGGGTGAAAGTTTGAATTTGTCAAAATATTGAAAAGAGGGTGTTTACATAGGGAAATGCCATTTTTACAATACATAATAAAGGATAAATATTTTCCAAAATACTGAATTCAGTATCAATACTAAAAACTTTCACCCATGCATTATGCAATAGCATGCTAGGCATCAGCTTGAGCTTGAAATGAAGCACAATTACAATTATTGATTGTTAAAAAATGACAATGAGCTTGCGTATATAACATACATCGATGTCAGATATTGAGAGATTTATTAAGAATATAAGTATCTATCATGTGTTTCCGGTACGGATAGCAAAATCCAAAATCCGACCCGAGGGCACACGCGTAAGCCTCGTTACCGGTCACGCAGCGTGCCCGATGGTGGGATTTTTCGATCCGAACCAGAAAAAACATGACTGATATTTTTTCTTGCATACAAAAAATAATGAATTTGTGGAAAAATCTACGTAGAAAAAGCACTTTTGTACATTACACCAAAAGGCGCATGCTACGTTGAGTACTGACTTCATAAAGCGCAGTAATTTTAAATCTCTATTGACGTCAAACAGTTCCTTTAAAAATCGCGCTTTAATGAGTATTTATTTTCAATTTTAATTAAAAGTATTGTAAACTTATATTTTTGAATCCGCTTTAATGAAATTGCATAATATACTTGTCATAAACCATACAATAAAAGAAATAAAAAGTGGCCCGTTGATGAGCGTGACTCATCTTACATGGGAGGTGTAAGATGAGTTTTTCCAGCACCGGTCACATGACCGGAAACACACGTCCGGTATGCAAGAAATCGCATTTACCAGCTTACAGGCGTGCCCTCGAGTCGGATTTTCTATCCGTACCGGAAACATATGATAGATACTTATAATCTTCAAGTTTTTATATTTTACGTCACCAATAACTCTTGAATGCTGTCATTTTCTAAAAATTGTTAAACCGCATAATCGGTAATCCGATCTGGGTCCTGTCGCCTTCAGATTAATGGTGTTTCAATGTAATGTTCATAATGATAGTTTAAACACAAAACTTTGAATTAAAGAAATCTGTTTCGTCATTGCCCAAAAACACTGATTATAGATAAGCACCAAAATATTTATAAAATATTTATAAAACCATACAACATCCATTGACATCCCTTAAATAATGACATTTAATTTTAACAAAGGGAGGTAAAAACTTACAATCCTGGCCTTTCTTTCCTCCCTTGATTCCTCGTCCTCACTATCGCTGAAATTGTACTGGAGCGACACAAGCTTCCGAGGCTTCTTAGAGGTAGCTGGCGAGGTACCTGGTAGGCAAAAGTAGCAAGACGCTCAGTGTTAGTCAACATACAAGGATATTGCAAAATGACCAATAAAACTCGCTGCGCTTTTAAAGCTAGTGGCTTTATAATAGTGGTTGTGGTATCAGACCCACAAATATGTGAACTTTTTTACTTCTTCTGACCCAATATGATTTTGTAATCATTAGAAATGGTTCTGTGTGCAGAAAATGAAAATCGTTATTCCAGAATAATATGACCTTCAAAGATTGCGAATTATATGTCCAATTTCAGTTGAAATAAAGCGAAAATATTCAAAAATATTATGACCTTCAAAGATTGTAAAATTATATGTCCAATTTCAGTTGAAATAAAGAGCTAACTGTTATAACTTATTTTGCATGACCTTTCGGTCATTTTATTATACATAAAAGTAATCAGCAAGAAAACATCTTTCAAATGATGCCCAAATTAAATGGAGTCATCAAAATGTAATGTTAGGGTTAATTCCCTGTCGGAGCTTTGTAAATGATTATAACTGCTTTGTAAAAGATTATAACTGCTTTGTAAATGATTATAACTGCCCTGTAAAAGATTTTAACTGCTTTGTAAACGATTATAACTGCTTTGTAAATAATTACGACTGCTTTGTAAACGATAATGACTGCTTTGTAAACAATTATAACTGCTTTGTTAATGATTATAACTGCTTTGTAAACGATTATAACTGCTTTGTAAATAATTATAACTGCTTTTCATGGGAATGGTAAATGATTGTACTGCTTTGTAAATGATTATAACTGCTTTGTAAAAGATTATAACTGCTTTGTAAATGATTATAACTGCCCTGTAAAAGATTTTAACTGCTTTGTAAACGATTATAACTGCTTTGTAAATAATTACGACTGCTTTGTAAACGATAATGACTGCTTTGTAAACAATTATAACTGCTTTGTTAATGATTATAACTGCTTTGTAAACGATTATAACGTGCCATACAAGATCTTTAAAGCTAATGTTACATTTTCATCATTATAAATTTATAATGTAACATGAACCTTTCTTTTCCCTTACCCTCATCAAATAGCGCCTTCAATAAATGTCAAATAGACCCTGAGAAAGATAGATTAGCCTTACTTGTGTAACTTAACAGAATTTTTTCAATCGAAGTTGGAAGCCTCAATTTGGAAACAAATCCTCTTGCACTCGGATCAAATTAAACTATCATAATATGTCAAGAACTCATCTATGCAACCTTTTAATGTAGCTCTATCCATTGTTAAATATTTTTTGTATTAATGTAGAACCTGTTGTGTCAGCTGTGATCGCTGCTTCCTGACCAGTGGGCAGGGCTGTTTTCACTGGGCTGGGTTCAGGTGGAGGAGCTACATCAGTGCTCACAGCTGATTGGCTGACCAACTCCGCCTCTTGGCTCTCTTTGGCTGCTGCTTCTAGAGATTGCTTTATTTCCTTTTCTTTAGCCACTAAAACAATTCCATAATGATATAATCAAGATTAAAACATTAACTGAATCAATAGAAACTATAGAAAATTATTGTATGGTCTAATAATTGAAAAATTCTCATTCAGTGTAGTAATACTGAATGCTGAAACCATAATACCCTTTAACAAGATTTTTCAAATTTCAAACTACATAAGCTCATACATTAAATTGGGCATGTGGCAGCCAGGCATTCATAAAGACATTGCCTTTGAATCCTTAGATGTTGGCTCTTTATTTTTTTGAGGTAATTAATTTGCCTGGTAATTTTGACATTCAAAATATTCATAAGGCTTGAAATTGAACTGATTTTCTCCCTTTTACGGACAGTTTTCTTCCAATAAAAACAGGAAGAGGCCCCATCCTAGGAAATAGGAATAACAACAGAAAAAAAACTGTGTTCAGGACATAAAATCTCCAGATATCATTTCATAGTTTGTTAAAATGTGCATAATTTGAAGAACGTTTCAAGGGAAAGACAACAGTTCATTGTAAAGGCTGCTTTAAACAAGACCTGTCACTGAGACAGCCACTCCACTATTCCCTCACTTTTATATTTAAGTATTGAAGAGTTTTAGTGAAACAAATTGCATGGATCACTCTAAAATTGGAATAAACCGTAATCAACATTTCTATGTTAAATAATAAAAGGGCAAATTTTGCATTATATGCAAGAGAGAGATATCCTTCTTGAATGTTTAAAGTTTCAATGCAATGCATCTAGTAGTTGCTGTGTTATTGACTGATATGTGCTAACATGAATAACCTAAACCAGAAATTCTGTGTGGAATACGGGTTATAAAGGGGCAAAATTTAAATTATATGCAAGATCCGAGTTATTTTACTTCATTAATTAGCAAGTTTTGATGGTTTGGAACCTGTATATTTAGTATCAATGCAATACATGATGTATTTGCTGAGATATTGAATTAAATGCAGTAACATGCAAAACTGTAACCAGAAGGTTGGATGTTTAAACACTGTTGTATAATGTCTCAATGCAATACATCAGGTAGTAACTAGTAATTAGCCTATGTGTGATTACACGCAAAACCTTTACAAGAATTTCTATGTCAAATAATAAAGGGTAGTACAGCTCTCCTTATTCTAGTCAAGCTCAATATATAAGCCCTGAATGTTAATGATATATAATTTCTAATACAGTTAAGACTAAATAAAAAATACTTAAATACAACAACAAGCAAAACCCAACACTCATAATTATGCTGTTGTTTTTTAGTCAAACAAGGGGAGTTACTCAACAATTATTCAAGCCAAATTTGTGACCCTTGATATACAGGTTTGTTTTATCACTGGCAATGTGTGTACCAAGTTTCAATTGAATATCTTGACCAGTTTTTTAGTTATAACCAAGGTTTAAGTTTTTTCCAAGCTAATTAAGACAAAAACAACATGAGTATGACAATACCACAGCATTTTTACCTGAAATATGGAAAATGTACTAGCCTGCTTGTTCTTTCTCTCTATGCAGCTGTTCAAGGCGGGACTGTAGAAAAACAAGGTCACTGTCCGCATCACTATTCTCGCTCTCATCAAAGTTTGAAAGGTCACTTGTGTGTACAGAGCTAACATCACTCAACACATCTGAATCTTCCAGCTCCACTTCCTGTATTTAATGTTGAGCATTGTTAGCCATGACCAGGTATGAAAATGTAGATTGTGTTTTATTTCTACGAGGTTTTCATATTCACAAATGGATAAGGTCATGACTTTAAAACATAGTGC
Organism: Mya arenaria; assembly: GCF_026914265.1. Lineage (NCBI taxonomy): Eukaryota > Metazoa > Mollusca > Bivalvia > Myida > Myidae > Mya > Mya arenaria. Next base: position 54,387,965 of record NC_069133.1, on the reverse strand, counting down.
ATATTCACAAATGGATAAGGTCATGACTTTAAAACATAGTGCATATTCACAAATGGATAAGGTCATGACTTTAAAACATAGTGCATATTCACAAATGGATAAGGTCATGACTTTAAAACATAGTGCATATTCACAAATGGATAAGGGCATGACTTTAAAACATAGTGCATATTCACAAATGGATAAGGTCATGACTTTAAAACATAGTGCATATTCACAAATGGATAAGGGCATGACTTTAAAACATAGTGCATATTCACAAATGGATAAGGTCATGACTTTAAAACATAGTGAAATAATGCATTAAACCAATGTCAGTAAATGTTTAAATAGTGGCATCAGAAATTTTAAACCACAAATTTGGCAACAATAAAAATATGTGAATAAAAAACCTCAAAATTAAAGCAATCTATCATACTGTACTGTATGAAATGATTGAGTATCATATGTATTCATAATACCCTTGTTGATACCAAGGCAGGGAAACTCTTGAGGAAATAAATAAATAAACAATAAATAATGAATTTTCCCCAATTTACAATACAATACCATTAACAGTATTTCCAAGCCATTAAAGTTCACAATTCAAAAATGTTTTAAAACATTCTGGTCTCAACCTGACCTGAATATCTTCATTCCATGCAAACTTGTATGGCCGCTTGGTAGATATCCCAGTCTGCCCCCTGCCGGTGCCGTCACCCTTTGCTTTAGCCAGTTCTTCGTGGAAGGCTTTCCGGATCTGTTCATTGACGGCCTTTTCTGCGTCATCCGTCTCTCCTTCAGGCATTGGAATGTCCTCCAAGGAAATATCCCCTTCTGCTACATATTCATCAACAACCTGATGAGAGCCCAAAAATATTAATTTTAGAATAGTCAATATTGTCATTCATTGAAACATATTATTGACTGCCTGTATTATTTAGAAACAATTTGAATTTTCAATTGTGATTTCCTCCAAATATTGCACGTGTCCAAGGTCCCTAATAAATGATATATTCAGACTACTAGAATCTTCACAAAAAAAACAGATATGGCATGCCATCAAATCCAGACTATTCTGGATTATTCAAGAGTAAAACTCCTTTATTTTCATGACAACTAAGTACATTCATATGGTTCATTTTGTAGTTTCATACATAAAGTAGGTATTTGAAATAAATAAAAGTGTTTTTGTGATACTGATTTTTCATTTGTTGTTACTAATCAATACAGAGTATTTATTTTCCTATGCATACAAAGTTCACCAAGATCAGGTAAGGGCTATTCCATTTTAACATATAACCCACAGGGGGGAAGGCACTTGTAGATTATGCCACCCCATACAGAAGCAAATTTACCCTATTGGTGTCCAAATTAGTGAAAAAATACACCAACCCATATACTATGAAAATCTTTGCAATCCCCATGGGTTATATGTTTTACTGGAATAGCCCTTTGTATTTTTTAAACAAAACCTAATATAAATCTTTCACCTTAAACAGGTTAGACACCACAATGTGAATCTATGTCACAGATTACAAACATAACCAGTATAGTGTTAAATTATGTGAAACTGTTACATTTATTACCTTCATATCTTCAAGATCAAGCTCCTTGTCTTCCTTGGTCCCCTCGCTGCTATGTTCATCTCGCCCATCGTCGGACGACTTCTTCTTTTGCATGTGGGAACTGTCTGGTAGATAGAGGGTCATGCCAGGTATCAGGTCACCTGATGGGGTAGGCAAACCTGCAAAAATAGGTGATGTTATTATACCGGCATGCCCTTTTATCATACTGACATGCCCTGTTACGCTTCTTCTGGGTGAAGGAACGAGGTTCTTTCCTGATATCAAGTCACCAGTCAGCAGACCGGTTAAAAGGAATACAGTATCATACCAACATGTCTTGTCCAAAATCTGACCAATGCCATCCAAATGACCTTGACCTTTTAACCACCAACATTGGTCTTGCACGCAACATGTTGCCTATTATGGTTAGCATTTCTGCCAAGCCATTGTGAAAATCACAAATAGGTGACCAAGTCACAGTTGGTAATCAAGCCAATATGTCACTCTGCTACATATGGTGAGCTAAAGAAAATTTAGATTTGAAACTTTAATTAAAACAACTTGTATTCAAAATGACAATTCATCAGTTGTTACCCCTGGTTACATGTATTTCTCAGATTATCTTGGAGCACATAGACAGGGAGTTAAAACCTTTGTCAGGAATCATCAACGAACAAAATGGTGACCTAAAATCATAAGCTAGTGGGCTTCCTATATAAAAATGGTCAAGTTAACTTTCAGCACTGTGCAATACACTGTGGCTTTAACAGCTGATACTTGTCAATCCTGAAAGATGGGCAGGGACTTGTTTTGAGTATGAGGGATTCAAGTCAAAAACAGGGTAACAGGGCTTAGATCTCTTATGATTATTTTTCCAAAGCCATATGTATTATAAGTATCTATCATGTGTTTCCGGTACAGATAGAAAAATCCGACCCGAGGGCACGCGCATATGCCGGTAACGAGGCTTGCCGCGTTACCGGTCACACAGCGTGCCCGAGGGTCGGATTTTTCGATCCGGACCAGAAAAACATGATTGATAGTTTTTCTTGCATACCTTAAATTATGAATTTGTGGAAAAATTGACGTAGAAAACGCACTTTCGTACATTTCACCAAAAAGGGCGTACGACGTTGTGTACTGACGTCATAAAGCGCAGTAATTTTAAATCACTAAAAATAGCGTTTTTTACGAGTATTTATTTTCAATTTTAATTAAAAGTCTTGCTAACATATATTTTTGATTGCCCTTCATTGAAATGACATAATATACTTTTCATAAACCAAACAATAAATGAAATAAGAAGTGGTGCGTTGTTGCGCGTGACTCATCTTACATGGGGTATGTAAGACGAGTTTTTCCAGCACCGGTCACATGTGACCGGAAACACACGTCCGGTATGCAAGAATCATTTGAAGATACTTCCTAAAGCTTTTGATACAAATGTACAAGCAAAAAAACAAACTGCACAATAGTCTGAATTAGAAAGCTCTGAATCATGCACTTTAGAATCCATGGATACATCAAATGTATCAGACACACTTACCAAGTAATGCATTCAGTCCTTTAGCCGGTGACATTTTGGTCTGCAATATAGTATAGGCTAGACTTGCAGGTGTGAGGCCAGGAATAATTCCCGCAGCAGCTGGGGGTGGTACAGTTATTCCTGCACCAGGAGGGGGGAGGGGAAATCCCTGGAACGGGTTGGTCAGCTGTCCACTAGGGTTAAACATGGGCGGAAAACCAGCTGTCAGAGAAGCATTCCAGCCCTGAAAAATAACCAGCAAATATATTTGATGTACCTAATTTTAACAAACAAACAAACTTTCATCAAAATTTGGGTATTTGATTACAGCATATGAGGTGTCTCCGTAGGATTTCTAGACACAATTTATAAAACATTCACGTAAATAATCACAAATCATAATCATCAAAGCTATATTAGAGATTAAATTTGCAGACCATAGTTGAAAATTGGAATAAAAACACTTAATTAATCACAAGATATGATTTGAAATTTAACATCAGTTTGTTGTTTAACAAACAAGAATTGCGTTCAGGATGTTCCGGTAAGATAAAAAACTTTTTGAACTCAGGAACAGGTGTTTTGACTAAATCAATAACTTGTTTAAATGATTCAATTCTGCTTAGATTTATGATCATGATTTTTTTTTTCAATTTGAGTTATTCAAGGGTCATAACTCTGAAGTTACTAAGGTGACATATCTAGTTATTGAAATTGGCAGATATCTCATGCTGATAAGATTGTCAAAGTTTGGTGATGATCGGAAAAAAGCTTCTCCAGTGAGCACAGACATCGTAGTGGACCCCAGCCGCAGTTGAATCGATTATACGTATCATATTATGACAAGTGCATAAAAGGTACAACCAAGGCCTTACAACAGTGCATTTCATCGATTTTTGACAATTGTTTGACATACATTAACATGTAATAATGACTTAAGTTTGGTATTGACCAAAGATGTAACAGGTACCTATTTTCAAAACATTTTGGTAATGTGTACAGCAATTTATAGACTAAATGCCTGGATTGGATGTATTTTGAAAAAAAAAAGCAAAGAAATTATTACCTGAGGCAGGAATGGAAAATTCTGTTGACTGATGCCAGTTGGGAAAGTGAGGCCAGTAGGAGCTGTGGGGAATGAAGAACCAGTCTGTTGGCCAGGGCCTTGACCCAGGAGACCTGCTGGGTTAAACTGTCCTGGGGGTAAGGTTGTCGGGAGAAGGAACTGGCCAGGAGGAAGGGCGGGGGAACTGGTGTTGGTGAACGTCTGCCCTCCAGACCCTGGTTAATTTATACAGTTAGTGATATGAGATTATCACTTTTTTGCAATTAGAATATATACCAATAAACAAAGTTACATATATTCAACATATTTTTTTGAAACCTTTCACAGCAATAATATGTTAAATCAATCTACAAATGTTTATTTAATAGATTTTACTACTTAACTTTAAATGCTCTGCTTTATACAGATATTAACAAAGCTTTAAGAAGAATTCGGTTTATTCATACGCTTTTATCTTTTTCAATGACATTTAAAAATCTTGTTTTAAAAATTTTGTTCACACTATGAAAAATATGACATTTTACACATTCTGGAAGAAACACAAAATGTATTAAGATCATTGAAATCATTGTTTTCTGGAGCTACTCCATTTAATATTTCAATCATACTCGATCAAAGTTCTGAATGAACTCCAACATTGTCTCACTAACCAGGTGGTGGTGAGCTAAACTGAAGATTCATGTACTGTCCCGGTGTGTCTGGCGACTTCAGCAGTTGCTCATGGTGTTCTTGTTGTTTCTTCTTCAAGGCGTTCTTGTGTTCCGTGAGGCTGATTCCAAGAAAGTCGCACGTAACCTCATCTGTCCTTGGCTTAATCAGTTGCATAATCTTTGGGTTGACAATTTGCTCGACTATTCTCTCCACACCCTTGTTTAACATACCAGTCCTGTAAATGAGCAAACAAGTAGGTTAAAACATTGGAAAACATGTGTACCACACCCTTTTAAAACATACCAGTCCTGTAAATGAGCAAACAAGTAGGTTAAAACATTGGAAAACATGTGTACCACACCCTTTTAAAACATACCAGTCCTGTAAATGAGCAAACAAGCAGGTCAAAACATTGGAAAACATGTGTACCACACCCTTTTAAAACATACCAGTCCTGTAAATGAGCAAACAAGCAGGTCAAAACATTGGAAAACATGTGTACCACACCCTTTTAAAACATACCAGTCCTGTAAATGAGCAAACAAGTAGGTCAAAACATTGGAAAACATGTGTACCACACCCTTTTAAAACATACCAGTCCTGTAAATGAGCAAACAAGTAGGTTAAAACATTGGAAAACATGTGTACCACACCCTTTTAAAACATACCAGTCCTGTAAATGAGTAAACAAGTAGGTTAAAACATTGGAAAACATGTGTACCACACCCTTTTAAAACATACCAGTCCTGTAAATGAGCAAACAAGTAGGTTAAAACATTGGAAAACATGTGTACCACACCCTTTTAAAACATACCAGTCCTGTAAATGAGCAAACAAGTAGGTTAAAACATTGGAAAACATGTGTACCACACCCTTTTAAAACATACCAGTCCTGTAAATGAGCAAACAAGTAGGTTAAAACATTGGAAAACATGTGTACCACACCCTTTTAAAACATACCAGTCCTGTAAATGAGCAAACAAGTAGGTTAAAACATTGGAAAACATGTGTACCACACCCTTTTAAAACATACCAGTCCTGTAAATGAGCAAACAAGTAGGTTAAAACATTGGAAAACATGTGTACCACACCCTTTTAAAACATACCAGTCCTGTAAATGAGCAAACAAGTAGGTTAAAACATTGGAAAACATGTGTACCACACCCTTTTAAAACATACCAGTCCTGTAAATGAGCAAACAAGTAGGTTAAAACATTGGAAAACATGTGTACCACACCCTTTTAAAACATACCAGTCCTGTAAATGAGCAAACAAGTAGGTTAAAACATTGGAAAACATGTGTACCACACCCTTTTAAAACATACCAGTCCTGTAAATGAGCAAACAAGTAGGTTAAAACATTGGAAAACATGTGTACCACACCCTTTTAAAACATACCAGTCCTGTAAATGAGCAAACAAGTAGGTTAAAACATTGGAAAACATGTGTACCACACCCTTTTAAAACATACCAGTCCTGTAAATGAGCAAACAAGTAGGTTAAAACATTGGAAAACATGTGTACCACACCCTTTTAAAACATACCAGTCCTGTAAATGAGCAAACAAGTAGGTTAAAACATTGGAAAACATGTGTACCACACCCTTTTAAAACATACCAGTCCTGTAAATGAGCAAACAAGTAGGTTAAAACATTGGAAAACATGTGTACCACACCCTTTTAAAACATACCAGTCCTGTAAATGAGCAAACAAGTAGGTTAAAACATTGGAAAACATGTGTACCACACCCTTTTAAAACATACCAGTCCTGTAAATGAGCAAACAAGTAGGTTAAAACATTGGAAAACATGTGTACCACACCCTTTTAAAACATACCAGTCCTGTAAATGAGCAAACAAGCAGGTCAAAACATTGGAAAACATGTGTACCACACCCTTTTAAAACATACCAGTCCTGTAAATGAGCAAACAAGTAGGTTAAAACATTGGAAAACATGTGTACCACACCCTTTTAAAACATACCAGTCCTGTAAATGAGCAAACAAGCAGGTTAAAACATTGGACAACATATGTACCAAGTCTCATGCTGAAATCTTGAGAACATTCTGTATTTTAGTCCAAGTTAAATGGTTTTGTACGACTCTGTCATGGATGAAGACACAATGGCTATGACAATACCTTTACAAACTAGTTAATACTCTTAACTTTTAAAATCGGTACTTCCTTTCTGCTCTTTTTAATGTTTAATAGCATTTGCATTCTTTTAGAAAAAATAATTTAATTTGTTAGATAATTTACTCATGGAGAAAGAAAATCTTGTTTAGAATTTAGTTGGTGATATGAAACTGAACTCAAAGGTCACTCTTTTTTGCTAGAGTACAAGAATCTTTTCCTTTTTTAATCTGGTTTTCTTCACTGTCATCAAAGGTGTTTTATATCAATTAGGTTAAAACAATATACGCATCAAAAAGGCCAAGCTTACTGATTTATCTGTCTCCTCAGGTTTTCTCTGAGCTGGTTTTTGTTGAGATTTGGACTCCATGTTTGCTGGCTAAGATAACGGCCCACATACGATTCCACTCTCTGTTGAAGGTTATGATATGCAGGCTGTCAAAAAGAGAAGAATTTTGATGTGTAACCTTATAAAAATATATTAACATTCATCAGAATCATACGCTTTAACGAACTTACCTGAATTCTTACCAATTATACAACTCAAAATTGCCATCACTTTGTTTACAAGCCCTGCATTAAAAAAGAAAGCATTTTTACCAGTGTATGGCCTTTGGGCTTGTGCATGTATCAAACACCGGTTTTAATTTCAATCATAATAAATTAACTGTCATTATTTAGCAAATATATTGTATTCAAGGTTGTATATGAAACCACATATAATAATAAAGTTGCAAGTTTGTGTAAATACATAAAGACTATTTAAGCAGGTGAGTGAATTTTAGTGATACCTTAACTGCTAAAGAGGATTCATGTTTATGTCCATGCTTATGTCCAGTGAAGGCTTTTAAAAATATGTTAAAAAATGTTAAAAGAGGTCCCAATCAGTGTTAATTTCTACTAAAGTCAAGTCAACAAGTTTTTTCGAAGACCTATGAGTCGGTCATAAAGAAGAAAACAAATGAAATAGGTTTTGAAGTTAATAATTTTTCCAGACATTCCTTTAGAAGAGGAATGGCTACCTTGGTGTTTCAATTGGAACTATCATAAGATATTATTCAATTTTAGGGAGATTGGAAATTGTATGCTAATAAGTTTATTTCGAGTATTCAGTCAATGACAAAGTAAACAGAACAGTAAACATTCCAAGAATTATTGTACAGAAATAGGAGAGAGTAGAATAAACTAAAGTTTGGTTTTTGACTTTAATTGTTTTATAATACTGTGAAATCATTAATGTTCGTGGGCATGAAATTTCATGGTTTGCCGAAAAAAAAAACAATTTCGTGGGTACTTGAATTCGTGGATTTTCATTTTTGAAAAAAAAAATCCAAGATGCGATCGTCCTAGATCGTCTGCATAATATCCACGCGCTGGCCCGTGATTTCCGTCTTCTATGACACTCGCTAATGTGGTATGACATGCTAATTAGTGCATATACCCATGTCACTTATCGATTTAATTGGAAATAAAGGTAATAAAAGAAGATGTACCCTGATCATGAATACAGATAGGGGAAGCCATTGGATGCCAATTAAGAATTTTGCAAACTGTGAAAACACCGAAAAGGTGCGTATATTGTCACGTTCGGTGCTTAGTAACCTTCTTATGTACTAGTAATCGATTAATTATTTCATTAAATAAAAAAATCGAGTACAGACACTCATCACGCACATCTTGTAAACTTGGAGATTTTCATTAACAGCACACGTTTAAACACGTGCTTATAACTGTCATTTGCTGCATAAAACACATTTAATTGATTTGGTTCATTATTTGTTAAAGGCAGTTATAATATATTGAAAGAATAATGATCGTAAGTTATACAGTGAGACAGGTTTTAACACTGTATACTGCGACCTCTGTAAATAATATACTAGAGCATGTACGTAACAAGGCAATTGAAAAGTGAATGAAGGGTCTATATTTCGTGGGATCTTGAATTCGTGGATCACCCAACCCACGAAAACCACGAACATTAATGCCCCACGAACATTAATGATTTCACAGTACTAGATTTTCTATTTCCAGGATTCCAATTAGCAGCCTCTCATTTAAGTAACCCAATATTAAGGAACAGAACAGAAAAGACATTTTATTAAGACTTATATTTACGTACATCGTCTAATCACATATATTAATTCACTTAAATATGTCATGTGTATGTACAAGGTAAGTTTGAAAGTTGAACAAATATTTGTGTTACATGAGCGTTATGCAATTATAATTAACTACTATAAGGTATAAATATATAAACGCAGTAGTGTAACAGCTTCATAAACAGATTGTAAAAGAGGATAAACAGAATTATGTATCATTGTTTATGTAGACAGTTACGGATACATAGTAGTATTAGGTAAAGAATTCTTTCAGTTGCTTTAATTCTGTGTTTTAATAGCTTTTGTTTTGTTTCACATGCGACTATCTAAGTTAAAAATACAGATGTGTATGTGTTAGTTATGCTATGTTGTGTGTATCATTTATTGTATTATGTGTGTGCTTTTGTTTTGCTCTTTTGGGCTTGAGTTGACAGTTTTCTTATATATAATATGCATAATGAAATATTTGTCAACAAAATTTGTGAATTATGCAACTTGACTATATCTCATTATCAATACAATTATTAAACATGTGCTTGACAGTGTGTTATTTATTTATGTGTTTTAATTTATATATAATTAAGTTTCAGTGGTCGAAATAAGCACAAGCCCGCAAGCCCTGCACTGGTAAAATGTCTTCTGGGCTTGCTCAAATTCTGAAGTTTATATAGCAGGGCTTGTTCAAAAAATATGATTCCATGCAATAGTATAAGAATTCGGGCTTGTTTATTCGAAAGTCTAATTTCAATGACTGAACTTTAGAGTAATTGTCAAATGGTCACTTCCTCCTTTGCTGTGAGCAGATGTAAAATTGTCTTATTTAATATATTAAAATATATATTTATTCCTGAGAATATATAAGGTTATATTCTTTCTAGACTAGACCCCTGTGATGCTTTATGTTATCTTTGTAAATATATATTGTATAATGCATGCCAAGTATTACAAATATTATCTATTCAATTGTCAAATATTTTATTTATTGCTCATTAGTTTTGTTTGTGTGTAAGCAATTTTCTTATATTTGATATGCATAATTAAATATTTGTCTACATTATCTTGTGAATTAATGCTACAATTAATGAACAGGTGTTAGTGTTATTTATTTACATGTTAATTTACATTATATATAATCTGGTTGGGTATGACTAAAATACGAAAATAGCTTTTTTGACTAAAATACGAAAATAAGGTTATTTTTGATGAAAATGAACTAATTTTGGGGAAAGTAAGATTTTGATAAAAATCGGGTAAATTTTTGCGAAATTAACATTTTTGACAAAAATGCAATTAGTTTTTGGATAAAATATATTTTTTGGGGGGAAATAAGTTTTGGTAAAACTCTGAAAATAGGGTAAGTTTTGGCGAAAATAACATTTTGGAAAAAAATGTACTTAGTTTTTGGATAAAATAAAGTTATTTTCGCGGAAATAAGTTTGGTAAAAATCTGAAAATAGGGTTAGTTTTGGCGAAAATAACATTTTTGACAAACATATAGTTATTTTATGGCTAAAATAAGGTATTTTGGCGAAAATAAGATTTTGGTAAAAATCTGGAAAGTTTTGGCGAAAATAAAAAAAATTGAAAATTATGTACTTAGTTTGGGCTAAAATAAAATTATTTTCATGAAAATAAGATTTTGATAAAAAATCTGGTAAGTTTTGGTGAAAATACCATTTTTGACAAATATGTAGTTAGTTTTTGGATAAAATAATTTGGGGGGGGGGGGGGGGGGTAAAATAAGTTTTGGCAAAAATCTGAAAATAGGGTTAGTTTGGGTGAAATAACATTTTGGACAAAAATGTACCGTAGTTAGTTTTGGGATAAAATAAAGTTGTTTTCGCAAAAATAAGATTTTGGTTAAGATTTGGAAAGTTTTGGCGAAAATTACATTTTAAGCTCAGTCTGTCATAGGCATACATGTCGGTTGTGATACCTAAGATCACAAAATTCTATGTCAGAAGTTAAAAGAAATTGGTGTGGATTCAATTGAGTGGTTTCAATCATATTTTCGTCAAAAAAGCTATTTTCGTATTTTAGTCATACCGATCTGGTTCAATGTGATAGGCAAACGGTCACTTTATTCTTTGCTATGAGCAGATAAACAATATCTAAAAGGATAAAACCTCAGTCACAGCTACCCTTGGCTGTTTAATGAATGAATGAAATGAAGGAGACTTGACTTGACTTGAATATGAGCCGGTCAGGCAGTGTCAAGTACTTGCACACAGGACTCTTATTTAACTAGCATATTTTCAGCAGGGGTATAGTTGACAGTCAAGTGTTTAACCACTTAATACTGTATCTGTCACTGGTGTCATTGTTATATTATCTTTAATTATCACAGTGAATGATATGTGGACCACTCGTTCACGATTTGTGAAATGCACTTTTTACGTATTTTTTTCATTACAAAGTGCGACAAATCACTGTGAGTGATAAAGCTAAGATATTGAAAGCATGTCAAATATTGTCTTTAAAGTACAAAATTTTAAAAAGCATTTCTAACGGGATTCAACAAAAGGCTGTAACGTGATTGGCTGATTATTTTTATTTGTCAACACAGGAGTCCTTTTAGTTTACGTCTCACCCAGGGGTGTAGAAATTAATTCAAGTAGCAGGGAATATCCTAAAAGTAGGTGGGGGGTCTGGGTGTCCTCCCCCTGTTAGGGTCAAGGGGGCAACGCCCTTTGTGGGATGAATTTAAGCCTTTTTAACCAAATATTCTAGTCTTCTGGTGCATGTTTATTTTGTAACAGGGAACCTTAACATAAATGTACTATAATATGATACTGAAACTGAGTACTTTCCCCCCCACCCACCAGTGAGGGCTAACTAATGAACCAAACTACTGTCAAATTCAGATTCAGTATAATATTATAACATTCCAGACCACATGCCTTGACATTTGCTAGCTATTCCCTCCTAATAATATATGTAATTTCTTCTCTACCAATTATACACTTTCAGCCACTGAATCACTATTAACCTCTGAAAATTAAACATCTAACTTCATTTTCTGTGGTTCTAGATATTTCACCTGCAGCTAACTTATTCCATTTTAATAACCAAAAGAAATATCTGGACACTTTGTGACATTTAAAGCGTACTAAATTTCACCCAACGTACATGTAAAATTCATCAAAATAATGGATTATTTTTAGCAGTGACATCACCGCAAGCTTGTTCATTTTGTTTACACCTGGTTAAGTTTAACACGCTTATATAAAATTTACTGTTGCGTAAATGGTAATAGGATTAACAGAAGGCCAGACACGCTCATGTTGCATACTTACTACGCTTTTTTGTGTCTGGAAAAAAATATTTATTTCACCCTCCATTGCTTCGCAAATCATTAATTTCAAATCATCCGCAGAGGGGATGCGACTAATAAGGTCATGTATCGAGCTAATGTTATTGTATTCGGAACACTGGGAAACCCAAACCTAATACTTGAAAAACATCCCAGAGGGGGATGCGACTAATGACGTCACGTATCGAGCTAATGCTGTATTGTAGTCGGAACGCGCGGAAGGCAAAATTAACAATACCAACAATCAAGGTTTTAAACGGATGTAAACAGAACAGACATGACAAAATATAACAGATTTTATTTTTGTTGATGTGGGGAAATTAGCCGGGTGGAGATGCTAAAGTAACCGGGTTATTTTACCAGCTCCCGGCCCATTTCTACACCCCTGCTCACCTGTCTAATAATCTGGGTTATGTTCCATGCAAGGCATTTTCAAGTATTGATGAATATCCTCAATGACATTCAACATGAGAGCTTCATTAATTATTTTAAGTTGTAAATATTAAAAACTTAATTGCAGTTATCATAGTGATATTTTTACCTTTGTGTCTGCATCTGCGACGAATTCTTTTCGGAACTGGTCAAAGTACCCTTTAGATTTTAACTCTTGTATGATCTTCTCGACTACCTCTGGGTCTGCCTTCTCCCCTTTTGAAGATCCAGCTGTCATTTTTTATTGTTTTGCGTTTTAGTTCGGCATTTTGCAAAATAAATCTGTGTCCTTGGAAGCTTGGGAGCTTGGAATAAAGAAATTACACCGGTTGGGTTGGTTCTCAGCGTTGAATTAAATTTTCTTCAAAAGCGGGCGAACAAGAAATGAATATGATTGCCGGTATCCGGTACCCAGTATCGCAGAGGCAAAGTGTCAAACGCGACCTTGCACTAATTCAAGTAAAGAAAATCATGTACCCACAAAATACCACATTGTTATTATTATTATCATCATTAATACTATTATTATTATTATTATTATTATTGTTATTATTATTATTATTATTATTATTATTATTATTATTATTATTATTATTATTATTATTATTATTATGATGATGATGATGATGATGAAGATGGTGATGATGATGATGATGATGATGATGATGATGATGATGATGATGATGATGATGATGATGATGATGATGAAATGATGATGATGATGATGATGATGATGATGATGATGATGATGATGATGATGATGATGAAAAAGAAACATGACAAAGCTACAGCCAGGACACGACCAACTACACTGTATATGCATATATATATATATATAAGCAGCATTCCACAATGATAAACCTTTAAATGTGATCTTTGAGGTAGGAACCTTAGTCTTGTATGCAACACCTCATCTTTATATACTGACAATGTGCTACATAATGTTAAAATCCGTCTCTGCATGACGAAGTTACAGCCAAGATATAATTTTTACAGTATTCATTAGTAAGGAAGCTGCTTGCCAGGACCATAACTCAAAAGGTACATAAGTAATTTAAATGAAACTTGCAATATAGATAAATAGGAATGTGTAAAGTGCAGTGTACAAAAGCTTAAATCCAACCTTGACTGTTACACTACTGCTTTTATGTATTTATACCTAATATAATTTTATTAAAAGAGTTTGTTTTACTTTTTTTTTTTGTCCAGAGCGTAACTCCAAACTTCAGGTATTGACTTCAAACTTTATGTACAAATTAACCTTATCAAGGAGTACAGCGCACATGATTCATAACTCTTTCTTTGGTCTTTAGAGTTGTTGCCCTTTGTTCAGTTAGTTACTAATTTTGTTTAGAACATAACTCCAAAACTGGCAAGTCTTTGTGGTATTGACTTCATACTTCATTAACAAATATGTCTTATTGGGGGGGGGGGGGGGGGGCTCAGTGCACAGTAACTATACCTATGTCTTTGATGTTTTAAGAGTAATTGCCCCTTGTTAGTTTTTATACTCGGTGGGGGATATGGCAGTCTTTGACTGCTTCTTGCTTCAGAACTCATTAACTGATGGAAGCATTTCATAATAACATGGAACAAATCTTCAACACATTAAGCCAAGGTGAAGAGTGCATGTTTTGTCCATCTATCTCTAGATCAAGATCAAACTTAGGGGTTAAAGGTCAGATAGCTATTTTTGTATACGCTCCCTATCGCCTGTACAGATGGAAGATTTTCAAAATAACTTCATAACATTAACCTCACTTTGAGATTAAGGTCACACTTAAGGGTCCAAGTTAAAATGTCCATTTTCTGTTCATTCATTGAATGATTTCCAAATATGTTTGCACGTATGCTAAAAAAGAAACTCTAAGATTATGTCCACCATCAATTCCGTTTCCTTGTGAGTTACTTAAAAAAATCCTAAAAGAAAATATTTTGCGCTTAAATTCCAAATTATTGGTTCTGCCCTTTTATTTCACAAATGACAAATTCTTTTCAACATTAAACTGAAGTGTTGAAGATCCTGCTTCTGTCAAACACTTCGTTGCCAAATTTACTTTGAAATCATTAATGTTCGTGGGACATTTAATGTTCGTGGTTTTCGTGGGTTGGGTGATCCACGAATTTAAGATCCCACGAAATATAGACCCTTTATTTACATTTTCAATTACCATGTTATGTACATACTCAAGTATATTCTTTACAGAGGTCCCAGTTAATATCTTACTATTATTGTTTTGTTAATATATTATACCTCCCTTTAACAAATAATAACCAAAACAGTTCCGATTTTTAGCTCTACTGGCCAATGGCCAGAAGAGCTTATGCAATGGTAATGTGTACGTATAGTATGTGCGTCCGTGCGTCTGTAAACAATTGCTTGTGAACACGATACAGTCTTCAGTTTTGATTGTATCTCGATGAAACTTGTACAGTATTTAGATATCAATTAGGGCACGGTTCCTTTCGAAAACCAGCCAGATCCACCCCTGCATGCCTAGATAATGGGCCTTGAAAGTATAAAAAAAATCCGTGGGCCTGTAAACAATTGCTTGTGAACACAGTACAGTCTTCAGTTTTGATTGTATCGCGATAAAACTTATACAGTATTTAGATATCCATTAGAGCTCGGTTCCTTTCGAAAACCAGCCAGATCCGCCTATGCATGCCTAGATTATTGGCCTTGAAATTATAAAAAATCAGTGCGTCTGTAAACAATTGCTTGTGAACACGATACATTCTCCAGTTTTGATTGTATTTCGATGAAACTTGTACAGTATTTAGATATCCATTAGGGCTCGGTTCCTTTCGAAAACCAGCCAGATCCACCCATGCATGCCTAGATTATGGGCCTTGAAGGTATAAACAAATCCGTGCGCCTGTAAACAATTGCTTGTGAACACAATACAGTCCTCAGTTTTGATTGTATCGCGATAAAACTTGTACAGTATTTAGAGTTCCATTAAAGCTCGGTTCCTTTTGAAAACCAGCCAGATCCGCCCATGCATGCCTAGATTATTGGTCTTAAAAGTATAAAAAAAATGCTGTTTTTAGTTAAGTCTATTTTTAGCCAAGTCTACATGAGCGTAGTCTATTTTTAGCAAAGTTTACATGTAAAGTCACAATTGCTTGTGAATGTTTGTTCACATTATGCCCCTGGGGTCATTACTGGCCACGCCCCTGTGTTCACAAGATTGATATACTTAAATTGGGAAATGTTAAAAATATTTTTGTCTGAAACAGCTATGCAGATCCTTGCTATTTCGAACAAGGCTTAATTTAGTGGTCCACTACCATGGTTGTTTAAATTATGCCCATTGGGTCAAAACTGGCACTGCCCCGGGGGTCACAAGTTTCCTAGAGACTTATTTAAGAAATATTTTCAAGATCTTCTTGTTTCAAACCACAAGGCCCATACCTTTGATATTTGTTGTGGCGCATCATATGATGACCGTCTAGCAAAACATTTGAAATTATGCCCCTTGGGCAAAAGCTGGCCCCACCCCTTTTGACTTACTTTTTAATTTTTAAAGCTACAGCAATGAAATTTTAACCATGTGTACAGTTTTGCAAATGAGCATCAATGATGTCCTCGGATGTCCCTGACTTTGACCTTTTGACCAACTTTATTTATTTATTTAGCTACAGAAATGAAATTTTGACCATGAATACAGTTTTGAAAGCAAATATCTTTTACCCTCAGATTACCTTTACTTGGCACATATTAAAATAGTTCATGCAACTAATCTGCTTACAACACTTTCTGTCCTCAGATGTTGAACGTGCAGCGTTTTCAGCTAACCCAAACACAAAAAGTGAACTATATATTTGTTGCCTATTACTCATACGAACATGCTCTGGATTGAAGATGACCACAAGAGCCATGCCAGTAGAGCATAGGCCCTCTTGGGCCCCTTGTTTATGAACCAAATGACTGAAACATGTACTTAAATGTGTGCTGTATATGAAAATCTCCAGGTTAACAAGATGTGCGTGTTGAGTGTGGGTACCTGATATTTTTCTTTAATGAAATATTTAATCAATTACATTGATTGTTTACTCAAATATACGCACCTTCACGGTCTTTTAACAGTTTGCAAAATTCTATATTGACATTCAATGGCTTTGCCTATCTATCTTTGATTAGGGTGCATCTTCTTTTATGACCTTAATTTCCAATTAAATCGATTATTGACATAGGTATATGCACTTATTTACATGTCGTACCACAATAGCAAGTGTCATAAACTACCCACTGCATGGAGATTCTTTCAAAAATGAAAAACCACGAATTCAAGTACCCACGAAAATGTAAATTTTCGGAAAACCACGTAATTTCATGTCAACGAATATAAATGATTTTACAGTATAACTGTTGTTTTTTAAAAAAAAACTGAAAAGTAATATTTCCCATTTTGCACTTTCTTCTTCATATTTGTATCCTTTCTGGGAGCATTCATTGTTTCCAACGGTAGCCTTGTACAATAGAAATGATAACACGAAATTTGTAGGTCTACAATATTACAGTCATATGGCAGGGCAACTAGTGATACGACAGACCTATGAAATGAGCCCAATGTTGAGGATTACCTATGAGGCTGATTTTTTTTAACTACATGACAACGGCCAATGACAGCATTCTCCATTGCAAAACACCAGAATTTTGTACAACACCCCCACAATTATATTCTTGTTTCTGTGGTATATCTGTTGTCTGACATATACAATAGGGGGTTGATCAGATCATTGAAGAGGGTTTCTAAAGGTAGAATTTTAAATAAGGGTTTTTCTTTGATATCATAAGGATTTTATTTTTATTTTCACCTTTCAATTTTTAACATTCTGTTGATGTGAACCTTGACACCATTCCAGAAAAAGTATCATTAATTTAGTTTACTTAATGTTAATTATTTTAGCTTAACGAAAGCTGATCACTTATACATCATGCTCGTGTTTGTTTCTCTTGTAGGAACCTGATGAGGGTCAAACCAATGGCCTCTGGGGTGAGATGAGGACGCCTATTCCACTAGAACACTGGTTAAATATTATCAAAAGGCATTTCAATACTCAAGAATTTAATCAAATTCAGATAAACGAGGAGAGAAAAGTACAATATCTTTCATGTTTAAAACAATAATCAACATAAATATAATATTAAAATATATAATATCTATCATTTAACAATTCTGAGCAAATTACTACATATATTCATCACAACAATATATATAGGGAATATTAAGCGAGTTGGTTGATCTGTGTAGGTTGACAAAGGTTGAGTGCGATGTACCTGGACCCAAACAAGCAGAAGTGATACAATCCAAAAAGGTAGGTTTGGATTTTGGTTGTCCAATTAGCGCACTTGCTTCTCACCAAGGCGTCCTGGGTGGAGTCCAGGCCTGGTAGCATGTGAGTTTGGTTTGTGGTCACCAAGCCAGACAGATGGGTTTCCTCTGAGCACTCTGGTTTCCTCATCAACATAAGACCACACTCTCACGTAACATCTTGCCAATGCAAGTAATATAATGCCGTAATAACTTGTTTCACAATTGTTGTAAAATGAATAAGTTTAAGCTTACAATCCCACAGATCAAGCAACTCGCATAGTATTTTTTTTTACCGGTATGTAATTATGAACAAAGGATAACAATAACTCTTTTTACAAATGCATTTACATTCATAACAAGTGTCCAATTTCATTCGCGTAGTATTGCATATGATTGGCCCATGCACTAGACAACTGTGTGACATCGAATCAGAAAACACATTGTGTAATACAGATTTTTTTTCCAGCTTCAATATTTAAAGCCCAGTGCCAATTAGGATTATATTTTCAGAGAAAAAAAATAAGTGTCAATATAGTTATGACAGAGCCACGAATAATGTCTGATAAAATCCCGAGGTCCACATTATGCTTTATTACAAAGAAATGTGTGGGAAATACCAACAAAATTCCTAATTCAACCACTGACTCACTATATGCTAATGACTCTGTAATGAGGTAGATTAGATAAGTGGGCGGAGCATAGCTATTTGCAATCAGTACCTGAGCAGTTGCCGGAGGTTTTAGACTGAAAAGTACCTGAACATTTTCAAATGAATATCACATGAAGAAAATTAAGCTTCAGTTTCTAAAATAAATTTGATGCAAGCATTTTTGAATGAAAAATTTATCAATGTTGTTTAGTGAAAAGTCGCTGATTTAATGTGTCAAATTACTTTATTACACCGTTTTCTTCAGTTGAATATCATTTAGCTTTCAACTGAAATACTTAATGAGAAGTTATAATATTATAATATTTTAACCAATAATTTCTTAGTTAAAAAATTGAAATCAATAGCATAAAAAGCAACATAGAATTTTTATCTTAAAAAAGTCACGCAATATGCAAATTTCGTAATGACATAGTGCACACTAAATTTAGATTATAGTTTCGGCTTTGTGGCATATTGTTATTATTGCGATCATTGGATAAATGCAAACAGGGGATTAACAAAATGTCAAAAAGGTTAAGAGAAGTCATATTTGGATATACATGTGTACATACAAAAAAAAGTCAGTTTACATTACTAAAGCATACTGGGACTTTAATGTTTAAGGGCCGGCAGCGATCCAAAAAAAGATTGGTCCAAAATTTAAAAAAAAAAATCAATTTCTATTTAGTTTCCAGATTCAATGTTTAACAAGCATGATTCATATACAGTATCAGTTGCAACATGAAAAGCTGTAATTAGGAGTTGAGCAATTTTTACGAAAGAATATGTTTTCAGATTTTCAATCAAAAAGCATTTATGATTTCCCGGATATGTCATTATACAAAAAGAATATGTTTATGAGTCAAATTAATCTGAACTGCCCCATAGGTAGTCTGGGGCATTTTGACATAAATATAAAGACAAAAAAAAAAATGTTGACAGACTTTTCCGAAATAATAATGTAAATGCTTTTTGATCCAAAATCCGATAAAATCTTCTTTTGTAAAATTTGTTTAACTCCTTACTACCCCTAAACATGTCACCAAGAATATATGTTTCACTCCCAAAAAAGATTGTTCCTCAAAACTAAATAAAACATGAACTTTTTAAATGTTTTATTTTTTGACCTTCCCCACCCACTTTTGCATTGTGGCAGGCCCTTAATCATACAATATTTAAGAAGGAAAATTAACAGGTATGAAATAAATACTAATATTCAATATAATGGATAGCGTTCTTAATCATTATAATTCTATGAAAAAATCATAAAACATTTATCTCATACATCATTTATCCAGGAGTGTAACTGGATGTTTTTTTTCAAAACACACACCAATACACAAATTTTTTAATGTTAGTATACTTTATATATATATTCATTGCAGTTTTCACACTTAGTAAACACGGTAAATAAGTGAACAATTAAGTCACAATAAATAAAATCATCAATCTTCTGACAAAATAGTACAACAACTGAGCATCAATAACAAAAACAACAATAACAACAACTACATTTACCGGTAGTTGTCATGGTAACATTTGTTTCAACAGACTACATAAATGTTTCCACATGCGCAGGTTAACAAGACTGAGGCCTTAATAAGGAGAAAAATAACTTGAAATAGTATTTAGACTTTGTGAACATGTACAAGCCTCATACAAGGTCTGAATGTATTCATGGGTACAAAGACATGGGTATCCATGTGACCTTGTACAGAAACAAGAGGGCCCTGAAGGCCCTGTATCGCTCAGCTGATCCAATAAAGATCATCAAGAATAACATTCTGATCAAGTTCCATGAACATATGGTCATAAATGTGGCCTCTAGAGTGTTAACATGCTTTTCCTATTATTTGACCTGGTGACCTAGTTTTTGACCGCAGATGATCCAGATTCGAACTTGGCCTAGAGATTATTAATATTAACATTCTGACCAACTTTCAAGAAGAAACATTTATAAATGTGACATCTAGATTGTTAACAAGCTTTTCCTTAAATTTGACCTGGTGACTTAGTTTTTGACCGCACATGACAAAGATTCGAACTTGGCCTAGAGCTAATCAATATATACATTCTGACTAAATTTCATGAACATACAGTCATAAATGTGACCTCTAGAGTGCTGACAAGCTTTTCCTATGATTTGACCTGCATGGTGACCTAGTTTTTGACCGCACATAACCCAGATTTAAACTTGACTTAAAGATTATTAATATAAACATTCTGACCAACTTTCATGAAGATACAGTCATAAATGAGACCTCTAGAGTGTGTGAGAGTAATTCAAGAGTTCCTGAATAAAGTCACGAGGACGCATATTGCGGAGTGATGGTGAAATGTTCCATCTACTTCTTTTTTCTAATGCCACTTAGAGCATTTTTGCTTTCAACCCTTGATATCCATGAACAGTACATAATTCAACATTTATACTTTTTGTATTCATACCTTAAATATTTTTTCATCTCACCAAGGCTCAAGACACAAGAAGGTAAAAATAAAAATTCAAAAAACTACTTTTCTACAAAATTATTAATTCCTTGTATATGTTTATATGCAGTATATTCACAGGTACAGTATATCTATATAATCTATAAGATTAACCGTCAATGCTAGAATTGTTAATTAATTAAAAAGTAATGGCACAGGAATATAAAAATGCTACAGAAGTGTTATAATTGAATAAATACTGTATAAACAGTTGGTTTATGAAATATGACCATTTTTTATATAATTTGACAATGATATAATAATTGATAATAAGTTGCAAAATATAACTAACACAAGAGCTGTCACAGTATGTGACGAATGCCCCGAATGTGACATTGACCTATGAACAAGGTCAGTACATGAACAGTTAAAGATCAAACAAATACATATGGCAAGTTATTTTAAATTGCCTCTGAACATAAAAAATACCACCCATACTTGACAACCTACATTCTTATGTTCTTATATTCAGCATTCCATTGTGAATAAACACTAAGTGTATCTTTCACCTAAGAGGTAGGGACATGGGTCTTGCACGTGACACGTCGTCTTGGTATGTAGAACACATGTGGCAAGTTATTTTCAAATCTGATCATACAAGGGAAAGTTACAGCCCGCACATAACAACCTATACTCTGTATCCTTATATGCAGCACTCCATTGTGAATAAACACCTAAGTGTGACCTTGACCTTAGAGGTAGGGAAACGGGTCTTGCACGTGACACGTCGTCTTGGTATGTAGAACACATGTGGCAAGTTATTTTAAAATCTGATCATATAAGGGAAGTTACAGCCCGGACACGACAACCTATACTCTATGTCCTTATATGCAGCATTCCATTGTGAATAAACACCTAAGTGTGACCTTGACCTTAGAGGTAGGGACATGGTTCTTGCACGCAACACGTCGTCTTGGTATGCCGAACACATGTGGCAAGTTATTTTGAAATCTGTCCATACAAGGGAAAGTTACAGCCTGGACATGACAACCTATACTCTATGTCCTTATAGACACACGGACGGACGGAAGGACGGACGGACGGTGCGATTTTAATATGCCCACCTTCGGGGGCATAAAAAGTTGGTTAAATGTCACAAAAAATAAACAAGAGAAAAAATCTTTGAAACTGTTTTCACCCTGGAGAAGGAATGGATTTAAAAAAAACAATAGATTAATTGATCAGCAAAGAAAAACAATATTAGGCATTAGTGATACAAATGATTCTTTTCATAAGTCACTACAGTTTTACAATTAAGTTACAGTAAGGTAATTGTACACATAAATACAGTAAGCTGTTAGATATACATGCACTGTCACTATTCCCCAAACATCATTTAACAGAGGAGAATTGTTTGTTTCAGTGTAAGACTGCATTATATTTCACTGAGTGCGCACAAAAAGTAATTATTTAATAAATATGGCTGTGCATCGAGATGAATGTTTACTTTTGGTGTTCATGAGGTGAAATATATTGCAGTCTTACACTTAAACAAAAAAATTTGCCTTGTTTTTACATGTCTAAAAAGGATTTAAAAGGACAGTGAATTGCAATTTTTAAGAAGTGTGCCAGATTGCATGTGAACATCACATCATTTGGAAATGATGTTGTTGAATTTGTAATAAAATTAAACAGTGAAATATATAAAATTGCTATTTTATTGTTTGAAACAGCGAAATATCATTTACATTTCACTGATAAGTTTCTATAATTCACCGGAAAGCATAAAGTGAGAATAGGCTACAATTTCAAAACAGTGAAAAATATCAAACTGCTATTTCACTGTTTGAAACAGTGAAATATCATTTATATTTCACTGATAAATTTCAATTATTCACCGGAAAGCATATAATAAATACTTTAATTCAGTTACAACCAATTTAAATCATATTAGATATATACGCTTAAACACTGTACATTTTGAGCTTGCAGAAGGGACATATTTTTATCAATCCTAATTTTGCGATTTTTTTTTTAAATCTAGATGAATTACAAAAATCATGTTGTTGTAGTTTTCAATAATTAAACCAAGAGTAATGAGCATAATACATTTTGTCTTTGGCAACATGTGTACCAAGTTTCATTTAATTTTCTGTTTTTTTGAGTTCTTGTCAAGGGTGCAGTTTTTGCATGACAACGCTAACCACAACAGCAACATCAAGGTTAAGACAATACCTAGACTTTTTGCTTTAAAAAAAACCCCAAAAGACAAGTTAAAATGAAACAAAAAAATCATGAAAATATATATCGCAACATCACAAGTGTAAGAAAATATTTCTGAAGATATCTCTTGTACAACTATGTCATTTTTTGATTCCCAGTGACCCCATATTATTTTAGAATGTTTTGAAAGAGTTTTACGTGTGAAGAAAGAATACATCAAAACTATTTCGAAAATATTACAAACAAGATTTTGAGGCCTTGAAAGATTGCAAATTAGGTCATTTCACATCTAATTTCAATTGAAATAAAAAAAACATGGAAATAAATGGCATTATGTTATCTATAATGAGTTTCCAGTCATTTTTTGTGCATGTAAGTAATTTGCAAGCAATTACATTTCAAAAATAACAATATTATATGGGGTCACCATTCATCAAAATTGAATGTCTCAGCCAATAACTAAATCAAAATTAATCGGAAAGGTTTCCCATACATCTGATACCTAAAGTGGAGGAAATTCCATTCATGACATGTATATTTAGTTCAATATTTATACTGATTTACAATATTTTTAGTAACAACCAGCTAAGGGGCATTGAATGATATACAATTCATGAAGCAACTTCACATTTAATACATGTTATTTGATAACGATAACAGCATGAAATAATAAGTAAAATATTGGAACAGAAAACAGGGTATAAAACTAAACATGCATTTACAATCATAAGTTAAGTCATATTTAACTGATTTTGGTCAATCAATCGCTTGAACCAATAGCCAAGCCATTTGTCAAAAATTGTAATATGTGGATCAGGTGTAACACTAAATCCATCTTGGACACCTAAGAATGACAAATTATCTCCTACAGTATTGATAATTTTCAACCATCAAAAACATATCCCTAGCCCATGATTATTTCAAACTGTATGAGATCCTAATTACAAATGCACGGTTATGATTTTAGCCTATATCAATAAGTAATATTTAATTCCCTTTTCTTAAATATCTAGCACAACCAACCAAAACGCTAATGCCTAAAAATAATGCAATTGGCTCAGGTTAACCAACCCTACCTACGAAAAAGGCGCCGACCCTACTTTTTTATAGTCAGTTGTTAAAAAACATAAAAAATAATTAAAAAAAAAAAAATATTTTCATTTTTAAGTGTGTGTTTTTATATGTAGCTTAAAACCTTTAAAGCTTTATAAAAATATTACTTTAACACCATACTCCAATGGCAATAATAACATTCTTGGATGAAACCTATTAAATAAAAAAAATAAAAAGCCTACCTACCTTACCTGTTTTTGAAAAGGATGTAACCTAACAAAACCAATTTTTTTTGGCCTAATCAAGAATGCCCTAAAACAGCTGTGTCACCTGACAGGAGCACTCAAAAATGTGCGCTTAAAAGTCACCATGACCTTCAATGTAGACATATTAACCTTAAAATCAATAAAGGTCAAAGGTCATCTACTGATCATGACAAATGTGAATGTAAAGTTTGAAGAATGTAAACCAAATCATTCACAAGTTATTGATTGGAAATTACAGCGCAGTGATGAAAAATGGCATGAAAGTTTGTCATGTCCTTAGTCTTTGACCTCAAAGGTCAATAGGGATCCACCAACTGACCTTGAACAATGTTCATTCCAAGTTTGAAGACTGTACACAAAACAGGTCAAAAGTTACTGATGTAAACGCCCATGATGACGCCAGACAAAGCAACGCCTACATGTATGTATCTGCTATGCTTTACAAGCGACTAAACAAATATTAGCAATGTTTTTTCTAATTTTAGCAAACAACAGTCTATAAATAATTTAATTGCAAAGTCATTGATATATATTTAATTTCATCGATTCTCAATAAATATAACATCAAACATCTATTAAGGGCTATTCCTGTTAAACATATAACCCCCGGGTGGAAGGCAATTATTTAAATAGTATATAGGTGGGTGTCTTTTTTCGCTAATTTGGGCCCCACAAGGGTAAATTTGCTTCTGTAGAGGGGTGGCATAATTTAAATGTGCCTTCCCCCCGGTGGTTATATGTTTAAATGGAATAGCCCTAATGGAATGTACATAATTTTATGTAAGGCAAAAATCACAACATCATTATTTTAGATCAAGGATTTCCAACATAAGAGGCTCAATTTGGGATGGATCGGAGTTGACAATGATCATGTTGTGGACCTTTACGACGTCTTTGATTTCCACCAAAAGGTTCACAATTTCCCTGAACATCAAAGGAGTCTCCTTGAAGGAATATTTCCACTCAAGGTAATGCCTGAGCAAGAGCAGATACTTGTCATGCAGATTTGATATTGCCGTCTTATTCTGAACGTTAGGGCACATTGGATCGAAGACACACAACAGCTGGACCAATGAGAATAAATGAGGATCATCACTAAACATCGTTTTCACTTTTCTACAAAACATTGTGTGCTGTTCGTACACTTGATTGTAGCTCACCAAAGTTTTGAGGATTTTGGCCGATATTTCCCCTGAAGCTGTGTTCCAAGCATCTTTGTCTATACTGTAAAACCATGCCGACCGTATAATGATCGCAGAAAACACACACTGCTTGAGCAATAGTAGCTGTTCCTTTTGAGGGACTTTCTGAAAGTCTTCCATCTGCTTGCAAAATGAAACAAGTTTTTTCACAGCTTCCGAAGAGTTATTTATCAGGTCATTGCAATTCTTATAATCTGTTTCATGGATTTTGTCATCCGAGCGTAACTCTCCCATAGTTTCCAAATATATGCTGCTAGCTGACTTGAACAAATTGTACTCCATCGCTGAAACTGTTCGATAGTGCTGTGGGTCCTTGCTTGTGAACTCAGGATCTACAATAGGCTCCTCAACAGCTAAGTTGTCTTGAAAAAACATCGGGAAAACATCTGCATGGGTGAGTTCCACGATACTATGTGGCATACAACTGCTGTCGGACTGGTCGGGAAGCATGTTGGATTCACTCGGCTCCTCTTTAATGGTGACAGGACAGCTATCATTGCTCTTCCCCTTGCGTTTACGATTCTCAAGTACCTTCTGCATACGAGCTTGGCGTTCACCATCATCTGTAATGTACAAAATTTGGAAATCCCTAAAACTAATCTCTAATTCAGTATCAGGCGGACACAGCTTATTTAGCAATAATTTGCAATTCAAAGGCAATAACTAAAAAAAAAATTGAATGAATATGATCATTATTGATCTCAACTAAATAAATACTCTCATAAACATTGTGATTGTCGTATGCTCAACATGATTGAAAGCTACAGGAGAATTTTGATTTAAATTTGACAACTCAAAAGGTCGTAGTTCCTGAGAGAGAGAACCATTTTGACTGGATATCAAACTTATGCAAACGATGGGACATATTTAACTTTTTTTCTTAGGAAATAAGTTTGTTACAGTTGAATCAGAACTGCTCAAGTTAAAAAACTGGCAACATTGTAGGTGGTGATTAATACCCACCCGCCACCACTGGCGATCCCGCGTAGCCACGTCAATCTTAGAGGAACTTTTGAACACAGTGGCTGCATGATTTCTTCCGTATTAGATACAATTGCTAGCCAGGTACATCATGTGATGAATGGGTACATCATGTGATCAACCAGGTACATCATGTGATCAACCATGTACATCATGTGATCAACCTGGTACATCATGAGATCAACCGGGTTCATCATGTGATCAACCAGGTACATCATGTCATTAACCTGGTACCTCATGTGATCAATCAGGTACATCATGTGATCAACCTGGTACATCATGAGATCAACCGGGTTCATCATGTGATCAACCAGGTACATCATGTCATTAACCTGGTACCTCATGTGATCAATCAGGTACATCGTGTGATCAACTGGTACATCATGTGATCAACCGGGTTCATCATGTGATCAACCAGATACATAATGAGATCAACCGGGTACATCATGTGATCAACCAGGTACATCGTGTGATCAACCGGGTACATCATGTGATCAACCAGGTACATCATGTGATCAACCTGGTACATCATGTGATCAACCGGGTACATCATGTGACCAACCAGATACATCATGTGATCAACCATGTACATCATGTGATCAACCTGCTACATCATGTGATCAACTTGCTACATCATGTGATCATCATCAACTGGGTACATCATGTGATCTGGTACATCATTTGATAAATACATGATCACACTTAACATTATGTGATATCCATCTACCTAGACCTAGAAATGAATAAAACATAACCTTATAGACATAGATGGGGTCTAAATATATAAACTTGCCATTGACGCTTTCATGGAATAATTTCACACTAGTTCAAAGTTTTACCTAATATCATTTCCCGCTTCATGCCGATTTCGAAGCACTTCATCAGGCGACAATGGGGACAGAACCGGCGTGTTCTGAGGTCGATTTGACAGTTGTTTTGAAACAAACATGGAGGCGTCTGAAAAAAGGAGATCTTGATTTAATTAAATAAAATACTACTTAGATAAGTGACCATGTTTTGGCTGGGTTTGAGTTGTGACGCATAGGAATTGAATGCCCTCGTAGTCTTTATTCAGACAAAATGTGGTCACGGATATATAAGTTTGATTCTAACATGATGTATTTGTTAGATATTAAGATGTTTTAAATAAGGCTACTGCCTACGACTAAGGAGACGCAAAGGCTACAACAATTATACCTAGACTTACCTTGAGAAACAGAAAAGCTAAAACTGTTCATCTGATGTGAACATAAACAAATGTTATGTTAACAAAGTATTAACCAGACAATTATTTGCAATAGCTCAAACGATTCACGAAACAATAGCCTGAATCCTTGACATACCCCATAAGCAAAAGTTAATTGTAACATGTTTTTTCTGCTGTAAAATGTGAAATCAATCTAAACAAGAGCCGTTGTAAGACAGCGCGCTCGACTATGCTGCTTTGACTTAGAATACAATAACGATGTAATAATACCAAGTTTGGTCTCTTTATGTCAAACCTAACTAAAATTATTCGATACATAAAGTGACTTTGATGCAGCCCTCCCACCAGCCCGCCCAAACAATGACGCAAGTCATTCAAATAACTTGATTTCCCATTATGAAAATGTGGTTAAGAATATACAAATATGCCTTTCAAAGGAAATTAAAAAAAAAAAAAAAATAATAATAATAATTCAAGGGCCATAATTTGTATTTAGGCTTAAAACGGAGTTATGTTTCTTGTTGTAAGATGGACGTAAATAATTTTGAATTTTATTAAGTGCATTTAATGAACGGTATAGAAGTTTTTTTATTAAAATCCCAACTTGCCCTTATATTTTCCTCCCCTTAAACTTTAACCTAAGTCAATCAGGGGCCATAACTTGTATTAAGGATATGGAGTTATGAAACCTCATTGGGTGATGGTCCTCAACAATTGTGTTAAGTATTAAGTCAATTGAATGAAGGGTATAGAAGTTATTAAACAATATCCCAACCTGCCCTAAAACTTTAACCTAAGTTCCATAGTCAATCAGGGGCCATAATTTGTATAAGAGATAATATGGAGTTATCTAACCTCATTATGTGATGGCTCTGAACATCTGTGTGAAGTATAAAGTTAATTGAATGAATGGTATTGGAGTTTTAAGTGAAAATCCCAACTTGCCCTAAAACTTTAACCTGCCCTAAAACTTTAACCTAAGTCAATCAGGGCCATAACTTGTATTTAGGATAATATGGAGTTATGTAACCTCATTGTGTGATGGTCCTGAACAACTGTGTGAAGTATTAAGTCAATTGAACAAAGGATATAGAAGTTATTAAATATTCCAACTTGCCCTAAAACTTTAACCTAAGTTCCATAGTCAATCAGGGGCCATAATCTGTGTAAAGAATGATATGGAGTTATCTAACCTCATCATGTGATGGCCCTGAACAACTGCGTGAAGTATTAAGTCAACTGAATGAAGGGTATTGGACTTATAAGTGAAAATCCCAACTTGCCCTAAAACTTTAACCGGACGCCGACGCCGACCCCGACGCTGGGGCGAGTAGTATAAGCCCACCTATGCTTTGAATAGTCGAGCTAAAAATACTTCATTAAATACCAACTCAATGCAAAAAGATCAGCAGCTGTTCTTACTTTCTACTCAGTAATAGTTATTGTTTTATTTTACATTTCTAAATAATTAATGTGGAATTCCGACACAGTCTGGGTGACAAATTGATTGCTAGGTGAAGCAAAAAAATAACTAGAGCTGTCACAGGAGAGACGAATACCCCCAAATGCCGCCTGGACACAGGAATGGCAAACCATTCCTTTGAAAAGAGGCCATAACTCCAAGGTTACTGCATCCGCATCTTCTTTTATCATGCATGTATTGTTTTATTTAAATCTGTTGAGTAATTTAGAAGTTACACTGCTGAAAAACTAGCTGATGCTCTAGCTGATCTCTTCTGGAATAAGACATCTAGAGCATTCATGAGCTTTTCTTCCAACACGATCATCATCAAATTTTGACCTTGGCCCCACCAGCCCCAATATCAATTGACCTGTATCTTCTGATGTTACACCTGTGTACCAAAAAATGGTCAAATCTGTCAAGCCTTTCATGAGTTATCGTCCGGAAACCATTTTTATATTTTTAGTAATAGTGACCTTGACCCCACCAGCCCCAATATCAAACTTGATCTGTATCTTCTGATGTTACACCTGTGTACCAAAAATTGTTCAAATCCGTTTAGCCTTTCATGAGTTATCGTCCGGAAACCGTTTTTCTTTTTTAGTAACAGTGACCTTGACCTTGGCCCCACCAGCCCCAATATCAAACTTGACTTGTATCTTCTGATGTTACACCTGTGTACCAAATTTTTTTTAAATCTGTCAAGCCTTTCATGAGTTATCGTCCGGAAACCGTTTTTCTATTTTTAGTAACAGTGACCTTGACCTTGGCCCCACCTGCCCCAATATCGAACTTGACCTGTATCTTCTGATGTTACACCTGTGTACCAAATTTTTTTTAAATCTGTCTAGCCTTTAATGAGTTATCATCCGGAAACCATGAAAACCGACCGACCGACAGACCGACCAACCGACAGACAGACTGACAAGCTCACTAACTTGATCTGTATCTTCTGATGTTACACCTGTGTACCAAAAATTTTTCAAATCTGTCTAGCCTTCCATGAGTTATCGCCTGGAAACCATTTTTCTATTTTTAGTAACAGTGACCTTGACCTTGGCCCCACCAGCCCCAATATCGAACTTGACCTGTATCTTCTGATGTTACACCTGTGTACCAAAATTTTTTCAAATCTGTCCAGCCTTTCATGAGTTATCGTCCGGAAACCATTTTTCTATTTTTAGTAACAGTGACCTTGACCTTGGCCCCACCACCCCCAATATCGAACTTGACCTGTATCTTCTGATGTAACACCTGTGTACCAAAATTTTTTCAAATCTGTCCAGCCTTTCATGAGTTATCGTCCGGAAACCATGAAAACCGACAGACCGACCGACCGACAGACAGATCGACCGACAGACCGACAAGCTCCCTCCTATATACCCCCTCACACTTCGTTTGTGGGGGTATAATTATCACTTATTATGAACATGTCAACACCGTCAGCAAAGTATAAAAGAACGTGGCAAAGTGCAAAAAACAACCCTATCATTGAAACATTTTGTACTTTTGATGTTGTACTCTGCCGAAAGGCAGAGGGAGTTTTTCACACCTTCACACATTGAGAACAGCATTGACTGTGCACAATGATGCTATGCTTCACAGTATGCATGCTTATTCATTATTTTCATGCAGAATGATTTAAAAAAAATCTTATCGTACAATATCAAACAAAATATCTAATATAACTAAAGCTGCTTTTATTAACTCGCCATATCTCGATTTTCCACTGCTGAGCCTTGTGAGTTATGTCCCTTTATAATTTAGGAAGCAAACGTTTTTCCCCATTTACGGTATTCCTTTGAAGAGACATTTCATCCCGAAAATTACTACAAAAGATTGTCAGTAGCCTAATAACATAGATAACAAGACACAAGACTAACAAGACAGCTGCTATCTGATATAAATAACTCTGGAGTCTTTAGTGAAGAACCAGTGTCCTATTTTTTTGGAAAGAAAATATCTTGTGTGCCCCAAGTGGGGTCAAAACCCTGGACCTCTTTGGTGAAAGGTGAAACACACTTTATTACTTGATAACTCTAACCGTTGTTGGGCCCAAACCCCAGACATATTTGGTGTTAAGTAGACAAACTTTACCACTAGACCAATCTTGTCCTTGCGGAGCCCAGCATACGACAGCTCTTCGTGGGGCCCAAACCCGCTGGTGAAAGGCAGACACTTAACTACAAGACTACTTTCTACGTCATAAGGTCCGAATCCCAGATATCTTGAGTGAAAGACGGGCACTTTACCACTAGACAACTTTCAACCTTATGGGCCCCAATACCCAGACATATTGGGTGAAAGGCGGGAAATTTACTACTTGACAACTCTCAACCTTTAGGGCCCAAATACCCAGACATATTGGGTGAAAGGCGGGAACTTTACCACTTGACAACTCTCAACCTTATGGGCCCCAATACCCAGACATATTGGGTGAAAGGCGGAACTTTACCACTAGACAACTCTCAACCTTATGGGCCCCAATACCCAGACATATTGGGTGAAAGGCGGAACTTTACCACTAGACAACTCTCAACCTTATGGGCCCCAATACCCAGACATATTGGGTGAAAGGCAGGAACTTTACCACTAGACTACTCTCAACCTTATGGGCCCCAATATCCAGACATATTGGGTAAAAGGCAGGAACTTTACCACTTGACAACTCTCAACCTTATGGGGCCCAGACCCCAGACATATTGGGTGAAAGGCTGACACTTTACCACTTGACAACCCTCAACCTTATGGGGCCCAGACCCCAGACATATTGGGTGAAAGGCGGGAAATTTACCACTTGACAACTCTCAACCTTATGGGGCCCAATACCCACATATTGGGTGAAAGGCGGGAAATTTACCACTTGACAACTCTCAACCTTATGGGCCCCAATCCCAAGACATATTGGGTGAAAGGCGGGAACTTTACCACTAGGCTACTCTCAACCTTATGGGCCCCAATCCCCAGTAATATTGGGTGAAAGGCAGGAACTTTACCACTAGACTACTCTCAACCCCGTGGGGCCCCAACCCGCACATATTGGGTGAAAGGCGGAACTTTACCACTTGACAACTCTCAACCTTATGGGCCCCAATACCCAGACATATTGGGTAAAAGGCAGGAACTTTACCACTTGACAACTCTCAACCTTATGGGCCCCAATACCCAGACATATTGGGTAAAAGGCAGGAACTTTACCACTTGACAACTCTCAACCTTATGGGCCCCAATCCCCAGACATATTGGGTAAAAGGCGGGAACTTTACCACTAGACTACCCTCAACCTTATGGGGCCCAGACCCCAGACATATTGGGTGAAAGGCTGACACTTTACCACTTGACAACCCTCAACCTTATGGGGCCCAGACCCCAGACATATTGGGTGAAAGGCGGGAACTTTACCACTAGACTACTCTCAACCTTATGGGCCCCAATACCCAGACATATTGGGTAAAAGGCAGGAACTTTACCACTAGACTACTCTCAACCTTATGGGGCCCAATACCCAGACATATTGGGTAAAAGGCGGGAACTTTACCACTAGACTACTCTCAACCTTATGGGCCCCAATACCCAGACATATTGGGTAAAAGGCAGGAACTTTACCACTTGACAACCCTCAACCTTATGGGCCCCAATACCCAGACATATTGGGTAAAAGGCAGGAACTTTACCACTTGACAACCCTCAACCTTATGGGGCCCAGACATATTGGGTGAAAGGCTGACACTTTACCACTAGACTACTCTTAACCCCGTGGGGCCCAAACCCGCACATATTTGGTGAAAGGCAGACACTTACTACAAGACTACTTTTTACGTCGTATGGTCCGAATCCCAGACATTTTGAGTGAAAGACGGGCACTTCACTACTAGACTACATCACCCCTGTGGGCCCCAAGCCCCTGACATAATTGGTGAAAGGCAGACACTTCACCACTTGACAGGTCACATCTTAATACTCTCATTCTTGTTCTTGCTCACTGCGGACAATTTTAAAGATGGCTCAATCATCAATTCTCTGCATGTGAAATTCAAAGGTCATTGACCAACAATTCTAATAAAAAATAATGTCAATACATTTTCTCTGTACATGTATTAGATGAGGTTAATACAAGGACAACATGAATCAATGAAGATTCAATTGAAATAACAAATAAGGCTCAAAATAAAATATACATGTATTTATATTTATTAAATTAAAATTTCCCCTCCAACAACTGACATGAAAATGTTGGCCCTGCCCAAATATAAAGTATGATGATATTTTGTTTAATAACTCTTGAAACAACAACACATTGTTTGAACTGTAGGTTAGCTACATCTATATATTTATTACTTTAATAATAGTTTTACTTTACTTTCTCAACCATTTAGAAAACACAATCAACTTCAAGAATCAAGCGACACTGGCAATGTAAGTCAACTAGCAAAACCACACATTTAGTAAACATGTGATGAAAAATAAACCCGTATACTTTCAGTAACAGCTTGATTTGCACCTATTATAGATGAATAGTGCTGATCTGGAACTGTTTTCTGATGACAGGCTGTGCAATCCCTGCCACACCCACTTCATAAAAGAATCTTGTGAGCATTTTTTTCTTTATTGTGACATATCTTTCAGTATTAACTATGTGTACAGAAATGTCTAATGTTTTTATCACAATTATTTTTTGTAACATTGTATCTTTGAAAACACAATGTGAGAGAACTTACAAGTAAAGTTTGGCCAAACCAGATTGACTTCCCTCTCTGTATGGCAAATAACAATAGGGACCATTAATGTCAACAGGTTTTTAAACAATAAGTATTAACTAATGAAAGTGCTGAAAGAGTTGAAAGGCTGTAGGCGAGACAAAGGTGATTTTACCTTTTTTCCCAATTCTGTTCACAGGCAATAACAATAGCGTCCAAAAAATCTTTTGAGTGGCCCTTACAGATACAGATATCAGATAAGTGCCTTTAATTAACTAAATTAGGTAATTTGAAAATTTTGTAATACAATTTTAACTACTTTCATTACATTAACTGATTAAACAATATGTCCAGATAGATACATGAACATAGCTTTGATCTTGCAAGTTTATTGCTGGTGTAAACTTAATTCAATGAAATCCTAGGGTTTTTTAGTCAACACATTTTAATTAACTCCTCTTGGTTTCTCTCTAAAATTAATTTAAGATTCTTCTATTTGCTTTCAAATTGACTTTTGCGTTAAAATCTTATGAACATATTTCAGCACCTGTGAACTATAGCCTAATACAGCACATTTATAACTTCTCTAACTTGCTCTTGAATTTCAGGTCTAATCAATAATGTTATTGCACATAAGCATTTCTACCAGTATTTCTTTGTTTGTCCTACCTCATCTTGAAAAATTAATGCTTTCAATTGATTCCATGTATAAATTGATAAATACATTATACAATATGCATGTATAAGTTATTTCTCTATTCTGGAAAAACATATATAAACAGAGCACCAAATTATTTTAAATACGCCCATCCTATTTTTAAGGACAATATTTTTCATTGAGTGGATGTACATTAAGCCCAATTTAAAGAATGAAAAATGTAAATTCAGTTTTTGCCAATTCCACGGTCATAACTCTAGAGTGACTAAGACAACATGGCAAGTTTTTTTAGCCTGACAAGATATACTCCGCCCATACACATTCTGACCAAATTTGATGATGATTGGACAAAGGCCACATAAAGTTAATTATTGGACAAGACTGATTAAAGGTAATTTCTATAATTAAAGGGCAATAACTCTAGAGTGAATCCAGCGATGTGGATGGTTATTGAACTTGATCAAGATATTGTGCTAACATTTGGTGATGACTGGACAAAGGCCTCTTAAGTTATTGATCAGACAACATTCTGTGCGCGCCCCCCCCCCCCAAGCTCTATATACTGCAGGTAAAACTATAATATGTCCCAATCTATGCGTGGACAGGCATATAAAAATTATTAATTACCGCCCTACCCACATTTTAATATACCTTGAACATGTTTGGGGAACTGGGGATAAAAGTAATATTTTGCCTTTCTGAATGATTGTTGTTGTTTTTGATGGATAGAAAAGAAGACTGCATGATCTCTGTATTCTTTGTAACTGCATTTAAGATGATTCACATTCAGGTTTTGTACATTAACACTCAATTTTCTTATTTCCTTGTGTACCTTAAATCAATAAACTACAGAGAATTTAAATAAAACATCACAGAACACAATTTTACAAGGAATGGTTAATGATAATGACAAACCCACAAATATATCCCTGAAAAGGATTATGTCTCTACAAGTTATAATCACCCTACGATTATCTGTGCATTCACCGTTATATATTTCATCACATGCTACACTGTAAATCAATGTTGTACAGTTAGCGCTGTGGTAAGTGCACTTGCTTCTCACCAAGGTGAGTGATGCAGGTTTGATTCCTGGCCTGGGTGAATGAGAGTTTGGTTAGTGGTCACCAAGCCGGATAAGTGGGTTTTCTCCGGGTACTCCGGTTTCTCCCACAACACAAGACCACACTCTCCCACAACATCGTGCCAACGAGAGTGACTTAGTATAAGTTAACATATTTTTCTTTACAATCGTTTTAAAAAATATCAAGTTTAAAATGTTAGGAGTGGGTTTGTAGCTCACAGCATTGATTTAATTTAAACATTTTTCATACTCACTGTTTTGTTTATAACGCTACATGGCAATTAATGTGATTTATTAATTAGATTTTATGTCATTATAATCAATATAACAAACCCTTTCCGTCACAAAGAAGTGGCAACATCAGCTGCCCCTAGTTAATCCCTGTTTTATAACTTTATAGTAAAATACACATCCACAACCTGAATTATATTGTACATTATACTCACATTTTGTTTCAAAGCGTTTCTTCTAAAAAAAGCTTTACATGACTCGCAGGTCATCGCGTTAAAGTTGTAGCCGAGAGCCTTGTCACCGCACACCTGACAAATCCTCTCGCTTTTTAGACGACGTTTACGCTGGGGAAACTTCTCATTCCTGCTACTGTTCGGCCCATCTCCACTGAACTCTGACACATCTGACATCTCTCGTGAGCCACCAGTCGACATCAGCTAAAACAAAAATGTATCCGACAAAAATGAACATGTTATTGTGAAAAGTTTGCAAAGCAAGAGATATTT
Source organism: Mya arenaria (assembly GCF_026914265.1). Lineage (NCBI taxonomy): Eukaryota > Metazoa > Mollusca > Bivalvia > Myida > Myidae > Mya > Mya arenaria. Next base: position 54,351,230 of record NC_069133.1, on the reverse strand, counting down.
TGACCAGTCAATTTTTGACATATTATCGTATTTCCGTTTGCTCAAAGTCGACTTCTTTTTAAATCTCCCATCCACAGAACCAACAATCCAGTGATTGTAATCGGGCATAATCGAGCATCAATTCAACTGGCAGGTTGTTATCTTCTTTCTTCTTGTTGCTTGCGTTCGATAATTTCCTCCTATTTTGAGTTTATTTATTAATCCGGAACTGTTCAATTTTAATCTTTCCTGATATGGCTGAAAGCAGTACTGAATAACTAACACATAACATAACGTAAGCATAGTTAAAGATAAGGAGTTATTAAACAAGAATGGTCAAAAAACGATTTTATAATCAATAATCAGATAATTGACTGGAACCAATTATTGATAGTCAAACTGGGACTAATTCCCAACACTACTATAAGTCTTAAAAACTGGAATTAAATTGAGTGAATATAGCTGGTAACAGTCTGACATAGTGATGTTCCGATGATCGATTATAATCGAAAATCGATTGGTTGGGCCAGAAATCAGCAACAATCGATAGTATTTAGTTATAATCGATTAACGAAAAATAAAAAAAATAAAAAATATTAGTAAGTGTTCAGATGTTTCCTTTAACAAAATGGCTGATGAAAGCCACAATGAGAAAGAAAATGAACTATTTTTTATACAACAACACTTAATAACTTCAATCATAGACATAAGGTAAAATTGCAACCGATTCCCAACACTAGTCTGACATGTGTAAATCATAGTGAAATACCGTGCGTGCAAATAACCACAAATCCATTCAATAAAAAGTAATGAATTTACCAGAAAAAAATGCCTCCAAAGTAAAATGACTGCCTTCCAAAGTTCCTACACCAAGCATTTATCAGTAATTGAGCTTAATCTGCTGGTCATAACCATGACCCACTGCCCTCATCTGCTGGTCATGACCATGAACCACTGCCCTCACCTGCTGGTCATGACCATGACCCACTGCCCTCATCTGCTGGTCATCACCATGACCCACTGCCCTCAACTGATGGTTATGACCATGACCCACTGCCCTCACCTGCTGGTTATGACCATGACCTACTGCCCTCAATAGCTGGTTATGACCATGACCCACTGCCCTCATCTGCTCGTGATGACCATAACCAACTGCCCTCACCTGCTGGTCATGACAGTAGGCCCTCATCTGCAGATTATGATCATGACCCACTGCCCTCATCTGCTGGTCATAACCATGACCCAGTGCCCTCATCTGTTGGTCATGACCATGATCCACTGCCCTCATCTGCTGGCCATTACCATGACCCACTGCCCTCATCTGCTGGTCATCACCATGACCCACTGCCCTCATCTGCTGGTCATGACCATGACCCAATGCCCTCATCTGCTGGTCATGACCATGATCCACTGCCCTCATCTGCTGGTCATGACCATGACCCACTGCCCTCATCTGCTGGTCATGACCATGACCCACTGCCCTCATCTGCTGGTCATGACCATGATCCACTGCCCTCATCTGCTGGTCATGACCATGACCCACTGCCCTCATCTGCTGGTCATAACCATGACCCAGTGCCCTCATCTGCTGGTCATGACCATGACCCACTGCCCTCACCTGCTGGTCATCACCATGACCCACTGCCCTCATCTGCTGGTCATCACTATGACCCACTGCCCTCATCTGCTGGTCATGACCATGACCCACTGCCCTCATCTGCTGTTCATGACCATGACCTACTGCCCTCATCTCCTGGTCATGACCATAATCTACTGTCCTCATCTGCTGGCCATGACCTACTTCCCTCATCTGCTGGTCATGACCATGACCTACTGCCCTCATCTGCTGGTCATGACCCACTGCCCTCATCTGCTGGTTATGACCTTGACCCACTGCCCTCATCTGCTGGTCATGACCATGACCTACTGCCCTCAGCTGCTGGTCATGACCATGACCTACTTCCCTCATCTGCTGGTCATGACCAATGACCTACTGCCCTCATCTGCTGGTCATGACCATGACCCACTGCCCTCATCTGCTGACCATGACCATGACCCACTGCCCTCATCTGCTGACCATGACCATGACCCACTGCCCTCTCTTGGTCATGACCATGAACCACTGCCCTCATCTGCTGGTCATGACCATGACCAACTGCTTTCATCAGCTGGTTATGACCATGACCCACTGCCCTCATCTGCTGGTCATGACCATGACCCACTGCTCTCATCTGATGGTTATGACCATGACCCACTGCCCTCATCTGCTGGTCATGACAATGACCTACTGCCCTCATCTGCTAGTCATGACCATGACCCACTGCCCTCATCTGCTGACCATGACCATGACCCACTGCCCTCTGCTGGTCATGACCATGACCCACTGCCCTCATCTGCTGGTCATGACCATGACCAACTGCCCTCATCTGCTGGTCATGACCATGACCTACTGCCCTCATCTGCTGGTCATGACCATAACCTACTGCCCTCATCTGCTGGCCATGACCATGACCTACTTCCCTCATCAGCTGGTCATGACCCACTGCCCTCATCTGCTGGTTATGACCATGACCCACTGCCCTCATCTGCTGTTCATGACCATAACCTAATGCCCTCATCTGCTGGTCATGACCATGACCTACTTCCCTCATCAGCTGGTCATGACCCACTGCCCTCATCTGCTGGTCATGACCAGGACCTACTGCCCTCATCTGCTGGTCATGACCATGACCCACTGCCCTCATCTGCTAGTCATCACCATGACCCACTGCTGGTTATGACCATGACACACTGCCCTCATCTGCTGTTCATGACCATGACCCACTGCCCTCATCTGCTGATCATGACCATGACCCACTGCTCTCATCTGCTGGCCATGACCATGACCTACTTCCCTCATCAGCTGGTCATGACCCACTGCCCTCATCTGCTGGTCATGACCATGATCCACTGCCCTCATCTGCTGGCCATGACCATGACCCACTGCCCTCATCTGCTGGTTATCACCATGAACCACTGCCCTCATCTTCTGGCCATGACCATGACCCACTGCCCTCATCTGCTGGCCATTACCATGACCAACTGTCCTCATCTGCTGGTCATCACCCTGACCCACTGCCCTCATCTGCTGGTCATCACCATGACCCACTGCCCTCATCTGCTGGTCATGACCATGACCCACTGCCCTCATCTGCTGGTTATGACCATGACCCACTGCCCTCATCTGCTGGTTATGACCATGACCCACTGTCCTCATCTGCTGGTCATGACCATGACCCACTGCCCTCATCTGCTGTCCATGACCATGACCTACTGCCCTCATCTGCTGGTCATGACCATAATCTACTGTCCTCATCTGCTGGCCATGACCTACTTCCCTCATCTGCTGGTCATGACCATGACCTACTGCCCACATCTGCTGGTCATGACCCACTGCCCTCATTTGCTGGTTATGACCATGACCCACTGCCCTCATCTGCTGGTCATGACCATGACCTACTGCCCTCAGCTACTGGTCATAACCATGACCTACTTCCCTCATCTGCTGGTCATGACCAATGACCTACTGCCCTCATCTGCTAGTCATGACCATGACCCACTGCCCTCATCTGCTGACCATGACCATGACCCACTGCCCTCTGCTGGTTATGACCATGACCCACTGCCCTCATCTGCTGGTCATGACCATGACCTACTGCCCTCAGCTACTGGTCATAACCATGACCTACTTCCCTCATCTGCTGGTCATGACCAATGACCTACTGCCCTCATCTGCTAGTCATGACCATGACCCACTGCCCTCATCTGCTGACCATGACCATGACCCACTGCCCTCTGCTGGTTATGACCATGACCAACTGCCCTCATCTGCTGGTCATGACTATGACCCACTGCCCTAATCTGCTGGTCATGACCATGACCCACTGCTCTCATCTGATGGTTATGACCATGACCTACTGCCCTCATCTGCTAGTCATGACCATGACCCACTGCCCTCATCTGCTGACCATGACCATGACCCACTGCCCTCTGCTGGTCATGACCATGACCCACTGCCCTCATCTGCTGGTCATGACCATGACCCACTGCCCTCATCTGCTGTTCATGACCATGACCCACTGCCCTCATCTGCTGGTCATGACCATAACCTACTGCCCTCATCTGCTGGCCATGACCATGACCTACTTCCCTCATCAGCTGGTCATGACCCACTGCCCTCATCTGCTGGTTATGACCATGACCCACTGCCCTCATCTGCTGGTCATGACCATAACCTAATGCCCTCATCTGCTGGTCATGACCATGACCTACTTCCCTCATCAGCTGGTCAAGACCCACTGCTCTCATCTGCTGGTCATGACCATGACCCACTGCCCTCATCTGCTGGTCATGACCATGACCCACTGCTGGTTATGACCATGACACACTGCCCTCATCTGCTGTTCATGACCATGACCCACTGCCCTCATCTGCTGGTCATGACCATGACCCACTGCCCTCATCTGCTAGTCATGACCATGACCCACTGCTGGTTATGACCATGACACACTGCCCTCATCTGCTGTTCATGACCATGACCCACTGCCCTCATCTGATGGTCATGACCATGACCCACTGCTCTCATCTGCTGGTCATCACCATGACCCACTGCCCTCATCTGCTGGTCATCACCATGACCCACTGCCCTCATCTGCTAGTCATGACCATGACCCACTGCCCTCATCTGCTGACCATGACCATGACCCACTGCCCTCTGCTGGTCATGACCATGACCCACTGCCCTCATCTGCTGGTCATGACCATGACCCACTGCCCTCATCTGCTGTTCATGACCATGACCTACTGCCCTCATCTGCTGGTCATGACCATAACCTACTGCCCTCATCTGCTGGCCATGACCATGACCTACTTCCCTCATCAGCTGGTCATGACCCACTGCCCTCATCTGCTGGTTATGACCATGACCCACTGCCCTCATCTGCTGGTCATGACCATAACCTAATGCCCTCATCTGCTGGTCATGACCATGACCTACTTCCCTCATCAGCTGGTCAAGACCCACTGCTCTCATCTGCTGGTCATGACCATGACCCACTGCCCTCATCTGCTGGTCATGACCATGACCCACTGCTGGTTATGACCATGACACACTGCCCTCATCTGCTGTTCATGACCATGACCCACTGCCCTCATCTGCTGGTCATGACCATGACCCACTGCCCTCATCTGCTAGTCATGACCATGACCCACTGCTGGTTATGACCATGACACACTGCCCTCATCTGCTGTTCATGACCATGACCCACTGCCCTCATCTGATGGTCATGACCATGACCCACTGCTCTCATCTGCTGGTCATCACCATGACCCACTGCCCTCATCTGCTGGTCATGACCATGACCCACTGCCCTCATCTGCTGGTCATGACCATGACCCACTGCCCTCATCTGCTGGTCATGACCATGACCCAATGCCCTCATCTGCTGGTCATGACCAAACTGCTTACCAAGCTCTTATTAGAAAGACTGTAGATCGCAAGTGTGTCAACCAAACTTCTAGAGTTGTAAAGATGTGAAAGTTAACAACAATGATGTTCACAGCTTTGTCAACTTTAACAAAATTCGGAACAGCTGCCCAATGTATCCCAACTTAAATGTATATCTACAGTGATTTTTTTTCATGAAATTTACCGCCGAATAATGGCTGTTTCCCCTCGCCGAAAATCATCCAATTTTCCCAAAAAAGAGTCATATTTTCCCAAAAAAAGGTAATCAATTCCCCTCAGAAATGAATAAAAAATACAAATATTAATTGTGCTTTTTGTTTTTATTTCGTAAAACAATGCATTTTAAACACTATGCGAACGCGCAATAATAGCAGGAACCGGTTCGATCCGGGATAGGGCCCAGGAAATAAACCGTTTTTGATCATCATCACCGAGACGAAGGTAATTCGTCTAATGACACTGATCAATTTGTTTACGATTTTCGAAGTTTTGACTTCAACTTTCCGGCAAACAATAACAAATAATAAGTGAAAGCATTACCTTATAGCAAAATGTAACATTTAACTTAAAAGTTTAATCATAAAGATGAGTAGCTCATGTTTTTAGGATAGTAACTGCAATTTAAGAGATTGCATTATGCTGAAAGTACAATGGTTTTTTGTTACTTATGAGTTATGTATGATTTCAGTTTAACTTTGTTTATTGTGTTTTTAAGATCTCGCATTTAATTAACATATAACAAGACCAGAAAGCTAAAATTGCAATTTGTTTGGTGAGAAAGTGATAATGTTTAGGGGTCATTTGGCACAAAAATCATGTTTTACATGTTCTGATGATAGTAACTGTCATTAAAGAGAGTTGAAACAGTTTTAATAGGTGTCTTTGTTACTGGTTATTTTAAATGACCATTTTAATGTTCATTGTATTTTCCCAATTTTGGGAATTAACGCGCTTATTTTCCCAATAATTATTGTAAAGCCACGGGTGGTTTTGAAAATTTAAATAAAAATCACTGATCTATACTGACCTGATGAGATGATTCCAGATCAATGCTCGACTGGCTAGTGTCGTCCTTTCCGCTCAGAGAACTGAGCAATGATGACATTGCTGGTCAATACGTCCCTAGAAAATAGCAAATACGGCTTTACAATTTCCATTCATCAACACATAAAACAATTTTATTGAGACTTCTGACAAATTTCCATCAATTTTTTCATAAGCCTCTTAAGTGATAACAAATTATAAACTGTAGACAATGATGTAAGAACCGATCGCTCCTATCCAATATTAATATAAGCTCACTCTAGCACAAAACCCAACAAAATTGAGGGCAGGTGACCATAAAACTGTTATTACATTTTTTTTTCATTTCTTGCCTGCATATTGTGTAAGCTGAATCCCAATAGGAGAATGGTGAGTAATCTATTTCCACAGGTTATTGTATAAATGCTTGTTGATCATAAGACGATGGGTACCATCTCTCTCATATAAATTAAGACGTCTGTGAATTGGTGTTTTTATGTCCTTTGACTAAGTGCACGATCTCACTTGCTTGCGGTAAGATCTGGCACTGAACTGTTGTAAGCTGTATTGTAAATTATCTAGCATGCTAAGATTGCTATTTATAGCTCAGCCGATAAGAAGATATGAACCACTGATAGTCTGTGATCTTAAATATTGAACATAGGAGGCACTGATGGAACATAATACAAAAATTGACAGAAAGGTGTTATTCAAATGATTTATTTAAAACAAGAGCTGACACTGTAAGTGACAAATGCCCCTAAAGTGCCAGACAGATCATTGAAACAGAAATTAGACTTTTGGATGAACAAGATTCATAAAATCCAGAATATGAGCTTGTGTTAATTTTGACAACTGTTGGAATAAAAGAGCTTGCATAAACTACAAGCATATGAGCAGCCTACTTTCCTGACAAAGTTTAAACCTGGACACAGAAAAACAAAAGCAAGTAGGATGCATGGACGGACAGACAGTACCATTTTAATACATGTATGCCCACCTTCTTAAGCATAAAAATGTAAAATTGATGATATTTTGACTACAGATGCAGACATTCTTTTGTTCTTAAATCATCCACTCTATCCAATGAGCTATTCCACCTTGCAAGCAAAAAACTGTTTCTCTATACCACGTCCATATCATAAATGTCAGAAGGCAATATCTTTGTTTTAAGTCTTCATTTGCAATACCGACTAAGTGTCAGTATGCATCTGATTGGCTGATGGAAAACAGGCCAATAGGTGACCTGTAAAATTTGTGACCTGTTAAATAAATACATGTAGCAGGGTTTAATAAATTCATATTAAGATATTAATTTTTTAGACCTGATCATAAGTGAAAAATAATACAAACATGTAAGCAATGACATTTACTATTTAGACCTTGGAACACCATAAAATAAAATACAGTGTTAATATAAAATTTTGTAAAAAGATAATTTATATGTAAACATTACTTCAAACTTTTTTCTTCTAAAGGAATCTTATTGTAACATCAATTTCTTAAGTTTTTATACAATCCAGCAATCTCTTTATGCTTTATCAGCTTATATATTCATTTAAGGATTGATTTGTGTAAATTTGGCCTTTTCGAATATAATTATCTGCCTTTTGAAATCATGTTTACCATTGGATGAATGACATCTAACTTATCCAAACAGAATGCACCTGGAATGACAGTCATTGAAATTAGACTTTTGGATGAACAAGCCTGAATTCTTAAACTATTGCTTGACATCAAGTTTTCTAACAACAGTGGTCGAAATTAGCACAAGCCCGCAAGCCCTGCTCTGGTAAAATGTCTTCCGGGCTTGCTCAAATTCTGAATTTTATTTAGCAGGGCTTGTTCATAAATATGATTCCATGCAATAAAACAAGAGTTCGGGCTTGTTCATCCAAAAGTCTAATTTCAATGACTGTAACAAGCCCTGCTATGTAAAATTCATAATTTGAGCAAGCCCGGAAGACATTTTACCAGTGCAAGGCTTGAGGGCTTGTGTTAATTTCAACCACTGCAATGAAATAAACAATGACTTAATACTTCTGTGCAGTTCATGCGTTAACGGAAATAAAGTTTTCTCTAAACACTATCTAGACTAAATGTAAATAGATACCAGAAAGTGCCTATCATTATTATAGCTGGTTTCTTTACTTACTGGGTAATACTATCATGTTGCAAATATTTAGATCGTATTACAAAGTTAACACATCAAAAAAACAAATTATTGATTGATTTAATTTCACAAAGTCAAAGATATTACTATAAACATGTATTACTGAACCAAATTGACCTAATTCTCCTGTTCCTGACTAGCATAATTTCACAGATGAATTATTTTCCAATCCTTTTATACCAGTCATTTATTTACGATAAAAACAAGCTTATTGGTCTATATTTTACTGGTTGACACTCATCAATAGATTAAGTTGCTCACTTTGTGGCACGCTTGCATTTAAGGATAAATAATTTGGCTATTTTATGAATTTATTTTTTATTCTATCTTGCAAGTTTGAGCACCTTATTTAATCATAAGTATTGATTTAAAAGTGATTACATGGGGCATTTTTATCTATGTTTCGTGTATTGTATTTTTTAATTGATCAAATGCTGAGTTATAAACAATAAATTCTAACAGTAACAGTATGAATTAAATCTCATTATTTATGAACTGACTGACATGTACATGTACATTTAAAATATTCATGTGGCATTATTTCCTTAAACAAAAGGCCCAAAAGGGCCTATGCTCTACTGGCATGGCTTTTGTGGTCATATCAATCCAGAGCATGTATGTATGGGTAAAAGGCAACCGACATATAGTTTATGTTTTGTGTTTGGGTTACCTGAAAACGTAGCACGTTCAACATCTGAGCCCAGAAAGTATTGTAAGCAGATTAGCTGCATGAACTATTTTAATATGTGCCAAGTAAAAGTCATCCGACAAAAAAAAAATGCTTTCAAAACTGTACTCATAGTAAAAATTTCTGTAGTTTTAAAAGTCAAAAAAAAATTGGTCAAAGTCAAGGGCATCCTAGGACAACATTGATCAATTTGAACAAACATTTACAATCAGTTGTGCTGAGATGGATGTACGAACACACAAAAAGATTTTCAAACCTTTCCAGATTTATGTTTACCAAACCTGTGAACCCTGGGTGTGGCCAGTAATGACACCAGGTGCATAACTTTAAAATTCACAACCAATTTTGTTAAGATGACTGCGCAAACTACAGAACTTAAAGCTAAAAAATGGCCTTTGGGCTTTCAACAAAAACAAGGCAGAGTAATTCACATAATCAACTGCAGAAGCAAAAAGCAAATTGTCTCTCAAAATCCTAGTCTTGCAAATTGTCTCCCTTAACTCTAGACTTGAATTTACATGTACATGTAAACTTGGCTAAAAATAGAATTCGCTCATGCAGACCTGAATAGAAAGCATTTCTTTAAAACTTTCATGGCCCATAATCTAGGCGTTCATGGGCGGATCTTGCTGGTTTTCGAAAGGAACCAAGCTCTAATGGATATCTAGATACTGTACAAGTTTCATCGAGATACAATCAAAAATGAAGACTGTATCGTGTTCACAAGCAATTGTTTACAGACGCACGAACGCACGACCGCACGGATGCACATACTACGTACACATTACCATCGCATAAGCTCTTCTGGCCTTTGGCCAGTAGAGCTAAAAATTAAGCTTTTATATTAAATCTCCTTGTATTCCTTTCTTTCTAATATACAACCAAGCAAGCAAAAGTCAGTACCAAAAAGTGTTGTTTTTTTGTTATCCATTTTCGTGCTAAAAGAGATTCGAAAAGCGTAATTGAAAAGAGCATAACATGTCAACCAAGGTAATTATAATAATCAAAATATCTACAAATTGTTGATTTTTAACGAAAAAAACATCACAAGTTCATCTTTCGATGTATTTCGCTTTTTTCGTACAACCAACAACCAAATGTATTTTCTGTTATGAAATCTTCACACAGCCTTGACAATTTACTATCACAATACACTTAGTAACTGATTTAATGAAGCTATAACTCCTGGGCAATTTAACTTTCATGACAAAACACCATTTGACTTCAAACAGAGCGGACTCTAAAAGTGCCTACACCAAGTAAGTTAGAGTTCATTTTCAGTGTGGGAAACAATTGTGCCATGTGACACACAAATTGTAACGTACAAACAGGAAGTAGGGCAAAAGAGCACAAATCAGGTAAGTTATTTACATATCTCTACGTTATTAACTCGCTCCTCAATTTAAGACCTATTGACTGCAGCAATTCAAAAGCTTTCCGAAAATGTGCATTTACTCTTTCAGAACTTTTTGAGAACATTCCATCAATGTAACTTCTCCTTGTAGGTCAGGTCCATAACAACCATGCTTGTTGCAAAGCTGGCAGAATAAGCGATTCGTATTCAAACATGTACTGTAGCTCCCGATGACAGGCAACACATGGTTTTGCGTGATACATCCAAGTCTACACAGAGTCTATGCCTCTTTAGGTTCTTACAAAAAAAACAATGTTATAATATATTTCAGATGATTGAAACACATTAATATGTAAACATAATTGTGTCAAACAAGTTAAGAATTACACCATAAAACATTAGAAATGTGTATGTTGACATAACAAAACATTTAACGAGTGTGCACGTTGACATTTCTACAGTACAACTTGTTTTACAATTTAATTTAAAATCTAGAATATTCTCTAACATCGAGAGGGCAATTTCAAAATACTTGCAACAAGTATTTATTTATTTATTTTGAGAAGTTTTCAAAACCATAGGGCAAATGTGTTTGTTGACATGCCATGATTCTTCAATATTGCTTGTACGTTCTCAAAAGTAAAATGTTCTGAAAGACAATACACTCATTATCCGAAAGCAGATGAATTGGTGCAATCGGTTAGCTTGGTCTCAAATTTGGGAGCAGGTTAATTAAGTAGAAATATCCAAATAACTTAACTGATTTGTGCTCTTTTGCCCTATTTCCTGTGTGTATATTACTTATTTGTGTGTTTCCCTGCACTGATTTTAGCGTTCTTTGGTGGATGAGAATCTACTCATTTCCATTATCTACTCCTTTTCTAGTAGTCAGGCTGAACAGAAGTAATAGTCTTCCGAATAATTTTGTACTTGACAGCCTCAAGATAGGGGTACATGACAAATAACAAAATGTTTTACAAGTACCCCTGGACACTTATTATTGTGGCTGCCCCTACTGTTATCGGTACAACACTACTAGAATGTAATGAATGTCCAAATCCTCTAACACACATAAATTTGGCAAAGCGGTGTTGCTGGAAATTGTCAAAATTTAAGGGCGTCAGACCTTTTTGCAACGTTTTTGATCATTCAACATTCCAGAATATGTACACCAGTATGGTCTCGTGCATCAAACTTTCAAAACAATCACATGAATAACAGTGACAATAATATGTACACCAGCACTGTCTATTGCAACCAAGAAAACAACAGAAATGAGAAACGAGAAAATAACAACTTTGTGATATATACATGTACAGTACTAAGATTCTGATTTTGGTCGACTTCTAATGTCAGCTGTAAAATTTAATGTTATACTATGCACCGTATTAAATGTGACCTACCTATAAAGTACAATGTAGAGTAAAGTTTTTCGATCTCATTGCTCTTAAGAAACAAAATATCGGTCGACATGTACGACTTCCCTGTAATGAATTTTAACCCTAAGGAAATTTGGATACAAGAAAGGTTACATTACACCATTACATAATGGCCAGTCTCTGTTCGTATATAATACGATTTTGGTGAAGCCCCGGGTTTTTGAATCCCAAGTCCCACAATCATCACCAAAATAGCTCCTTTGTTGTTTTTTTCCCTTTTAGATGAGTTCTTTGAATTGTCCAAAACAAAATAAACATTTTCCTTCAGCGCCTGTGGTATTACAGTCAGTCCACCCTCCCCACTTAATAAGATCTCAAGGCTTAACAGTCAATTCAGAACATTTAGCATGAACCCAATTCCTACAATTAGAACAATGTATGCATTGATCACTACTTCAGTCAACAGCACATATAGCACAAGGAAACTCATCCATCATTAATGATTTCAGAGTGTAAAGTTCTATTAATTTGGACTTCTTTAATACTTACAGCAATAACTTACCTTTTTACTCGCGATTGTTATTTATGAATCTTCAAATGAAGCCGTCAATTTGTGTGAAAATCACCCGCAATTATAAATGTACACGTAATGCGGTCCTTTAATGCGTAATTATTATGGTATTTACTCAACACGTTTCACAGAGCCGAAAAGGGTTTACCCAAATTAACACACTTTCGATAATACCAAACTGACCCCCAAAAAACGTGCCGCTACTTTGTGGGGTGTCATATACCGGGTGATAATTATGTTGTTTTAAACATCGCCTGATTTTGTGTATTTGGTTTGGTCTGGTTATTATTGTCCATAAGTAAGCTAATTTATCTGAAGATGAGAACTTCGCTGTTTAAAAACTTCTTTTTTCAATTTTCATATAAACAAAAATTAAAAATTGAAAGCCCTGAACTATACTGTAGATCTAAGTTAGTTCAAAAGAAAATGATTTTAGCGACATTTTCGACCTATTTCAAAGGCAATGTTTCAAGTATATTCCAAAATACTTTCAAATGCTGTTTATTGATCTAACATTTCCATAAGAATATAAATGCTATTATTTGAATCCAAATTCATAATCTTTTTCATAATACAACAACTAATAAGTTATTTTTACCTGCGTTAAATCGTCTTTCGGTTGGCGAAGGGAGACAACTATTTCACTGACATATTGTTTTAATTCAATTGAACAATAAGTAAATATTTTCATGAACTTTTTCATTTTTATGAGTGTGTTTTAGTTATATGAATATTATGAGATCATCATTAATTGGAATAATTGTTTATTTTGGAAGCTTTTATCTGTCTTTCGGTTGGCGAGTCGCACGCGGAATTCGATCTCGAACACTGAAATTTCAACTGCCTATTACATCATTATATTTTAATATTTTTCTCTAAAATTTTGTTTGGTAATGTATTTGTATAATATCAATACAAAAACAATAAAATAAATGCATTAGAAGGCGTCTTTCGGTAACTTTCATGCGTCTTTCTGTAATTTTATCTCGAATTCATCACCATTACCTGCTTCGCGCTTTATTTTTTTCATTTCATAAATCTCAATCATCTATCAAGTTAACATCTCTAATTATGCCAGTGAACCCCGGTGTTTAAGTAAAATAAATGTCCAATTTTAAGAAGCAATTGCAGGGACTACTATGATTTTAATACCTTAATTTGAGTATGGATAATATCATATTTGGCTACCTTACCAAATCGGCCCATCCTGTAGACATTTCGGACTTAATATTAGCTTGATTCTTTTCATTATATCATTTGTTTTCATTACTGTTGCCTCAAAAATTCACAGTTTAGCTTATCCGAGTACAACATTGATATTTGTTTGCAAAACTGCACACCTGGTCTTAATTGTATTGCTGTAGCTTATGCAGAGCCTTATCATACATTCAGGTGTCTTTGTTTAGACTTTTTATTTTACATAGTGTTGATCCCGAACGCCATCTAAAGGCCAGAAGAGCATATGCGATGGTGCGATATCTGTCGTCCGTCCATGTGTCCGTAAACGATTGCTTGTTTACACAATAAAGTCTTCATGTATTATCCAACGTTTACCAAACTTATACAGTACAGTAGGAAGTAATCCTAAGAGTTCGGTTCTTTTACATATAAACCAGCCAGATCCGTCCATGCATGACTGGATTATGGCCCTTTAAAAATGGCAGAATTGCTATAATTGACCGCATGAACAAGATTAAGACATCATTTTTTTATCAGATGTTTACCAAACTTTTACATAAGCTAGATATCCATAACAGCTCACTTCCTTTGGAAAACCAGCCTGAAATGTACATGCAAGACTGAATCATGGGTCATGGAATTGTCAAGTTTGCATTAATTAACTTTTTAACATGATAGTCTTAATTTATTATCCGATGATTATTTACCAAACCAGCCATATTCAGCTATGCATAGCTTAATTGATCCAGATAGACTTTTTATATTACATAGTGCTGATCCCGAACGCCCTCTAAAGGCCAGAAGAGATACAGTAGTAAGATACCTATGAGACCCCGAACGCCCTCTAAAGGCCAGAAGAGATACAGTAGTAAGATACCTATGAGAGCTCGGTTCTTTTCCAATACAAGCCAGATTTGACCAAGCATGACTGGATTATTGCCCTTGAAATTTGCAAAACTGCTATTTGTCAGCTTAGCTTGTGAACACAATAGCGACTTCATTCATTATCCAATCTTCGCCAAACTTATACATAAGTTAAATATCTATGAGAGCTTGTCTCCTATCTTAAATCAGCAAGATTTGCCCATACATGTTGATTGAAATTGTCAGAATTGCTATAGTTCAGTTGCCTACAGATGTCTTATGATCTTCATACAGGGAGTAACCAAATTAGGCAGGCCAGTCAAGCACAGACCTTCTTGTCTATGCCTCTTTTTGCAACTGTTGGCAGATCAAGTTTTATCAGCATAATAGCTTGGGAATGGTTTAATTTAGGGCTTTAACATTTCAATGGTAGGTCGCCCTTGACCAGCACATGGCCTTTATTGTTTTAGGTCAAATGTATTATAAACACTGTCCGGGTAGTAACTCTTAAATTAATTGGTATAGAACCTTAAACTGTAATTGGTAGGTTGCCCTTGAACAGTTGATGGTTTCAGTAGTATGTTGCCCTTGACTAGCAAAGTCAACAGTCAAACAAAAACTTTGTCCACAAAAAAAAATCGAGGAAGTTTCCAATTATGACCATGACCAGTAGATGGCCTTTATTGTATTTGAGGTCAGTAGGTCAAAGTTTAATGTCAACCAACTTTAAACAATTTTGTCTGCAAAATAGCACAAGAACAGTTTGTCCTATGACCTTGAAACTATTTGAGGTGGGGCGTCAGTTGATCATATTTCACTGTCAACAGTCTCATGAAAACTTTTTGCCTGCAATCCAAAGTTTGTCTTCACTTTCAAACAAACTGTGCTTCTATTCAATGCATTTTTCATAATTTTCAGGGCCTAGGGGGCACAATATTTTACAACCACCTCTTATTACTTTTGTGGAATAGAATACGATGTTCTAAAATTAAACATTGTTTTCTGACTTGATCTTCAATGTGGGTCATAATCTTCAATGTGGGTCATAACTGAAATCTGCATTCTGTTGTTTGTTAGCCAGTTTTACTAAAATTTGTGAAATGTATAATAACCTTTGTCAACCCTCTACCGAATCTTCACAAAATACGTCAGAAGATTGATCCCCTTGAATACAAGATCAACTATGGCAATTGGTGATGTCAGTCAAAAAGTAGGTCCAAATTTGATAATTAAAAAGCGTGGGAACACATTACAGTCCGCACTTGCTCCAATCTTCATAAAACTTTTGTCTTTAACTAGTCTGGTAATAGATAACATCTAAAATTAGGCCTTTAGGTGATATGGTTTAGGCCATCTGTTCTTCTAAACCTCATCAAACTTGGTAAGAACTTTTGCATCTATGAAATAAAAGTCAATTTTGATTAAGGGTCATGTCTGGCTCAAAAGGTAGTCCACAATGTCAAATGTTAGAATACAACATCTTGTTAACACTCTAAGAACCACATTCTCTTCCCAGTCAAATTAAACTTAGAATATTTGTATGAATGAAATCTACATGTAGGTAGTATAAGTTACATGGCTAGTAGGTGACCCTACTAAAATGGGATATACAGGGCAAAGGAAACCATATTGGGTGAGACCAAACCCATCATTTGTTACTAATACCATCTGCCAGTCTGCAAAGTTGTTCTGAAGGATGACAGTGACTTGATGCTCCTGTTAATGAAACTGTCACCAGCAAACAGCTTGCAGTTGGAGATAACTCTTCCTGGTATGTCATTTATGTAGAGTATGGAGAGTAGAGGGCTAAGGACTGACCCCTTCGATTAAAAAGTAAATCAATTCTATAGATGTTTAGGAAAAAATTTCATGGCACTTTTATTCATTATTAAGACATGTTGTCAGTTAGTATAATGATGTAAGACTAAATTGAACTTTGAATGCAAAAGCCAATATTTTAACAAAACATTGAAAGTTGGTACATTGCTAAGATGAGACAGACTTAACAATCTCCTTTAAACCATCTTTATCTTCCTTAGAAGTGTCATCAATTGCCTCACATTTATCCTTAACACTGGTCACATGATCTTCACAATCAGTATTCTGATTGGTTGTATCTATCACATGACCTTCACAATCACTACTCTGATTGACTGTCGCACTGTTTGTGCGCACCTGTCCCTGATCACTTGTACAATCATTGGCCTTGCTGTGGCCAGTTGCAGTACCTTCTGTGGTTTCCTTGACAACTTGTGACTCAGAAACTGTCTCAGAACTTTCTTTCGTATTCTTTGTTTCAGTGTGTTCATTGTCAGAATCATTTGCTTCAGCTTCTGCTTGCTCCCTCTGAAAAAGTGTTATTACTTAATATACAGCAGTTACAGTATACAAAATGTGTTACAATTCTGTAAGGACTATCTATCTAACAAACATGAAAGGTTTTTTTCTTGAAATCAAGATTTTGTAAACCAGTATAACAATTAAAAAGTAACCTAAAAATATCAAAGCATAATCAATGTACCTCAATGAATTTTTTCACAATAAGAGAAAACATTCGAACGACTTCAGTAATATGTAAAAATATAACTAATATCTCGATGATTTTTTTTATATGACCCTCGTATGATTGCAAAACTGTATAAACTCTGTGTGACCATTGCAACCTCTCACAATAACATTAGTACACCCGATATCCAGGAGCAGACCCCAACTCGACACCCATAGCAATTTTTGAGGAGGAAAATCAAATGTATAAAGCAAAACCAACTGCATACTAGATTACAGAAGTATCTCCACATTTCCCGCCGTATTCCCCAATCTGTCCAAACGTCAGCACTGTGTCGATGAAGGTACAACATCCACATCATCATGCTGAAATATTCCACAAATCTTCCCTCGATTTCTTGTTTTTACTTCACTATAATATTTTAGACGAAGAGAGTTAAGGTTGTGATAAATGTGAGACTTAAAAAGCAGAGATAAACTTTATAATCAAGATGGTTATCAGATGGTTAGTGATAAAAATTGTTTAATAATTTGGATATAAATATAAACATCTAGACAAAAGAAGATGCAGAAAACAAATGCTGTTAAAAATATTGCTTTCAAGATTTTCTAAATAGAATGTCCCACAAATATCACAACCTCTCACTGGTTCCAACAAATACTATAAACCCTGATTGGTTCCCACAAATTCCACACCCCCTGACTGGTTCCCACAGAGTTTATACACTGATGCATCATTGAACATCAAACCAACGGTGCACAGTCAAACACCTACATGTTCCTCAACCCTCTCCTTAAAATCCCTGCGCCCAATGATGTCTGGGCCCACATCCTCGCATGTGTGCAGGTGTAATGTGCCCAGCCACTGTATCATACTGCAACAATCAGCATTTCATTCAAGAATTATCTTCATAACTTATCACTCAGACTGATTCAGTCTAGCATTAAAATTATAACCTCCACCTATACATTTTCATTTTAGTTCATTAAACATTCCCCACATGTCATCACACCTCATGTACTGACAATATTGTGAACAATATTTATAACAGAATCCATGATTGGTTCCCTGCTTAAACTTCATCAATTATTAAAACTGGTGTTCACAAATGAATGTTAATGGTTCTTATTATGTGTTAAAGCTGCACTCTCACAAATTTACTGTTTTTACAACTTTTTTACGTTTTGTCTGGGAAAGGGCACATTTTTGCATAAATATCTGCAAACCAATGATAAAAGATTGCTGACAAAAGATCAGATCGCAGATTTGCATATTTCCATTTGAAAAATAATGTTTAATGGCTTAAACCGTTACTAATGGTTTAATAAAAAAAGCATAAAACATTAATTTTTGAATTTCAATATAAAAATTTGCCATCTGATTTTTGTCAGCAGTTTTATACCACTTGTTTCCATGGATTTTTGCAAAAATTGACGTGTTCCTAGACAAAAAAAATAGAAAAGGTTGTCAAAACCTTCAATCTGTGAGAGTGCAGCTTTAAGCTGCTTATAATTTTTAAACAAGTTCCCTCTCTAGTCATCATTTCATGGCTTCAGAATGAAAAACAAAAAACAACTCTACATATCTAGCTATTTTCATACATCATTTGTGACAAGAGCTGAAGCCAATGCTTAGCCACTTTCCCAGTTTGTCAAAAGGCATTCAGGTTGGAAAATCAAACAAGAAATGTCACAGGAATGTGACAAATGCCCCTGAATGATCCTGTCAGAAGAATTTTTTTTTTATCTATTTTATATTTTCAATAAAAGGTTGGATAAAGTTTCCATTGTAACCAAGCTAGGGCTGAGACACGAAACCTATATTGGCAAACATTGACCATCAACTGTGACCATGGCCTTTAATATGAGGGCTAGAATTTTATAAGTGACACATTTTCTTGGAGGGCTCTACCTTTCTTTGAAGTTTGATTGCAATCCCATTTAATACCTGAAGTTATGGCTGAGACAAAAAGCTATGAAATCAAAACAAGGCAAGACAAAAAGCTATGAAATCAAAACAAGGCAAGTGTAACCTTGACCTTTGAGGTGAAAGGACAGATTTGATGTAAGACACAACTTCCACGGATGATCACCAATTCTGTGAAGTTTGATTGAAATCCAATTATTATTAGCTGGAAAGTTCAGACACAAACAAGTATGACTCTCTATCAGCTTAATTAACCATGGAATATGACCTTTGAGGTTTGAACATGAATCTATGCTTGACAACGCTTCCCATTGACATCCTGCTCTAGAATTCTGCAAAGTGTTATCAAAATCTGATAAAAAATGACAGTAACAGCTGAGACACAATTATTACTAAGTAATCCTTATTAGGATTATCAAATGACTACTAAATATGACCTTGACCTTTCATGTGGGAGCATGAAAGCTATGTGTAAAACACCCTCCCATGCACATATACAATTCATTCTGTTAAGTTTCATTGAAATCTGATGTAATGTGACAAAGTTAAGGCTGTGTCAAAATCTAAAAGGACAAACAAAAAGATGGAGGAACAGACAGACGGACAAGGACCAGCCAGACACACATATTCAAGTACCGTATGTAAATTATTACTGGCTACATGTGAACTCAATTCCATGAAAATATCTTTTTAAACAGTTCTTAACAGCCAAAATTAAAATTTTTGCTTGGAAGTGCCAACATCACCATAGCAATAACAATAGTATGACATTTTCTTTGATATACAACAGACAAACTTAAATAGAATTAACTACTCAAACCTATTTTCTTCTACTTCTGTCTTTATAATTTCTGTGAAAATCTTTTCTTCCTTAAATGCCTGCAGCTTATCCTGAAAGTAAATTGTGAGAAATTCCATCAGTTTACATGGGAAAACATATAACAGTAGAGATTTCTAGAAATGGACAAAATCTCTGCAAACAATATGTTCCATTATTTGAAACCAAAGAACTCTACTTACCTTTAACATTTCCATAAACTAAAACTAAATTGCAGACTTCTGAGAATGTTATTTTTTAATGAGAGAAATGGCACGCACCAAGATGTAAAGTGACTAATTGCTTTTACATTTTCTAAAAACAAAAACAATTACAAGTATCATTTTAGAAGGAATATGATCATACTGTGCTATTCAATAGATAAAATTTGGCGATCAGTTTAAATATTCTAAGCTAGTTTTGATCTAAAATACATACATAAAAAAGGCCCCTTATTTACCTTGATTTTAGAGAATTCTATCTTGGGATGACTGCCGTCATTGGCAAACTTGGTGTTGTACTGACTGTAGTGGAGCTGCAATTGATGGAAATATCAACAATCAGTCAGATACCACAGAGTTAAAATCTTGATTCGCTTGTTTCACTTATTGGCACTAATTGGCAATACAAATACAAAACATTTTTGAATCATAAAAATAATAGCCATCTTATTTCATTGTCAAATGTGAATTTTTGATCTCTAAAACAAACAAGAAACCCTGAAATGTGAAAAAAAACAGGTTTTCAATGATTGATAGAAGAATTTAAGCTTGTGTTGTGATTATTATTTGTAAGTTGATTTGTTGTGTGTTGTGTGTTTTTAACCAAATTCCATGAAAGGTCTCTATAAACTTTTCCTAAATACGAAGTTTGGTGACAAAAAGTCAACCATAACTGAACACATTGAGTTTCAACTGATTTGTTCTTTCTATTTTTAGTATCAGTGACCTTGACCCTAGGAGCCCTAAATGCAATCCCATTAAAGGTCTCCATAAGCTCTTCCTATATACCAAGTTTGGTCACAATATGTCAATCCTTACTAAACCAATTCAATACCATAGTTGAGTTCGAGCAGGCCCACCTAAACACCATCGTACATTATTAATTATCAGAATTCACGTTGTGAAAACCTGGTTAGAAAATTCTGGCACAGAATACAACAAGAGCATAAAAAGCAGATGTCACACTGCACACTTGTCGATTTTATTCAGTGAACCAACAACCAAGGAGAAATGCAAACACAACCTTCGCCAGAGTGATGAGACTTGCTAAACCAACAGGGGAGTAGATCTTGCACAGGAGTGGATCACAGTCATGATATGTTCTTTGTTTTAGAATAATTAAATGAAGTGCCCAGAGGTAGAAATCAGAACAAGCCCACAAATCCAGCATTGGTTAAAGGCTTCCCGGGTTTACGGTACTCAAATTCTAAATTTTATTTACGGTATATAGCAGGGCTTGTTTAGGATGAAGATGCCAAGCATTAGTGTCAGAATTCAGGCTTGCTCACCCAAGTCTGATTTCAAAAATTTAGTGCTTGTTGGAAATCAAGGTATTTGTGCTTATGCATTTGTTCAGAAAAAGGTTACACTTTTATTTATTTTTTCTATCATTGTTTATGTATTTTTAGCAAGTCAAACAAAATACATTATGACATAATTTTCAGAAATCGTCCAAGAATTTATACTGTCTCACTATAATTAGACCCCATTCATACAACTTTTTGGAACAAATATGTTACTTCATGTCAGCTATTGTTACAGTATATGTTCCCACTTGAAATAGATGTGGAGTTTGGATATCTCAACACATCAGGGAGGTATCTTAAAAACTTCAAAATTGTTCATGATGTTCTCAAGTGGTACATACCAGTCTTTATGGCTTTTCAATTTAAACATGAAATCAACCCAAAGAAGCAATATAAAGAGATTCTATAGGGGAGGTTCCCCTAATGTGACATATCCCTAACAAAGTTAATGGCCACAAATAGGTGTTCGCTGACTACACTAATGATATGACTACAACTTCATTTATTTTCTTTGAAAAACAGACTAGCTAAAAAATGATAAACACCTACCCTATCCAGAAACAGACCAAGTCCTGGTGCCTTTGGAATGTCCATCTGTCAATAGAAGGGAATAATTTATTAGAGTGACTGCATTTTGTCCTATGGTCTGAAGGTCATAAGTACTTACGAGGTTAGTTGAAATTTCTCTTGACGCAAAGACTATTTCGTTAAAAGCTGAGAATTGATAAAGTTAAGTTAAAACTTCCTGTTTATATTGTTTGTTTACAATGTATATGTACTGATGAAGGTGTTACGCCCAAACATTTAAGATAATAAACTTTACGTGTTTCTTTGGTTTATTTTATTCATAAAGTTACCAACTTGTATGACATATTTCTGCTTGCATGTCCTTTTCAAATTGTATGAGACAAAACCAGTTTACACGCAGTTTGCTGGAATATAGGCTTGATTTGGTTATTATATTCCATTACCTTTTCACTCTCCCAAGCCCTCTCTACGGCATTCTCACCTGCAAAGCCTCGGATGATCGCTATCATGAGACCTGCAATAAAGCAATATAAAAATTGAAAGTAATGTTCATAATTCAGTACAAAAATCACCATGAATAGCTCTTCATACCTTGCGTAAGAGAAACAAAATTGGTTTAATTTTGATATCCATTGTATGACACTCTCTTCTCTCGATCTTGAGGATCGTATCTTGGAAAGCCTACATCGTGGAAGACATGTTTGGCATAAAATCCCAGGTAGGTATATTTTTCATTTTGTCAGAGAAATTGTCTTGACAAAACAGATTTTCTTACATTCTGTACATCAAATATAAATGAAAAAGAAAGTAGTTAACCCAATTTTAAAGAGAGCTCATTTACCAGGCCGTTAAGAGAGAAACAATGTATTGACTATAGAATTGATAAAAATATTAAGACTTCTTACGTAAATGATTTGATACGTACATTCCAGCTTTATGTTTTTAATAAATTCAGAAAAACTGTTATGAAATGCATGCCAGAATGAACATACAATTCCTACATGTATGAGCTATGGTTTTCTTACATAATTCAACAAAAAACAATGACACCAGAGAGAATTCAAGTACATGTATAACACACATTATTATTACAGGTTTTCTGATTCGGTTTAACACAGTAATGAGTGCAAATGCCCATATTTCTGGATACTTCACAAAAGAAATAGGTTGTCTGTTGTCATAATAATGTTATTTTCACCTATTTTTGTAACAGTATGAAATATTATGTTAGTCGTTTTATATGTGGAATTGTGACACTTCTCATTGCTCGCTTTAAGATACATCAAGATATGGACTGAACTCTGACCGCACAGCTCAACTGACTGACATCATATTTCACATTTATTATATATCACAAGCCAATGAATATCCTTTTCCATATTGTTAAAAAACAGCAAGTCATTCAGGAAACTCAATATCACGAAACTATTGTTTTTCAATCCTATAATTAACACCACAGTGTTGAGTGTTGCATTACAATAATTACTGATTAATCAATAATATCTACTTAGGAACATACTGTAAAGTTTCTGAAATCATCTGCTGTTTTGTATTTAATTTCAAGGCAATGCTTCATTGGGAAAGTTCTGTTAAAGCTATTAGCATTTACTTTGAAGTGCATTAATCAGCGGCATATAATAGGAATGTTATTATATGAAGCTTTTCTGTTAACCTGTAGCAAATATCATTGCCGGTATAAAGATGATTCATGAGTTTGGGTTAGCAATCAAATTAACCAACTCTTGGGCTTGATACAGGGTTGGTAACTCTGCAAGCCTCGTTACCAGCTCCTTCAAGTGCCCTCAGGTTGTGTATTCAATATACCCTGCTAAGGCTTGAAATATATTTATAGATCTGCCAAGCCAAGTTTTATGTACACTTCAAACAAAATGCCCTGTGATTTTCGTGCGCACATTGTACAAAAATCCACGTACCGACCATCTTCCTGATCTGGTGCATCATGAAGCTCTGTCCGCTGACTGAGAGGACGCAAAACTCCACACCGTCTCGTACAAATGGCAGGCCACACTGTTCATGAAATACAATAAGCAGTTTATTTACAGCATATTGCATGGCATATGAATATACATCCATGGTTGGTCATTAAAAATCATCAGTAAAAATTATATATGAGCAGCGCTCCTCAGAAATTTGTCTTGTTTTAAGAAATTATGTCTAATTATTGTCGCCAGAAGGGCGTTTTTGTACTTGTATTAGTTACGTGAATGGTTTTGCTACTAAAAGGTGGTTATCGGTACTTTGGAAATAACAAGAGCTGTCACAGAGACAGCGCGCTTGACTATTCCGCCGCTTTTCAGTGTAAGGATTGAAAAGTTTTGGCGAAACATGCATGGATCAATGTTAGATTAGATTTCAATGCAATACATGATGTGCGGAGATATTAACATAAATGTGGTTACATGCAAAATTTTAACCAGAATTTTTAGTGTAATAATAAAGGGCCATTATTTGCAAAACACAGTTATCTAACTTGATTATTCAATTAGGTTGGGTGGTTGAATACCATTGTATAAAGTCTCAATGCAATACATCAAGTAGTTGCTGTGATATTATCCTATGTGCTATCATGCAAGACCTTAACCAGAATTTCTAAATCGCATAATAAAGGGGCATAATATGAAAGATAGAGTTATCTTACTTGATTAAATAAGAAGGTTAAATGGTTGGGAGCCTGTGTGTAATGTTTCAATGCAATACATGATGTATTTGCTGAAGCATTGACTTAAAAGTGGTTACATGCAAAACCTTCACCAGAATTTCTATGTTGAATAAAAAAGGGGCCATTATTTGAATTTAATGCAAACTAGAGTTATCTTACTTGGTTATTTAAGTAGATTGGATGGTTGAGTACCATTTTATAAAGTCTTAATGCAATTCATCCAGTAGTTGCTGAGATATTAACCTATGTGTGCTAACATGCAAAACCTTAACCAGAATTTCTGAGTCGAATAATAAAGGGCAATTATTTGCATTAAATGCAATCTAGAGTTATCTAACTTGGTAAATTAAGTAGGTTGGATGGTTGAGTACCATTGTATCAAGTCTCAATGCAATACCTCAAGCAGTTGCTGAGATATAAACCTATGTGAGCTTGCACGCAAAACCTTAACCAGAATTTCTAAGTCAAATAATAAAGGCCTATTATTTGCATTAAATGCAAACTAGAGTTATCTAACTTGGTTAATTAAGTAGGTTGGATGGTTGAGTACCATTGTATTAAGTCTCAATGCAATACCTCAAGCAGTTGCTGAGATAAAAACCTATGTGAGCTTGCACGCAAAACCTTAACAAGAATTTCTAAGTCAAATAATTAAGGCCTATTATTGGCATTAAATGCAAAGTAGAGTTATCAAACTTGGTTAATTAAGTAGGTTGGATGGTTGAGTACCATTTCGATAATGAAATGCTTTTCAACTTAATGATATCTGTAAATCAAATGGTTCATGGTTAAAAGTAGAAAATTTATGAGGCAATTATTTCAGAGAAACGACATACATGTACTGATCATAAAATTTACATAAAATGTCAAACTGAATAAAATAAAAAATAAAACTGAAAATTACATCTATATATGCTTCAGATATCAAGCAATATGAATACAATCTTCCGACCAAACCAAATATTTTACTAATACTGATTGAATTACCTCAACATTCCACATATGTCTGTATGCTGTGGCCTCATGTGGCTTACTGAAAATCAAGGTTGTATAATAACTTTTGCTTACATTGCAAGAGATATGCAAAACTTCCCTGTCATACAATGTAACTTAATAAAAAGACGCTCAATTTTTTTTTGGTGAAAGTCCTATCTTCATGTATGTTAACTTAATAATAGATGAGTAGTCTGACGGTACTGGTGTCTGCCTCTCACCAATTCTTTGTTGGCCCAAAAAATCTTTGGTACTCTCAAAAACGACACACATACTGGTTTCTTTCCAAGAAACAGACTCCGGCAGGCTCCATATCAGATTATACATATAAAATCTTCACAAACAAGATAAAATACATGAGTTAAAAGAAAAGTTACAAATGAAGAAACCTACACTCCTGATGTGAAATTGTGGAAGTTGTGAGTGCCCTTGTACTTCTCCAGAATCTCGTTAACCTTCTCTATGGTTTCAAGGTTGGTACGGTACGCAAAGGTCGCATTCTGGAAAACAGAAGACATTCCATAAAGAGATATTTACAGGGTTTTTCGGGCGTATTCACTGTTTGGCCAAAAAAACATTGATAAAAAAGGCAAATAAAAAAATCATTGCAATTTGAGAACTAAAATTGAACTGCCACAAGAGCTGACACAGACCATGACAAAGCTCAACAACTGGGTCATGTCAGAACAATTTTTACATATTTATTAAATAAAAGGTTTGATTCAAATCCCATTTATCTTAACAAAAGCCTTCAAGAGGCGCTTTCCATCTGTGAAGATTGATTGTATTTCTGTTATCAGATGAAACATCATGGATTGTTCAACATGAACCACAAAATGCGACCTTGACCTTTGAGATGAGAACACAAATGTAATGAGCCACACACCTTCCAAGGGAGCTTGACAATTTTGTGAATTTCTATTCCTATTCAAAAGTTTTGGCCAAGATTTGCAATGAAATCTAAATTGTGCGGCATGACCTCACAGTGTGACCTAGACCTTTAAGATAAAAGCATGAAAATAATTTAGACACACCTTTCCATGGAGCTCTCTAAGTATGTGAAAAATTCAAATGAATTCCCATGCATAAGTTTTATGTTATGGCTAAGACAAATGAATTCCATATTGTTCAACATTGACCTCCATGTGTGACTTTGACCTATGAAATTGAATATATATAAACAATAGTACTAGTAGTGAGTGCTAAGACAAGGCTTTAACAGACTGACAAAAAGCAAAGGGAAAATTAATTACTATATGCAACCCTCTATGGTAAATAAAACAGTTTCAATAATTTGTTGGAATTCTATACAACTGTCTTCGTGGCCCAGTGGTTAAGGCGTCATCCTACAGAGCGGGAGGTAGTGGGTTCGATCCCTGACCGCGTCATACCGAAAGACGTTAAAAGTTGGTACAAGTAGCTCCCTTGCCTGGCGCTTGGCATTTAAAGGGTAGTGCTTGGAAAAGTGGTGTACTCAGTACTGGTTTAACCCAGGAAAGTTGTACCCCGTGTATCGGTGCTTTACACAGAGTACATAAAAGAACCAAGGAGTCTATTCGAAAAAGAGCTAGGGTATCGCACCCGGACTTCCTTGTATCCCACCACTGTCTGTTCCGCATGCTGTCTCTTCAGCATAAACAAAGGACCCCGTTGGAAATAAGTGTTTGCACTTTCATGGGTTATCCTTGACCGCAAGGTCTAAAGAAATACATACATATACAATGAGATGAGAGGTACCTCTTCTACGGGAGAGAACGCCAGGGTGGGCAGAAGGTAGTTGTATGTCCGTCCTGTACAATGGTTCTTACTGTTAAAGCCTTTCGTTGTACGGATAATATCTAAACGGAAAATATTCATATTTGAATCAATAATGATCAGGGCATTTTTTTGTATTTAAAAAAATACATGATATGGAATTCATGAAGAAACATTCAAAACTTCCACAAACTATTTCTCATTTCATTATATCACAGTTGCAGTGGATTAGAATGTGACCATTTATTCTTTTTTATGAAGAAAGAACATGGAACTTAATACATTTACATATTGGGACAAAAAAAGAAAAAAGAAAATGTTTCAACAACACACATGAGATTTATATCATATATTTCAAAACTTTATTTTTATTAAATGTTTACTTTAATATATTTAATAACAACAGGTCACTATACCCATAGCACGTATCTCCTCTGGCAGTTTCTCGTTGATCCTGTCCAAAAGGTCAGGCATGTTTACCTGCATGTATAAAAATAATAAATCTTTATTATATATGAGCTTGTGTTCTATGAAGAGCCAGAAGCTATAACAGTAAGTTTAATGCCCATACATAAAGAAAAATCACAAAATGTAGAAACAATGGCTGTCAAAGCCACATGAAAAATGCCCCTGATTTTCCGTTGTCAGACATTTTGCCTTAATGATTACACAAGAAAACACAAGAAATGTTTGTTCAATTAGTTCTTGTGCATAAAATGTTTTTGAGTAATCAAAGGTTATGACTAACGTTTCTACGAGTTTGAGGATAGTAAGTACAGTTTTGACCAGCTCTGTGTTGTTATTGTAGTTAATGAGTCATGGTTTCCGGTAAAAAATGTAAGTGTCCTCCTGATAGCAGTTAATTAGTTAAATGGATAATATAAAGTGAAGTACATGGGCTAGGCAAGTTATTTTTAAAGGTCAAATGAAGTGGTAACCATTATGTTTATAACAAGTTTGAAGTTCTTAGGTCAAAGTGTTCGTTTTACATTCATCCTACAAGGTTTTTGTGTTCAAGGTCAATGACCTCAAGATCAATACAGTCAAACCTGTTTTAAGTGGCCACCCTTGGGAAATGATCAAAGTGGCTGCTTAAGACAGGTGGCCACTTAATCCAGGTTTGACATTTCCACCACATTAGCTTTATTCAGAGATGGATTATGTATCTTGACCACCACCTCACACCTTAATCAATAACATCTGTATCAATATTATTGAAGAAGGTCAAATAAAAATACATTTGTATAGATAAGATAACTTTATTTCAAGTTTATAAATAAAATACATAAGATAAATTCTGATACAAGGCATAAACAAAACACACCACATATCAGTCTACACAACTACATGTACATACACATTTTTGAGTTCACTTTTTAAAGTAGTCCGTACATTAAATAAATGTTGATGCATAGCATAAATAAAACACACTGACACCACATATCAGTCTACACATTTACACAACTACATGTGCATACACATTTCTTGTAATTTCCTCTGTCTTTTTGTGTTTGGATTTCCATTGGTTTCATATTCCTCCACAGTTTCACGCTTACGCTTAAGTAAGAAATTGATTTGAGTCCGTCCACAGTTAAATTCCTTGGTAAAACTTCTTGCACTACGGCCGTTTTTTAATAACTTTATACACTCGACACGTTCTTTTAGAGTCAAACCCTTCTTTTTTACAGCCATAATCAAAGTTAAAAAAATATTAAGAACAATGCATTGTAACTATCCGTTCGTAGAAATATAAATCCGTGCACTTTGAAACATAATATAGAAAAATCGTAAATCATTTCACGCCGTCGAATGACAATTTATACTGTGAATTTAAAATGACCGGTGTTTTTGTCGGTATTTAATAATAAACTTCTTAATTATCGTATTAATTGTGTCATTAATTGTGTCAATTCTGATCAAAACATTCGCCGACGTGTAATAAACATGATTTCTCGATGAGTAAACACGCATGACAATCGTGTGATGCAATATTCATTTTCATTGGATGACGGAGATACCCGCGCGAGGCCGTCGTTCTTTTCCGTAAACTTCTATACGCAATTAAAGCTGTGTATTGGAAAAAAATTATCAGCGGAGGTTTCAGTGACAAGGGATTAGTGGCCGCTAATTAGTGATTATATGGCTTCATGGGGACAAAAGTTAGTGGCCGTGGCCGCGTTGGGGGAATTTGGAGTGGCCCGTTAAGGCAGGTGGCCATTTAAAGCAGGTGACCGTTCAACCAGGTTTGACTGTAGGAATTATCTGCTGGTCATGAGCAACATCCATACCAAGTTTAAGGACCATAGGCACAAGCACACTATGTTTATCAATCAGACAAGCTGTTTGTGTGTTTAATGACACTGGGACCATGTCCTTTGATTTACTGACCTCAAACTTAATATGGATCATCTGCTGGTCAGGACCATCCCCTATCAAGTTTAAGGGCATAAGGTTGAAACATCCTTTATCAATCAGACAAAGTTTGGTCTAATGACCGACATGTGCAAAGCAATATACCAATGGTTCTTCAAAGGGAGACTTAATAGCTCCTAACAAAGGCCTAAAATAAGGTTTTCTAACAGTTTAACTATAAAAAACACCTATCTTTAAAGACAGAACATTCCCAGCTGCTGATACCCCCTTGTCTGTCCTTGCAGCCCGCTGAAAGGACATCTGAAAAAATAATAAATTGTTTAATTTTGCACATTTGGTTGTCACTATACAAGTCAATCAATTGTAAATCAATCAACGATGTGGCCGGCCGTCTAAGGTGAAATGTTCGATTTCAGATAAAGTGAAAGATATGGTGTACAGGCGACACACTTTGAGAAGTTTAGCTTCTGAACTAAATGTTTCCACTTCTACAGTGCATGAAATTTGAAACAAGAGCTGTCGTAAGACAGCGTGCTCGACTATGCTGCTTTGACTTAGAAGTGAATACAGTAAAACTGTGATCGCTCGAGGTCGCAGGGGACCGAGCCTAAACCTCGAGGGAACCGATGTTTCGAACGACCTGTTTTCAATTCTCCAGTCTGTTATCTTTCTGTGTATTTTAAGTCTGAAGTCGTCTGTTTACTAAGACATCGATTATGAGTTGCATTGTGGAAATCGCTCATATGTTCAAAGGCTGTCGTATACTATATGTATACTAAATATAAAATGTAAAAGAAATATGAATAAATAGAATTTTTCATTTTTACAAAATTGCCATATTGCAAAGCAAAGTGACAAGAAGGAATTATTTTCAGAGAGATTCCGATGCTGGATCGATATGGTAGTGTTTATTCATATTTTTATTACTCATTTACATTTCTCACAATTAACTTCTCTTCATTAACTTCTCATAATTATCTTCTAAAATGCCCAAATCAACTAATATCGGTCATGTGTTAACAGTGTTAAACGGTATTTCACACATTATCAAATTGCATTTTAACTGTCATTGCAATTTTTACAACTTGCAAAAATTTTAATACCTAGCAATTGTTTGTTTATTTTGGAACACGCGTTCGGAATAAAGTGTGAAATTATGACCTCGAGAGAGCCATAAGGTTTTGTGCATGTTCGAACGACCGCAGTTTTACTGTACAATAACAATGTATTAATTATGTGCCTGTCAAAAGCAATAAAACAATCAAATTAAACAGTGAACAAGAATCGCGATGTCACAAAACCAAGTTTTTAATGATTGGCAGAAGAGATTCAGTTTCAACTGCTTTCTTCTATTTTTGTAACAGTGACCTTGATCCTAAGGGCCCCAAACACAATCCCATGGAAGTCATCCATAAACTCTTCCTACATATCAGGTTTAGTCACAGTATATCAACCATAACTGAAACAGTAATCTATTTTTAGAAACAGTGACCTTGACACCAGGGGGCCAAAAGGTAATCCATGAAAGCTCTGCATCAACTTGACCTATATACCAAGTTTGGTCACACTATGTCAACCCTTACTTGAGTTATTCAGTACTAACCATATTTCTGTTTTTAGCAACAGTGACCTTGACCTAGACCATAAATCTCGGGACCCAAAACACAATCTCAGAAAAGGTCTCTATAAACTCTTCCTATATACCAAGTTTGGTTACAATATGTAGACCCTTACCAAAGTTTTTCAATACCAACCCTTTTTCTATAAATAGTAGCCTTGACCTTGATCCTAGGGGCCTCAAACGCATTCCAATAAAAGGTCTCCATAAACTCTTTGTATTTACCAAGTTTGGTCTCTTTATGTCAAACCTAGCTAGAAAGCTAATATTATTTGATATATAAGGTGACTTTGACACTGCCCTCCCAACAGCCCGCCCGAACAATGACGCAAGTCATTCAATATGAAAATGCGGTTAAGAATATAAAAATGTGCCTTTCAAAAGAAATTAAAAGAAAAAATTTAAAAAAAAAAAAAAATCATTCAAGGGCCATAATTTGTATGTAGGGTTTAAATGGAGTTATGTTCCTTGTTGTAAGATATTCGTCAATAATTCTACATAGTATTAAGTGCATTGAATAAAGGGTATGTAATTTTTTTTATTATTATCCCAACTTGCCCTAAAACTTTAACCTGCCCTTAAACTTTAACCTAAGTCAATCAGGGGCCATAACTTGTATTAAGGATAATATGGAGTTAAGTTACCTCATTGTGTGATGGTCCTCAACAACTGTGTGAAGTATTAAGTCAATTGAACGACGGGTAAAGAAGTTGTTAATAAATATCCAAACCTGCCCTAAAACTTTAACCTTAAGTTCCATAGTCAATCAGGGGCCATAATTTGTATAAAGGATAATATGGAGTTATCTAACCTCATCATGTGATGGCCCTGAACAACTGTGTGAAGTATTAAGTCAATTGAAGGAAGGGTATTGGACTTATAAGTGAAAATCCCAACTTGCCCTAAAACTTGAACTGGACGCCGAGGCCGGGTGAGTAGTATAGACCTCCTTAATCTTCGAATAGTCGAGCTAAAAAGAAAAAGGACGTCTGATGTAAGGGCGCCTGGGTGCCGAGACTCCCTAAGGATTAAGAGCGGGCAACAAGGGTTCGCTGCTCGCAAGTGTGACTGATTCTCTGACGTTATCATGACTCCACTTATTGTACTCTGGCGTGCTCCGGGAACGCCTTACTGTATTATTGTTATTTGCTGTAACTTTTTTATTTTTCAATGTATGTACATAATATTTATACATCGTGGACAAAATATATCAACCTTCAAAAATATATATGCTTTTCAAGTGTATTGTGATTTATTTTATTTTTCGAGCAACAGTCTACGAACTTCCCGATCACCCCTTGTATATAAGGCCATGAAAATACTTCAACTTTGTGTTTATATACTAGCGGAATAAAATAACTGTTCAATATAAGAAATATTGTTGAAAATTATCTAAGTTGTGGCATGTTGTTCATCAAAATGATCAAATATATCTGAGCAACACTGATACAGAGGAAAACTTCATTGTTATAGGTGTCTTTTTTCAGAATGAAGTCTTTTTCAAATGTCACAATATTTTCCTATCAGTATCTTTTTGCATTCACACTGACTTCAGTTTGCTTGTATATAAATACAGCAGTCTTTATGACCCAGAAATCTGACTCCTTACCTTCCAAACGCTGTCATAGTGATCCTGCGGTATGACTCCAACATCCAACAGAGCTCTCAACACCTCGCCCTCTATTGTCTTGAATCCTGAGTTCCTGCAAGTAGGAGGTCATGAATCAATGCTCTTTCTTCAGTCAGAAAGGGACATAACTTTAAAATTCAAAAAAATAAAAATGGTTTGGTTAGGGTAACATCCTTTTTAAAAACAGGTAGGGTAGGAAGGCATTTAAAAAATAAATTACGCTTTATATAAGAACGTAACCGCCATCATTGGAGAATGGGGTTTAAGTTATCTTCCGTATAAAGCTTTAAAGATTTTAATCTTCATGTTAAAACACACATTTTTTTTATCAACTGACTGTAAAAACCGTATGGATGGAGCCTATTTTGTAGGTAAGGTCGGGTAACCCGTAACAAATGTAATTTTTTTAGGCCTAATTGAGCCTGACTAATGGGCCTTCTACACATGTCCACATTGTCTATGCCAATATGTGTTCAAAGTTTCATATGATCTTGTGCAGGTTTTCGAGTTATGACCAAGGTTAAAGGTTTTGCATGCCGACTCCAACAAGGCATAAAAACATAATGGCTATTACAATAAATTTACATTACTCTTCAAAAAACAGACAAGCTAAATGTACATGTATCTATATATTAATTGTTGTAGCAAAATGGAGTATTAAAGGTTCTTTTCACCATTTTAAGAAGGGTCATGATCTTTCTGGATCTTTCTGATTTGGAAATATGCACCATTTCTAAACTTCTAACTAAAGATTGTAGTCTGTTAGATTATTGTTACTTTTTTCAAACCATTTCTTATTCATCCTTCAAATAATACAACAATTGCACATAACATTTGAAGGCCGAAGTATTCCTTGCCACTGTAGGCAAATGCGACTTACATTTGAAGGCGAAATATTCCTTGCCACTGTAGGCAAATGCAACTTACATTTGAAGGCTGAAGTATTCCTTCCCACTGTAGGCAATTGCAACTTACATTTGAAGTAGTATTGAAGGCCAAATATCCTTTGCCACTGTAGGCAATGGCGACTTACATTTGAATGCAGAAATATCCCTTGCCACTGTAGGCAATGGCGACTAACATTTGAAGGTTGAAATATCCCTTGCCGCTGTAGGCAATGGCGACTTACATTTGAAGGCTGAAATATCCCTTGCCACTGTACGCAATGGCGACTTACATTTGAAGGTTGAAATATCCCTTGCCACTGTAGGCAATGGCGACTTACATTTGAAGGTTGAAATATCCCTTGCCACTGTAGGCAATGGCGACTTACATTTGAAGGTTGAAATATCCCTTGCCACTGTAGGCAATTGCAACTTACATTTGAAGTAGTATTGAAGGCCAAATATCCTTTGCCACTGTAGGCAATGGCGACTTACATTTGAATGCAGAAATATCCCTTGCCACTGTAGGCAATGGCAACTTAATTTGAAGGCCATAATATCCCTTGCCACTGTAGGCAATGGTGACTTACATTTGAAGGCTGAAATATCCCTTGCCGCTGTAGGCAATGGCGACTTACATTTGAAGGCCAAAATACCCCTTGCCACTGTAGGCAATGGCAACTTACATTTGAAGGTTGAAATATCCCTTGCCACTGTAGGCAATGGCGACTAACATTTGAAGGTTGAAATATCCCTTGCCACTGTAGGCAATGGCGACTAACATTTGAAGGCCAAATATCCCTTGCCACTGTAGGCAATGGCGACTTACATTTGAAGGTTGAAATATCCCTTGCCACTGTAGGCAATTGCAACTTACATTTGAAGTAGTATTGAAGGCCAAATATCCTTTGCCACTGTAGGCAATGGCGACTTACATTTGAATGCAGAAATATCCCTTGCCACTGTAGGCAATGGCGACTAACATTTGAAGGTTGAAATATCCCTTGCCACTGTAGGCAATGGCGACTAACATTTGAAGGTTGAAATATCCCTTGCCGCTGTAGGCAATGGCGACTTACATTTGAAGGTTGAAATATCCCTTGCCACTGTAGGCAATGGCGACTTACATTTGAAGGTTGAAATATCCCTTGCCACTGTAGGCAATTGCAACTTACATTTGAAGTAGTATTGAAGGCCAAATATCCCTTGCCACTGTAGGCAATGGCGACTTACATTTGAATGCAGAAATATCCCTTGCCACTGTAGGCAATGGCGACTTACATTTGAAGGTTGAAATATCCTTTGCCACTGTAGGCAATTGCAACTTACATTTGAAGTAGTATTGAAGGCCAAATATCCTTTGCCACTGTAGGCAATGGCGACTTACATTTGAATGCAGAAATATCCCTTGCCACTGTAGGCAATGGCGACTAACATTTGAAGGTTGAAATATCCCTTGCCACTGTAGGCAATGGCGACTAACATTTGAAGGTTGAAATATCCCTTGCCACTGTAGGCAATGGCGACTTACATTTGAAGGTTGAAATATCCCTTGCCACTGTAGGCAATTGCAACTTACATTTGAAGTAGTATTGAAGGCCAAATATCCTTTGCCACTGTAGGCAATGGCGACTTACATTTGAAGGCTGAAATATCCCTTGCCACTGTACGCAATGGCGACTTACATTTGAAGGTTGAAATATCCCTTGCCACTGTAGGCAATGGCGACTTACATTTGAAGGCCAAATATCCCTTGCCGCTGTACGCAATGGCGACTTACATTTGAAGGCCAAATATCCCTTGCCACTGTAGGCAATGGCGACTTACATTTGAATGCAGAAATATCCCTTGCCACTGTAGGCAATAGCGACTAACATTTGAAGGCCAAATATCCCTTGCCACTGTAGGCAATGGCGACTTACATTTGAAGGCCAAATATCCCTTGCCACTGTAGGCAATGGCGACTTACATTTGAAGGCCAAATATCCCTTGCCACTGTAGGCAATAGCGACTAACATTTGAAGGCCAAATATCCCTTGCCACTGTAGGCAATGGCGACTAACATTTGAAGGCCAAATATCCCTTGCCACTGTAGGCAATGGCGACTAACATTTGAAGGTTGAAATATCCCTTGCCACTGTAGGCAATGGCGACTTACATTTGAAGGCTGAAATATCCCTTGCCACTGTAGGCAATAGCGACTAACATTTGAAGGTTGAAATATCCCTTGCCACTGTAGGCAATGGCGACTAACATTTGAAGGTTGAAATATCCCTTGCCACTGTAGGCAATAGCGACTAACATTTGAAGGTTGAAATATCCCTTGCCACTGTAGGCAATGGCGACTAACATTTGAAGGTTGAAATATCCCTTGCCACTGTAGGCAATGGCGACTTAATTTGAAGGCCAAAATATCCCTTGCCACTGTAGGCAATGGCGACTTACATTTGGAGGCTGAAATATCCCTTGCCACTGTAGGCAATGGCGACTAACATTTGAAGGCTGAAATATCCCTTGCCGCTGTAGGCAATGGCGACTTAATTTGAAGGCCAAAATATCCCTTGCCACTGTAGGCAATGGCGACTTACATTTGGAGGCTGAAATATCCCTTGCCACTGTAGGCAATGTTGACTTACATTTGAAGGCCAAATATCCCTTGCCACTAGCAATGGCGACTTACATTTGAAGGCCAAATATACCTTGCCGCTGTAGGCAATGGCGACTTAATTTGAAGGCCAAAATATCCCTTGCCACTAGCAATGGCGACTTACATTTGAAGGCCAAATATACCTTGCCGCTGTAGGCAATGGCGACTTACATTTGAAGGCTGAAATATCCCTTGCCACTGTAGGCAATGGCGACTTAATTTGAAGGCCAAAATATCCCTTGCCACTGTAGGCAATGGCGACTTACATTTGAAGGCTGAAATATCCCTTGCCGCTGTAGGCAATGTTGACTTACATTTGAAGGCCAAATATCCCTTGCCACTAGCAATGGCGACTTACATTTGAAGGCCAAATATCCCTTGCCACTAGCAATGGCGACTTAATTTGAAGGCCAAATATCCCTTGCCACTAGCAATGGCGACTTACATTTGAAGGCCAAACATCCCTTGCCGCTGTAGGCAATGTTGACTTACATTTGAAGGCCAAATATCCCTTGCCGCTGTAGGCAATGGCGACTTACATTTGAAGGCCAAATATCCCTTGCCGCTGTAGGCAATGGTGACTTACATTTGAAGGCCAAATATCCCTTGCCGCTGTAGGCAATGGCGACTTACATTTGAAGGCCAAATATCCCTTGCCGCTGTACGCAATGGCGACTTACATTTGAAGGCCAAAATATCCCTTGCCGCTGTAGGCAATCACTAGAGCTACTTTTCTCTTCCTCTCTTCACGGAAATCGCTCCCTTCCTGTCAAAAAAAATAAATATGAATTAAAATTGGACAGTTTTATAATTACTGGTACTTTGAAACTCTGAAGAACATTTTATAACAGAAGAAATGTATTGGGTTCACTCACACTTCAGAACTTAAATCTTGTGTTAAGTTTGGTTTAAATGTAACAGTTACAGTATCAAAATTAGATACTAAAATACTTTTCTCTTCCGTACAAAAGCTGTTCAAGAAGTTCATAAACTTTTTACATCTGAAAATTATTTAGTGGGTTTCAAACAAAAGACTTCATGTAATATGATAAAACTATAGGTAACAATAATACATAGAGCAAACAGTATCCAAGTAGGATATTGCTAAAGTCAACTATGCATATAATATTGTACCTTTTACATTTATCAAATCATTAACAGAACTCATTTATTCAATATTCTTTATATTTACCTTCTTGGTTCCATCTGCACCTCTTTTGTCCCCTGGACCAGGCAGCTGAGAACAAAAAACAAAATATTTAAAGTTGAGTTGGAATTAAAGATACAACGGAAACTACAGGGAGTAGCCTAGTAGCCTAACATTTAACAAGAACCCAGCTTTAAGGAATAAGGCTGTAGGCTTTAAAGACACTAATCAAAAGCACATAACATACAAAAAAACATAGACAGACCACACATGCATCCAAATATCTATATAAATAAATGTTAAGGTCAGTCACTGCCTTGGAATAATTAGCAAAAAAATACCTGTAAATATTGTCGTTTCTCATTTAATATAAAAAAAAACCTTTTTTTTCTTACTCTTAGACTATATAGACCAATGAAGGCATGATTCCACTGAGATTGCCCTCTAGAAAATTGTTTTTGGAATCATGCAGTTTTCCCAAATTTTGCAAGTTACATGTATTCAGAAATTTGTATCAAATTCTTTCCAAAATCCAGAGAAATCCCTGTTAACCCTTGATTTTTTTCCAGGCATGTAATTAATTCTGATATGCATAAAACAATTCATTATGCAGTACATATCTATAATATTACACTTATATATGATCTACAAACATTTTAAATTCACCTGCTGAGCCTCTTTGATGACTGACATGGAGACTTTAATGTACTCTTGAAGTCTTTTAAATACTCTCTTAATCATCAGAACTGTCAAGTACAAAGTAACATATGCTGCCCTTCTCTGAAAACAGGATAATGGGAGACATGTATTATTTCCTCAAACAATGGTTGCCTGTTATTGGCACATGAGCATGATGCCATCAAAGGGGGGGAGGGGGGGGGGGGGGTGATTTTGAAATTGTACTTAGTTCAGTGAAGTATTTTATGCTTGAAATGGATAATAAAGGTTTATATTCATATTTTACCATATAAGTGCAAATCTATTTTGCACAAAACAAGCATTAAATGCATTAAAACACATGATTTACCTTTCCAATAAAAACAAAACTTGACTGACACAGACAACAATTATGTCAAGCTGAACAACTCAACCCAATCATAATAACTGGGCCTACTCCAACACGCTTCAAAAAAGTCCTCGTAAATACAATCGTAACAACCAGGCCATGGCCGAAGTGTTCCGATTGTTGTAAAACAGTGAACTGCAGCCTGCAGGTGCCCTTCATGTATATATCATTATAAATTGACAGAATAAAATGAAGAACACCCCATCAAACTCATAATTATGCGTTGGATATTTATTTTTTGTGTATGGAACTAATATAAAATAACAATTATCTAGTAATATTTCTTGTTTTCATGTTTTTATATGGAGGCAACATGTTTTAATCCGGAATCCCGATCGGAATAACTAACCACTTTTGGTACAAAACAATTTGTACCTGAAGGATTTGCCATATGAAAAATCGTAAAAAAAATATCTCAACTTACAATTATTTGGACTATTGAGATATGTTGCCTTTTTCCAGTCTTCCACCTTAGTCTAAAATAAATTAATAGACGTGTTATACAGGATTCTTCCAATCCCTAACGTCTAAACGGGAATGTGCAAAAAACAGGGGTGTTTTAAAAATATTGAAATTGTTTTAAGTGAAGTATTTTATGGTTGAAATTGATCATAAAGAGTTATATTCATATTTTACCATGTAAGTGAAATGTTATTTTGCACTAAACAAGCATTTAATGCATTAAAACAAGTTGTTTACCTTTCCAATAAAACGAAAGTTGACTGACACAGACAACAATTATGCGAAGGGGAACAACTCGATACAATCATAACAACTCGGCCATGGCCGAAATGTTCCGAGCGATTTAAAACTGTGCACTAAAGCCATGCAGGTGCCCTTCATGTATATATCGTTATGTTTTGACAGAATGAAATGAAGAAAAGCCATCAAACTCATAATTATAAGTTGGATTGGCATTGGATATTTATTTTTTGTATACGGAACTAATATAAAATAACATTATCTGGTAATATTTCTTGTTTTTATGATATTTTATAGACGCTATATGCTTTAACCCGGAATCCTGATCGGAACAACTACCCACTTTTGATACTAAACAATTTGTACGTGAAGGATTTGCCATATCAAAAATCTAAAAAAAAATCCGTCAACATACAATTATTTGGACTATCTTTCACCTCAACAACAACACAGACTCAAATCTTAGCTTTCATGGTGCCATAAAATGGTGTTATAACTGACAATCATCGTAAAATAACATGATGGACTTAACGTAAGGGTCAGGTATGCCAACAGTCAAATTATCAGATTTGATGTTAATTCCAATAATGGCAATATGCATTCGCGAAAATACATTACATTTATATAGTTCATTACTTTTTAAGTTTTAAACGCAACGACACTCCATCAATGTGTTTAAAAAGATCAATATGAATTTTATTTATAAAAAATAATAATTAAATAATACTAACCCGTTGATATTCTTGATACAGTGACGAAATGTTCCTTTACCCACACTACTGATGAATCGATTAAAGCCATGTCTTTAGAAACCGGTTTAACAGATTCACAATAAAAAAATCCGGGAAATTTCAACAATTTTGTCAGAAGTTATTATCACATAAAGATGGATCAGTCAAAATTTGAAGAAGACAATGCAAAGAATTGTATTTTACAATCGGAAATCCCAGCGATTGCGAAAACAGAACCATGCTGGCTTGGAATCGATGAAGCTGGACGTGGCCCTGTTTTAGGTATCCGAATTTAAAAGTTATCCGAAAAATGTGTATTTTATGCAAGCAAACTTGTTTCAATTACCATTAATGCGATTATAAGCTATACTTGGATAAAGTTGATGTTTAACGGCATACAAGAAGAACTAATAATATCCGGAGTGCCGATAAGATTTTAGGCCAAACAGTAGCAGTATATTAACTTGGTCTTCGTCTTCGAACTTGTTGTTCGTCTAGTTTTTCGGCTTGTTGTTGTTTAATTTAACTGGTGTAGGAGCTGTGGCAGCAGTTGCTGCTCCAAAATTAGATTTGCCTTTTAATGAAGAAAAGTAACTATAATGGTGAGACTGTTCCGATCCTTGATTTGCTCTTTGACAGTCTGTAAACATTTGCACAGACCTTTTCTTAATCCCAATATAGAGACTAAGAGTTCCATATCTACATCTATGCCAACAAGTTATCCAGTATAAATCTTGTTTTGCCTTGACACACCCTTCTTCAAAAGGACTTGGTTACTTTTATAACTCTCGAGGAATATAGCATCCCTTGTAAGGCTCCCCTGTTTGCACATGTACATGGCATCGTGTCATTTTTCAGCAGTAAACGTTTACAATTCGCAGACTTTTTAGCCAAAATATTTCACAGTACTCCGTGTTGTGTGAAGTTAGCAATGGCAGATTCGTTTAGTTATGTTATTTTGAGTGACTTTCACTAACAATTTTTGTGTTAAGTTTGTGATATTTTAATGATAAACAATGATGGATGTTTCACATCTTTACTTGAATTATGTTGAATGTATGTTGTTTAAGTTCTCAATTCATATTCTTGCTGTAGGCTACATAAATAAATTGCAGGAATGAAATGTAATAAATTTAAACAAGACTATCTTCCAGTGCATTCACATCCATGTATGCTCTTATGTACATTACAGATATTGCTTAGAAATAACCTGCTTTTTAAAAAAAAGTGCATCAATTGCTTGCATTCAAGTCATTTTTATACGCCCATCTTACGATGGCCGTATTATGGGAACACCCATGGCGGGCGGGCGGCTCCACAATGTTGTCCGCTCTCTAACTTGAACATTTCTCATCCAATTTCCACCAAACTTCATGAAAGTGTTTGTTGGTGAAATATCTAGGTCAAGTTCGATAACCAGCCAAATCGCTTTAGGCACTCCAGAGTTATGGCCCCCTGAATTTGTCAAAATTGGCCATTTTAGCTTTGTCCGCTCTCTTACTTGATCATTTCTCATCCAATTTCCACCAAACGTCATGAAAGTGTTTGTTGGTGAAATATCTCGGTCAAGTTCAATAACCAGCCAAATCGCTTTAGGCACTCCAGAGTTATGGCCCCCTGAATTTGTCAAAATTGTCCATATTAGCTTTGTCCGCTCTCTAACTTGAAAATTTCTCATCCAATTTCCACCAAACTTCATGAAAGTGTTTGTTGGTGAAATATCTAGGTCAAGTTCGATAACCAGCCTAATCGCTTTAGGCACTCCAGAGTTATGGCCCCCTGAATTTGTCAAAATTGTCCATTTTAGCTTTGTCCGCTCTCTAACGTGAAAATTTCTCATCCAATTTCCACCAAACTTCATGAAAGTGTTTGTTGGTGAAATATCTAGGTCAAGTTCGATAACCAGCCTAATCGCTTTAGGCACTCCAGAGTTATGGCCCCCTGAATTTATCAAAATTGGCCATTTTAGCTTTGTCTACTCTCAAACTTGAACAGTTTTTATCCGAATATCACCAAACTTGCTACTATAAATGTTTGTTGGTATATATTCTTGGCAAAGTTCTATAACCAGCCAGGCTCTTCAGGATTATGGCCCTTGAATTGGTCAAAATTTGCCATTTTTGCTTTGTCCACTGTCTAATTTGAACAGTTATCATCTGATCTTCACCAAACTTGCTGAAAATATTTGTTGGTAAAATAAATCGGTCAAGTATGATAATCAGCCAAATGCCCCAAAGCACTTCAGGATTACTGCCCTTGCCATTTAAGCTTTGTCTACTCTCTAACTTGAACAATTCTCATCTGACCTTCACCAAACTTGCTGAAAATGTTTGTAGCTATAAAATCTTTACCAAGAATGTTTGCCGGTATAAATGCTTTGCCAAGTACACACTGATTGTCTCTTGGGTACGATTAAGGATGAATCTTCTCAAAGGGCCAATGTGACAGTAAGTTGTCTTAGAATCCAAGAAATTATTCATGGGCGTATTTTGTGAGTGTCACTCTTGTTTTCTTTGTGATTTGATGCTACAGATAACAACATGGTTTGTTTAAGGGCCAATGGTATATGGAACATGTTACAGTCCCATTTCAAAAAAGGAAGAACTGAAAGCCTTAGGATTTGCAGGTAATTATAGATTTTTGAAATCTAAAATCTAAATCTGTACAACCTAAAACAATTTATTTCAAACTAATTTAAATTTTATTTTGATAAATATATTTAAGAAACAATGTGTGTTCAGATAAATCTTAGTCTTAATATATTATTTTTTTAGATTTAATAGATATGTGGCCACAAAATCCGCAGTTAAAAAAGAGCCAAAGTCTGTTAATATATGTTTCTTTGTACACATACACTTTTTTATTATTATTCAGTTAAAGATGAAACTAGTATTGCATTAAAATTTGAGAGAGTAAAAAATGCATCAACCTAAATTGTGTGCCTTGAAGAAGTTTGCTGTTTTGGAAAACAGGCCCTCACTAAGCCAGCAGGCTTCTTAAGATGCGATCAGTGTATCTTAGC
Organism: Mya arenaria; assembly: GCF_026914265.1. Classification (NCBI taxonomy): domain Eukaryota; kingdom Metazoa; phylum Mollusca; class Bivalvia; order Myida; family Myidae; genus Mya; species Mya arenaria. Next base: position 54,307,961 of record NC_069133.1, on the reverse strand, counting down.
AATGATTTATTTTCTTGGACTATTGCCAACCAAACCAATTTACTATTAGTAATATATTTTTCTCTTCAGACTCAAAGACATTGACAGAGGAACAAAGGGAGGCAATATTTGAGCAACTTACTGGTGCAGGGGAAATAATTGGCTGGATGGTTGAAATTCTTTCCCCTACATACATCTCAAATAGTATGCTCAGAAGGTAAGTTTAAATTAGGTGCATGATGGTGTGTCAACAAATATCAGCATTGAAAGAAATTTAAAAGATGACCAATGTGTCCCCTAGAATCATGTTTCTTATACTCAAAATCCTGTTGAGAAAGTGTTGGTAAATATAAGATTTAAGAGGAAAGTTTTTTGTAGTAATTTATCCAGCTAAAAAACGCCTGAGGTTCTGATCCTCCTTTGGAAATAAACCATTTGCAATTTGTAAGCTGAACGAAGGTTATCTGCTGAGAGCAATTTGACAGAGGCTGGCTCCTCTCCATGTGGAGCATTTAGATGTCATTCAGCATTGTTAAACAACCACCATTCAGCTTCACAACTGTTCTATTCAGCATTATAATTGTAAACTTTCTCTAGATAACACTGCACAGTTGATGTGGTGGGGTCAAGCTGTAATACAGCCAAGTTACATGGACATATCATAAAACTCTAAAAATAACACGCAAGAAGCATATAGCAATTTATTACATGCTTACTGATCTATTCACCATTAGACAACAACCTGTAACCGGAACTCCATACAATTTAGGGTATTTTTATTGAATTCTTCATTTCCTGTGACATGCTGGCTTGTTTGTTTTCAGAACAAAGTACAATCTAAATGCCCTATCTCATGACTGTGCCATTGGACTGATAGAAAAAGTCCTAGCTCAGGGAGTTCAGGTTGCGGAGGTGGGTCTGTGCAGTTAGGGATCAAACAAGACTTTGATGATGGGGTTTAGTTTATCACAAGCTCGAGGGAAGTTTAAATAAAATCTGAGGTTTGATTTCTATGTAGATAAAAAAAAATCCCTCACCTCATTTTAAGGTGACTTCTTTACCAATGTCTCTGGCTTGATCCATGGGTATTAGTTATCTGTCCTTGTAATTGTTTTTATGATGTATGGATTTAATTTTCTTTGTTCCTGTACAAATAATTGTAGTTGGCAAAGATTGTCATAGGTTTCACCAGATATTCACATGAAAGTTAATACATATATTTGAAATGACAACACAAATATGTTATGTAAGAATGACTGTTGTAAAGATTATTGATGCTTTTTTTGGTCAAAAAATGATTCAAAACTTTTGATAAACCATTCAATAAAAAAATATTCTTAAAGGAGCTCTAGAAAGCACTTTTGAAACCATTTCAGATCTATGTAGACACAGTTGGCGATCCGGGAAAATATCAGGAGAAACTCAAGGGTCTGTTTCCCGACATAGATATCACTGTTGCAAAGAAGGCTGACGCTGATTACCAGATAGTTGGGGCTGCCAGTATCTGTGCAAAGGTGAAGATTTAGCTCTGTCTTTCACAAAGTTTGTGAATATTCTGAAAGGCCTGTTTTAAAGCACATAAATCACCATTGCAAGATGAGGCCTATGCTATGATAATTACTGAACATTTGGGGCCACCAAACCTTGCACAACACCAACACTGTCTCTCTTTTTGCTCATCGTGTTCAACTTTGCATAAACGCTAATGCTGTTTTTCCCAAACCTCTTCCGGCAGTTTTTGTGCTGAAGTGATTATTGTATAAAAAATGTCTTTAAAAGAATGTTAGATGATCAAGCTACACTGACATTGTGTATAGTTCAAAGGTCATGTTTGTCTGGATATTTTGAATTATACTGTGAAAATGTGGTTACTGTTACATGTTGACAAAATAACAAGTCAGGTAGGTAGGGAAAACACTGTATTGTGTACACAATACAAAGTATGTATATTGTTGTATTGTTTACATACATACACATTCTGACATAAACATTTCCAGGAAAGTAACACAATTCAAGTAGACTAGTGCCACATAGTTTATAAATCCAACATAAGTAAATATTATTTAATTATGTATTTCTTTTTTACCCCCAAAAAAACTCATTTTATTTTAATAGTAAATGCCAATTAAAAATAAGGTCAGTCTGTTAAGTGCTACCAAACTGTTACCTGTGTTTTGCTTAAAGGCTTGTTGTACAGATGAAAAAACCACAACCTGGAACCGAAAGTTCTACATGTAAACTGTTTTTCTGTGTACCTTTATTTTAAAATTATTTGCAGGTTGCTAGAGACAAAGCAGTGAGAAACTGGCAGTTTCTAGAGGAGATAATTTTAGAAACCAATAGTTACGGCTCAGGCTACCCTTCAGGTAAAGTCAACATCAGCTTAACATGGTAAGGTTTACATTCCCCACAGGGACTTTTCTGGCAGCGAATTAAATAGGACTATTTCTGATGATATTGCCTTTAAAAATTTGCTTCTTTGACAATGATTCATACAGCAGACGATAGCTGTCAAACTTGCTTTTTTTGTTCAAAACACAATTGATATTCCTTTTGATCATTATTTAATTCAATTTCAAAGAAAATTGTAAGATAGTTGTATCCAATCATGTTTTAAATATATTAACCCAATGCTATTTTAAACCCCCATATTAACTTCCAGACCCAAACACCAAGAAGTTCATGTCGGATAGCCTGGATCGCGTGTTTGGATTTCCCCAGTTTGTCCGGTTCAGCTGGTCTACGGCAACAAAGATCATAGAGAAAAACGGGGTTGTCTTTCGATGGTAAGTATTCGCTTATTGATCTGTTATATTATGTTTCTGTGAATCTCAAGCTGAATATTTTGGCTTTTGAATCAAAGAACTTTATTGCTATTGACAAGTCTAATTGGGCCGAAAAGCATATCATACAAAAAAGATGCACTCTTACTCCCAAATAAGCAGTACCACATTTATACAATTGTTTTATTGAATTTAAAAGGGATAAATAAATATCTAAAACAATGGTTCTGATGAAGAATACTGTGTTTAATTTGAAAGAAAGGTGCATAAAGCACAGCATTTCTAGATTATGAGAGTTCTGTTGGTCGCCTTAAATCTTTAAGGACCAACCAGTCATTCAATTTTTGTGACACAATTACAATTTTGTAATCAGTAATTGATTTTTTTTTCTTTAAATGCATTATTTAAGAAGTAGTTTATCACTCCATATTATGTTTGTTTTATTGATTTTAATTATAAAATACAAGTATCACTTTAAGCAGTGTAGTAACAAGAATGTCAAATACTTTAATTGCTTTGGTTTCTGAATCAAACGATTTTAATCATTTTGAAACTACGGGAAATTTATTTAGTAACCTTAAGTAAGCAAAGTACTTTCTGCACATTAAATAATTTTATTTTCATAGATCAGATGTGTTTTGACATTTTTCAGGGACGATGACGATGATGAGGAGAATGATAACAAGAATACCCAGTCCCTGCTGAAGTTCATGGGCGGGAAGAAGGACCCAAGTGCCCAGAGGCACAGATTCTTCAAGGACCGGTGTCTTAACATTGCCACAGAGTTGTAGCAGGAATGGCAGTTAACATTGGACTGTATGGGCTTTCACTAAAAGCTTAAGTACTAGCGGTAAAAATCAACACATCTTAGCCTATACCTGGTAATATGTTTGCCAGGTTTATTCAAACAGTGAATTTCAAGAAGCTGTGATTCTTTAATACTGAGATCAAGTAAAAGTGCAGAAATTGAGTCTAATAACTGGAGCACTAACTTTCATGATTTGTTTACTGTTCAAATGGTGAGACATTATTAATATCAATTGGACTTTACTTAAAATATTAAGAATGATTTTATGAAACATAATAAGACTGACATTATATAGAACTATCAGTGCCAAGCCAACATAGGTTTTATGATTCAATGGTTGCAGACCACAGAAAGATTAATACTGTCATTAAATAGAAACAACTGTAAAATTAACTGTCAGTCTTGTTCAAATGGTCTGTATTGCAAGAAATGTATCTCAAAAGTCTATTATCCCAATTAAATTTTAGAGAAGGCAAAACACTGGACTGGTGACAGTATAAACAACATTAATTAATAAGTTTGTCTGTTTCACAGTTTGTAGAAGAAAACAGGTCTAGATATTATCACAGCCTTTTTTGTGGTTGTGCAAAAAAATAACTGGCCGTAACTCTAAAACTATTTTAGATATTTAAATGAAACTTGGTACACATTTTGCCAAAGACAATATGCACATATCAAGCAAACCCAGAACCCTGCCTCTAATAATTGTTGAATCAAAAGACAAGTGTGTTTGTTCTGCTGCGCTTTCGTATTGCAACTCTACACCTACAAATACAAAACAATGGTCAGTAGTTGCAGAAATAAAGATGTGATCCTAGCAAAGTTCATACTGTCCACAATAGGTTTGAAACATGAATGTGTTCACATACACTTGTGTTCATATGATATAGTACATGTATTTGCTGTTTAATTGAATTATATGTTACGAAATAAAATAATGCCTGATAAATGCATGCTTGTCTGCACTTTTACTTTCAGAGGTGTACCTATAGCATTTTTAATTGTACGCATGTGCACATGAGCAAACTTTTAATATGTGGAGGTCTGTTATTAACAATAGTTCTGAATGATGATTGTGTTCACATACACATATGTTCATTAGATATAAAACATGTATTTGGTGTCTGATTACCACCTGTTTGTCTGGTTTGGTACTTTCAAGGGCGTAGCATTTTAAATTATTACAGCTCCAACATGAGCGAGCTATCACTATGAGAAGGCTTTCAATTAGTTTGGTCTCATTATGTTGTACAAAGTGTTATCAGTACGGGTTTCCCATCCCTTAGGATTTATTAAGAAAACAGGCATAGAAGAACCATTTTCAAGCATTCTCAACATCAACTTTCAGTGGAATTACAACAAACTTTAACCAATAAAAAGTTAAATATATATTCTTCCCCTTCTTACAAAGTTTTTCTTGATCTCGAGATTTATGCTTTTGACATTTTGGTGGAACCAAAATTTATTTATAAGCCCAAGCGTACTTGTGTACACCTAGATACGAACCTGAGTTTTGATATGAACTACATGTATAAATGAAAGCACTGATAGTGCTGAAAGGCTGAGCGACTAATCCTTCTATTGGTTACTCGCTTGCCCGCAAAGTTACTCACTCACCATTAAGCTAATTTCACTGCTAGGGCAGTACCAAAGGGAGAAAATCACATTGAACAAATTATGTGTTGTATATCTGAGTTCCCTTCCCTTTAGTACCTTATTTTTAGAATTATTATGCAATCTTATTCCAATGAGGTCAAACCAAGAACTGCCCGGAGTTTTTCAGTTCATAGGAGTTTTCCCTCTCATATCCGTATCCATAAGTGTTTCAACTGTTAATTTCTTACTTTAAACTAGACGTGAACTGTTTTTGTTTTTTTGTAAATCAAACATTATTCCAGTATGTTTCACCAACTGATTTTCATTGCAATCAGGTATATTCTGGCATGATTTTCAACTCCACATGTACTCAGTTTAATTTTTGTGGTCTATTACAAGGTCTTGAGCTAAAGCTCAAGCCTACAAACAACACAACAACACGGATTAGTTTAAATGATCTATTACATTTCATACGCCTGGGGTTATAAACTTGTTTGGTACGTGTTTGGTTAAATGAATGTCGGACGAAGTGAACCACTTCCCAAGTGAACCAGGACTAAGTGAACCACTTGGTGAGACGAAGTGAACCATCTATATGATATATAGGGAATATTCTCTTAATGAAATATTATGTTTCAGAGTTTATTTTCCTGAGTATAAATGATTTAATAGATAATATGAATAAATTGTTAATCATATCAAAGTGTTTATTTATTAGAATTATGTATTTTGATTTAACAATGTTTTGAAAAAAGGAAAAGAAAAATGAAAAACAAAATACCTTTTTATTTAATCCTTATAATGAATATATTATCAATACATCCTACTTCCATATATGTTCAAAATTTCTCTATGTTTGTTATTTACACCTCAATCATGTACCAAAAACAAATAAGTGTGGGTGTAATTAATGGATAAATGTACTTTAATTTTAATTGGTAATTACTAATTAAACAGCTCACTTACATAAGCTGTGAACAGACACAGTGACATATGACTCAAACATTCTTTGATTAGTATGAAAGCCTGTATATAAGTTGACCATTTTATTGGTACATCAGTCAATACAGACAAACCCCAGCCATGTCAGCTGAATACCCATGCATCGCATGGAGGACGTATGTTACTGGGCAGTGATGGTTTCACTTATAACGTGAAGCGGGAGAAACCGGAGGAGGTGCTCTGCTTGGGTAAAGCAGTACGGCGATGACTACGTGTCAGAGGTCATCCCACACAACCACCCAGCTGATCCTACCAAGGCAGGGAAACGGAAGGTGGCAGTTATGGTGAAGACCAAGGCAGCTGCTAGTGCATTCCGACCGGCTGGCCAAATCGTGAAGGAGGCCCTGCGAGAGCTTGCTGAGGTCAACGCACAGGTGCAAGTCAAACCTGTGAACCTGCTAAGAACCGCCAACCGTCATCGCCAAGCTATGAGACCCAGTGACCCAAAACCTGATGAACTGGATTTCGAAATTGATTTGAAATTCATCAAAGCTGACATAGTGACATATGACTCAATATGACTTCCTCCTTGATGACATCATCAATGAAGGGGTGAACCAGAAATCACAGGCAAAAGTACAAGAATATACATGGGCGCTTCTTCGACATGTGGGATAAATATGAAGACGACACAACATCCCAACTGCTCAGGGAAGCTAGTCACCTGATTGGTATGGGTCCAATCCCAGCATCAATCGAAAACCGCAGCGAAGGCAATGAGTAATATGACAATAAATTGACTAATTGTGTATTGTGCTGTATGTATTCAAGTATTTGTGATCTTCATGTTGATGATATGTATGTTTCTATATTTTCACATGTTGTGTATTGCATTATGAATTATGTATTACCATGTTTTATGCCCATATCATTGAATTTAATTTATTTATATAACTTGCTTTTTTAATAACCATGTGCTTTGTATCATGTGCTTTATTATCAACATCAATTATTTGTACTGTAACATGTGTTGTTAATTTATTGATTTGTAATAAATATCATAATATTTATGCATCTCTTGTATTTATGTTACTATCATAAAATAGCTACTATACTGGAAGCTTAGAAGTCAATTTCTAACAGCTAAATAAACATCTTTAACAGTGTAGCAAATGTGTGAAGTCGTGCATTCAAATGGCGATAATTACTAGTTATTATCACCTTTCAGGCAGTGTGCCATCACACTATATAATACATATGTGGTTCACTTGGTCCTGAAATGGTACACTTAGGAACTGGTTCACTTGTGAAATGGTTCACTTCGTCCTGCACCCGGTTAAATTAAGATCAAAATTGGTTGTAGTTAAGATCCAAGGATAACATTAAAAGTTACCCCAGGGGTAACATAAGTCATTGGTGATTACCCCGGAGGTAACATGGAATATTGCCCCGGGGTGACACGGGTAACTCACAATTCATGAAGACACGTGCTCACTCATGCATATATCACAGCAGACCCTGGAGAGGACATATGTTTAAGAGCGAAGTCCTACTGCCATATTCGGTCAAGAGTCGATTTTGTTGTGTGTGTTTGCATTCATGCAATCATTCACATGATCTCCTATATGTTTCACAAATGAAGTAAATCAATAGTTGAAGCCCGTAATTTAAAGAGTCCTATTGTCTTCCAGCATATCGTCCGCCACAAGAAGACCATTGCCGGTTTAAATAGACAAACGACGGCATGGGAAACCCTAGTTACGTAAATTCCGTCTAACACCTATTAAAATACATGCATGGTACTAAATCAGTTTGCTGGCGGCCAGACTAGCCTACCTTCGTTTACCCCGGCAATCAACCTTAACTAACAAATGTTTTTGAACGTTGAAAGAATACATAATAAAATAAAGTATTTAATGCCCGTTTAGTTTACGGGTAATAGGATGGGAATAACAATGGACAAATGATTAAGTAGACAATCGAATTTCAACTATCTGATGTAGAACCGCTGTCATATATGTATCGGATATTATAAAGATTACACCAAGAAAGAAAATGACGCACAATGGTCATTTATAATGACTTAAGCCTGCAGTATTATAAGGAAAAAAAACTATCGGTCGAAAACATCTGAGAGGCAATATTGGGTTGTGTTCAGGAACTTAAGACAGAAATAGTCTTCATTTATGTTCTGTAGTTTGGTTGGATAAAATAAACCGGGGACGTCGACCCTCCCATCTCCAAGATGTCTAGTGTTGCAAATGGACCCGCGGGCAAAACACTGAAACGCCGGAACTCGAACCTGCAGGATTGGAAGGTAGCTTATGAGTAAGTGACACGGCGGTATGACCATCTATTGGAACGCAATATCAAGCGATTAAGGCATTTGGTAATGTCGGGATAGTAAAATATGGCATTCTCATAAATACCATAAGGTTTTATTCGGAATAAACTTATCATATTGATACCGTGTCTGTTGTTCAGACACATATCCTATGCATTTTTGTTCAGTTCACAATAAAATGAATTGCATTATTCTTGCGAGAGAATTACCCAGCTTATGCTATATGCATGATCGCAAACATCGCCAACATGTCATATCTTTGGTTAACCGACACCATGATAAAAATATTGTAAATGTTTCACCTCTAACCTTGATATGAGTTTGATTTTATACGCGTTCATGTTTATCCGTTTTAAGTAACCAAAAATTGTTCTGCTAACTTCGTATTCATTCAAATATGCAGGTCTTTCTCCAGAGCCAATACCATTTTAGAATTCATAAAAGAACTTGCATCTCCGTCACCACTGTCTTGCTCTACTCCGCAACTTATCAATATTTGTTGTGATTTTGCCTGACCCCGAACCATTACATCGAGCGTTCTTGACCCTTGATATTTTGCATGACACGATACACCTCGATCAACTTTTGCTTGACACATTGAGCCTCAATATTTATATGAAAAACTCGATCAACCGTTATTCTGTCTGACACGTTGCGCTTCCACGTCTAACACGGCACATTCTGCCTCAATCCTTGTCCTCCCTGGCATATTGAGCCTTAAGCCTCAATGCCCAACCATTGCGTTATATAACATAATTGTGCCTTAGTCCTTGTTTTGCGTGACACAATTGATTCTCAATCTTGTTTTGCATGTCATTATTGCGTTTCACGTCTTTAGCTTTGCACAACATGTGCTGACCATAGGATTCTACGGGCATGCTTGCCCATACCCTCCTGTGTATGACGTTCAACACATATGCATATGTTGTACGTGTCCCTGGCGTCTGTGTTTCTGACTTGAGTTCTTGCGAAATTTGGGTTGGATCTTGCACGATTTTCCCATACAAAGCGCCAATGGCGAGACACTCTGTCGCTGAGTATTTGTGCTGGAAATCCAATATCCAATATCTCCAGCAATGCTTCAGCCACACGTTCTCTCTCCATCCTTCGCAAGAGCTACTGCTTCAGGATATCGACAGGGTTGCATCTACCACCGTCAATATGTATCGGTTGCTTTCGGAACATGAGGCTCAACCAAGTCAATGGTGAACCTATGGTATTTTATCAGCATGTCACGGGAGCCTTTCCAATTTGGAATTATCTTCTGTCAGACATGGCAAGATCTGAAATAGCGCGAAACCTGTCCAGTTAAACTGCTTAGTATCTTTGTCTTTAGACTTCTTTGTCAAAAGTTGCCAACCGACGATCCACTGATGTGGCATAGCCATCACTCTGAAGTCTGTCGATCGGAAGATGGCATCACGAATCGCGACACTTTCATACTATCTGAACCTTGTTTCTGCTCTAACATACGGTTTAAAATACCACGTTCCATCTCCTACCATAACATATTATCATGATATGTGATATGACTTTGACTTCGTTAGCGTAAGTCCATGTCTTGACATTTTTGGCATAAGTCCATAAAGCTTTTTCAGTGATCCATCCGCACACTGGTCATTATTGACATCGTTCGAACTGAGTTCCACAGCGTTGGGGGTTGCAGTGGTGATGCCCGGAGGTAAAATTGACGATTGCCCCGGGGGTTAAAGTGGTGCCCATAATACAACTGAGAGAAAGTAGTATTTACAATTTTCCATAGTCATACATATGAAGTATTAAAAGTCACGGTGTTTTTATGCTTCTGATAAAACTAAACAACCATCTGACGTCCATGTGGATATGGAGTAAATGAGGCAAATCATTGATTGTCATTGGCCCACAAATTTGTGCCAAGACCAAAAAGGAATGTTCCTAACTTGAGAATGGCATGAATTAATAGCAATTGTCAATTCCTGAACTCACGTGCTCAGCTACGTGTCATGAATATGTCACAGCAGACACGGGAGAGGAAAATATGTTTAAAATCGAAGGTTATTGTCCTACTGCCAACCCAAGTCAAATCTCAATCTCAGTCTCAACTCTTTTTAGCATATAAAAGCATAGCATGGTTCAAAATCTGGTATGTATTTACTCTTTTATAAAAAAGAAAACAAAAATCCAGAGCTAAAAATATACTTGAGTAATAAATAAAAAATATTTAGTTCAACACCATGATTTCATTTCATGTCAACAAATGTTTTTCATTAGAATTCTGACCAAAGGTTCACTCAGCATGCTAGTATTCTACAATATAAAGGAATGCGCTTTTAAAAGGTGTAAAACATTTACGATTTAAAAACAGCTTTTGATGTTGCGTGGCCGTAGTTAAATGAGTCGAGTTTTGTGATTGGGATTTGACTTAAATATTTTGTAATGTTGGGGCCTGGTGTCTTCCAGCTTATCGTCCGCCACAAGAAGACCATTGTATGGTTTTTGTGTCGCCTGAAAAGACGACATATAGGGGTTACTTTTGTCGGCGGCGGCGTCGGTGGTGGCGGCGGCGGCGGCGTCCGCGTCCCATTTTCGCTTGTCCGGGTATATCTCCTAAACTATTAGTGGTATCAACTTGAAATTTCATATGTAGATAGATCTAATTGAGGGCAAGTGCAGTGCACAAGAACTGTTACGCTTGCTTCCATATTTTTAGAGTTATTGCCCTTTGTTATTTTTCATGCTTAAAGTTTTGTCCGGGGCATATCTTGAAGAATGTAAGAGTTATCAACTTGAAACTTCATATGTAGATAGATCTCATGGAGGGCAAGTGCAGTGCACAAGAACCGTTACTCTTGCTGCCATATTTTTAGAGTTATTACCCTTTGTTAATTTTCTTGCTTAGGTTTTGTCCGTCGCATATCTCGTAAACTATAGGAGGTATCAACCTGAAACTTATTCCGTAGGTATATCTGATTGAGGGAAAGTGTAGTGCACAAAAACCGTAACTCTTGCATCTATATGTTTAGAGTTATTGCCCTTTGTTAATTTTCATGCTTTAAGTTTTGTCCGGGGCATATCTTGAAGAATATAAGAGGTATCAACTTGAAACTTCATAGCTAGATAGATCTCATTGAGGGCAAGTGTAGTGCACAATAACCGTAACTCTTGCTGCCATATTTTTAGAGTTATTGCCCTTTGTTAGTTTTGTCCGGGGCATATCTTGAAGAATATAAGAGGTATCAACTTGAAACTTCATAGCTAGATAGATCTCATTGAGGGCAAGTGCAGTGCACAAGAACCGTTACTCTTGCTGCCATATTTTTAGTTATTGCCCTTTGTTAATTTTCTTGCTTAGGTTTTGTCCGTGGCATATCTCGTAAACTATCAAATGCCATCTACACTTGAAAGTTAAATGGCAACATCATTGTCTATAAATGAATAAAATGCCAATCTAACAGCTATAATGTCGACAGTAAATAATTCGTCAGGCGACACATCCGACTCGCGGAGTTCTAGTAATGTACAAACAACGGCATGGGAAAACCTGGTTACGTGAATTCCGTCTTACACCTGTTATATTACATACACGGTACTTATTCAGTTTCACCGAGTTTGCTGGCTGTCAGATTAGCCAACCTCCAACGAAAAGGCTCCAACCTTCTAGCCTCAATTAAACCGCCAATCAACCTTAACTAACGAATGTTTTGGAAAGAACACATACCATTAAGTTTTTAAAGCCCGTTTTGTTTAGGGATGGCCTTATTGCTTTGGATCAACAATGGACAAATGATTTAGTAGACAATCGACCTGCAGCCATCTGATGTAGAACCGCTGTCATATATGTATTGGATATTATTAAGGTCACGCCATCACAGAAAATGACGAACAATGGTCATTTATAAAAACTTCAGCTTGTAATAAATACGGATTAAAATTCGGATTAAAAATCAATTTGGAACACATTCGTGGGGCAATATTGGACTTACATGTGTAGGGTTCAGGAACTGAAGACAGAAATCGTTTTTAGTGTTGCTGGAACAAATATACCAGGAACGTCGAGCCTCCCCTCTCCAAGATGTCTAGTGTTGCTAAGGGACCCGCGGGCAAAACACTGAAACGTCAGAACTCGAACTTGAAGGATTGGAAGGTAGCTAATGAGTAAGTTACCCGTCTGTATAACCACCTGTTGGTACGCGATATTTAAGTGAGTTTGCATTTGATATTGTTGGGATAGTAAGAATATGGCATTCTTATAGTTTTATTCGCAATCAACGTATTATATTGATACAATGTCCATTGTTTAACACATGGACGTTAAGACTGATGAGGAGTCACTGTGTGGTAACAAGTTCGCAATAAACTTAAATGCATTTTCTGCAAAACTACTACCACGTATGCTATGACATGCCAAGTTGGCGATGTTTGCGGTTACTTAGATCTAATTGGATAACCGACACCTTGATAAGTATAATTGTAAATGCTTAATATGTGACCCTGATCTGTAATTCAGATAAGATCGGATTTTCTCTGAGTTTGTTTTCACAAGCGTTCGTGTTCATCAGTTTATGTTGACTGTAAGTATAAGTTCTGCTTAACTTCGTATTCCTTCAAACATGCGGGTATTACACAAGAGCAATTACCATTTTAGATAGAAAAATAAATAAATTGCGCCTCCAGCATTGTTCTGTCAGACACAATGCGCATCCACTTTGGGCTTTAAACGAAACATCCCTGGCACAATGCGCCTCAACCCTTGTTCTCCCTGGCACATTGCGCCTTAACCCATGTTCTCCGTGGCACTTTGCGCCAGCCCTTGTTCTCCCTGTTACATTGCGCCTTAACCCTTGTTCTCCCTGGCACTTTGCGCCTTAACCCTTGTTCTCCATGGCACTTTGCGCCAGCCCTTGTTCTCTCTGGCACATTGCGGCTCAATCCTTGTTCTCCCTGGCACCTTGTGCCTCAACCCTTGTTCTCCCTGGCACCTTGCGACTCAATCTTTGTTCTCACTGGCGCCTTGCGTCTCAACTCATGTTCTCCCTGGCACATTGCGCCTCAATCCTTGTTCTCCATGGCAATTTGCGCCTCAATCATTGTTCTCCCTGGCATATTGCGCCTCAACCCTTGTTCTCCCTGGCACATTGCACCTCAACCCTTGCTACCTGGCACATTGAACCTCAACCCTTGTTCTCTCTGGCACCTTGCGCCTCAACCCTTGTTCTTCCTGGCACATTGTGCCTCAATCCTTGTTCTCCCTGGCACATTGTGCCTCAATCCTTGTTCTTCCTGGCACCTTGCGCCTAAACCCATGTTCTCCCTGGCACATTGTGCCTCAATCCTTGTTCTTCATGGCACCTTGCGCCTCAATCCTTGTTCTTCCTGGCACATTGAACCTCAACCTTTGTTCTATCTGACACCTTGCGCCTCAACCCTTGTTCTTCCTGGCACATTGTGCCTCAATCCTTGTTCTCCCTGGCAAATTGTGCCTCAATCCTTGTTCTTCCTGGCACCTTGCGCCTCACCCCATGTTCTCCCTGGCACATTGTGCCTCAATCCTTGTTCTTCCTGGCACCTTGCGCCTCAATCCTTGTTCTTCCTGGCACATTGTGCCTCAATCCTTGTTCTCCCTGGCAAATTGTGCCTCAATCCTTGTTCTTCCTGGCACCTTGCGCCTCAACCCATGTTCTCCCTGGCCCATTGTGCCTCAACCAATGTTCTCCCTGGCACATTGTGCCTCAATCCTTGTTCTCCCTGACACATTGCGCCTCAACCCTTGTTCGCCGTGGCACATTACATCTCAACCCTTGTTCTCCCTGGCACATTGCGCCTCAACCTTTGTTTTCCCTTACACATTGCGCCTCATCCCTTTTTTTCCCTTACACATTGCGCCTCAACTTTTTTTCTCCCTGGCACATTGCGCCTCAACCCTTATATTCCCTGACACATTGTGCCTTAACCCTTGTTTTCCATGGTACCTTGCGCCTCAACCTTTGTTCTCCCTGGCACATTGCACCTCAACTCTTGTTCTCCCTGGCACATTGTGCCTCAACCGTTGTTCTCCATGGCACATTGCGCCTCAACCTTTGTTTTCCCTTACACATTGCGCCTCAACTTTTGTTCTCCCTGGCACATTGCGCCTCAACCCTTATATTCCCTGGCATATTGTGCCTCAACCCTTGTTTTCCATGGTACCTTGCGCCTCAACCCTTGTTCTCCATGGTACCTTGCGCCTCAACCATTGTTCTCCATGGTACCTTGCGCCTCAACCTTTGTTCTCCATGGTACCTTGCGCCTCAACCCTTGTTCCCATTGTACCTTGCGCCTCAACCTTTGTTCTCCATGGTTCCATGCGCCTCAACCCTTGTTCTCCATGGCACCTTGCGCCTCAACCTTTGTTCTCCATGGTACCTTGCGCATCAACCCTTGTTCTCCCTGGCACCTTGCTCCTCAACCCTTGTTCTCCATGGTACCTTGCGCCTCAACTCTTGTTCTCCCTGGCACATTGTGCCTCAACCGTTGTTCTCCATGGTACCTTGCGCCTCAACCTTTGTTCTCCCTGGCACATTGCGCATCGACCCTTGTTCTCCCTGGCACCTTGCGCCTTAACCCTTGTTTTCCCTGGCATTTTGCGCCTTAACCCTTCTTCCCCCTGGCATATTGAGCCTCAACCCTTGTTCTCCCTGGCACCTTGAGCCTCATCCCTTGTTCACCCTGGCACATTGCGCCTTAACCCTTGTTCTCCCTGGCACCTTCCGTCTTAACCCTTGTTCTCCCTGGCACCTTGCGCCTCAACCCTTGTCCTCCCTGGCACCATGCCCCTTAACCCTTGTTCTCCCTGGCACCTTGCGCCTTAACCCTTGTTCTCCCTGGCACCTTGCGCCTCAACCCTTGTTCTCCCTGGCACTTTGGGCCTTAACCCTTGTTCCCCCTGGCACCTTGCACCTCAACCCTTGTTCTCCCTGGCACTTTAAACCTTAACCCTTGTTCCCCCTGGCACCTTGCGCCTCAATCCTTGCTCTCCCTGGCACTTTGCGCCTTAACCCTTGTTCTCCCTGGCACTTTGCGCCTTAACCCTTGTTCCCCCTGGCACCTTGCGCCTCAACCCTTGCTCTCCCTGGCACTTTAAGCCTTAACCCTAGTTCTCCCTGGCACCTTGCACCTTAACCCTTGTTCCTCCTGGCACTTTAAACCTTAACCCTTGTTTCCCCTGGCACCTTGCGCCTTAACCCTTGCTCTCCCTGGCACTTTAAGCCTTAACCCTAGTTCTCCCTGGCACCTTGCACCTTAACCCTTGTTCCTCCTGGCACTTTAAACCTTAACCCTTGTTTCCCCTGGCACCTTGCGCCTTAACCCTTGCTCTCCCTGGCACTTTAAGCCTTAACCCTTGTTCACCCTGGCACCTTGCGTCTCAACCCTTGCTCTCCCTGGCACTTTGCGCCTCAACCCTTTTTCTCCCTGGCACTTTGCGCCTCAATCCTTGTTCTCCCTGGCACTTTGCGCCTCAATCCTTGTTCTCCCTGGCACTTTGCGCCTCAACCCTTGTTCTCCCTGGCACTTTGCGCCTCAACCCTTGTTCTCCCTGGCACTTTGCGCCTCAACCCTTGTTCTCCCTGGCACTTTGCGCCTCAACCCTTGTACTCCCTGGCACTTTGCGCCTTAACCCTTGCTCTCCCTGGCACTTTGCGCCTTAACCCTTGTTCTCCCTGGCACTTTGCGCCTCAATCCTTGTTCTCCCTGGCACTTTGCGCCTCAATCCTTGTTCTCCCTGGCACTTTGCGCCTTATCCCTTGTACTCCCTGGCACTTTGCGCCTTAACCCTTGTTCTCCCTGGCACTTTGCGCCTCAACCCTTGTTCTCCCTAGCACTTTGCGCCTAAACCATTGTTCTCCCTGGCACTTTGCGCCTCAACCCTTGTACTCCCTGGCACTTTGCGCCTAAACCCTTGTTCTCCCTGGCACTTTGCGCCTTAACCCTTGTTCTCCCTGGTACTTTGCGCCCCAACCCTTGTACTCCCTGGCACTTTGCGCCTTAACCCTTGTTCTCCCTGGCACTTTGCGCCTTAACCCTTGTTCTCCCTGGCACTTTGCGCCTCAATCCTTGTTCTCCCTGGCACTTTGCGCCTCAATCCTTGTTCTCCCTGGCACTTTGCGCCTTATCCCTTGTACTCCCTGGCACTTTGCGCCTTAACCCTTGTTCTCCCTGGCACTTTGCGCCTCAACCCTTGTTCTCCCTGGCACTTTGCGCCTAAACCATTGTTCTCCCTGGCACTTTGCGCCTCAACCCTTGTACTCCCTGGCACTTTGCGCCTTAACCCTTGTTCTCCCTGGCACTTTGCGCCTTAACCCTTGTTCTCCCTGGTACTTTGCCCCTTAACCCTTGTTCTCCCTGGCACCTTGCGCCTTAACCCGTGTTCTCCCTGGCACCTTGCGCCTTAACCCTTGTTCTCCCTGGCACTTTGCGCCTTATCCCTTGTACTCCCTGGCACTTTGCGCCTTAACCCTTGTTCTCCCTGGCACTTTGCGCCTCAACCCTTGTTCTCCCTGGCACTTTGCGCCTTAACCCTTGTTCACCCTGGCACCTTGCGCCTCAACCCTTGTTCACCCTGGCACATTGCGCCTCAACCCTTGTTCACCCTGGCACATTGCTCCTCAACCCTTGTTCACGCTGGCACCTTGCGTCTTAACCCTTCTTCTCCCTGGCACTTTGGGCCTTAACCCTTGTTCTCCCTGGCACTTTGCGGCTTAACCCTTGTTCACCCTAGCACTTTGTGCCTTAACCCTGTTTTCCTGGCACTTTGCGCCTCAACCCTTGTTCTCAATGACACCTTGCGCCTCAATCCTTGTTCTCCATGGCACTTTGCGCCTCAACCCTTGTTCTCCCTGGCACTTTGCGCCTCAACCCTTGTTCTCCATGGCACCTTGTGCCTCAACCCTTGTTCTCCATGGCACCTTGCGCCTCAATCCTTGTTCTCCATGGCACCTTGCGCCTCAACCCTTGTTCTCCATGGCACCTTGTGCCTCAAATCTTGTTCTCCATGGCACCTTGCGCCTCAACCCTTGTTCTCCACGGCACATTGCGCCTCAATCCTTGTTCTCCATGGTATCTGTTGGCATAATAATTCACCGTCAATATAAATTATGTATCGATTGTTTCTGGAAAAAAGGCTGGAGTCAATGGCAACCCTATGGATGGTTCATCTTTTATCGGCATGGTACCAAGTGGAGCTTACTCAACTCATCGATTTTGAGTTATCTTCTGACAGACATCGCAGGATATGAAAAAGCGCGACACCTGGCAGAAAACTGCTCAGTATCCTGTCTTTAGGAATATTTTTGTCGAAAATTGCCAACTGACGATCGTTTCATGTGCTAGAGCCATCCATCACTCTGTCGATGGGAAGTTAGCGTAACGAATTGCAACATTTTCTTACTGTCTGAGCCTTGTCTCTGCTCCACCAAAGGCTTTAAAATACCACAGTCCATCTCATACCAGAACCTATCCTCATTCTTTGTGGTATGACTTTGACCTATTTGGCAGTCCATAGTCCATAGCATTTTAAGTGTTCCATCCGCACACTGATCCTTCTTGAATTCGTTAGAGCCAATTTATATGTAGCGTTGGTGCTTGAGCTCGTGCAAAATTTGTAACGAGGCAATTTTTTTTTTATTAAAGCAAATGCCGCTCCCGGACTGCCCACTTAATTCTTCAAAAAATGAACATTAACTATAAGGTAGCCGTAATTGTCTGTAGCTCCGCCATAGGAACCCCTGATCGACTGCAACAGGCCTTGTGCCACAGCTTCCGTCTCAACTGTTATCTTCGATTGTAACCCCTGATGTCCCGTCTATCCCGATGTCCGGAGCCTCTATGGCTTAGCTTCTAGTAGAGGATGCCTGACATTATGGGTACAATAGCCGTACGAAACAAATGCCTCGGAGACCAGCACTTGCAATACCGTCTTCCACACGAAACGCGATGCTCTGTCATTGAATCAGGGTAAATCAGGACGTGAATTGTCTATAATCGCATCAGCAGACTGACATGTCGAGCTCTTTCAAGCTTGGTGGTTTAAAGTTTGAAACCTGGGTCCATTAGGCGACTATAAATTATTTTTTAGATTTTCATCCCTGCCCGCCCCCTCTTTTCCGGCGCCCCTTAAATTTGATTGATTCGAATGAAATTGTTGAACTAGGGTCTGTGTTTGCGTACCGGTCCGGTACTGTCCGGGAACGGCGTTTATTCATACCTACGGTGTCGATGTATAACAACCACATGGAAAAAAGTAGAATTGTTACGATCATGTTCAAAGTTCGTCTAGAAACACATGTATATGGTCCCTTATGCAATGAGAGAGAGTATAAGCACATATTTAACAGTCGTCTAATAAAAATAAAATGTCATCCTCCGCTCCCATTCAAAAAAAAGATGAAATTCTAGCAATTAATTAATATTGGCCTTAATAAGGCTCGTGGAATACACTTTTATAATATCTACTTTAACGCACAGGATCAGGGTGAGTTGTTTTGACACACCCCTTTAACCACGCCCCTCCCCCCGCCATTTTTTTTTAAAAAAACCAGGCTTATTTATAATGATGGGTGAACTGTTATTAATTGATAAATTACACACAAAAATGTGCTATTATCTTTGTATTTTTTATTCTCTATCTTGATAAAGATAATAGAATTAAAATTCTTTTTTTGTAAATTATCATTGATAACAGTTCCCCCATCATTATTAATAAGCCTGTTTTTAATGGGGGGCGTGGTCAAATGGGTGTGTCAAAACAACGCACCCTGTCCCTGTGATATAACACAAAATATATTTACAATCGTGATTATTAAATCATTGCCTGATGAACACATGAAATGCTGTCTGTATCTTATAGTACTATTATTACCATAACAAATTAACCATAGAACACGCATTAAAACCCTTAATTCAAGCTAAAGACAGTGCTAAAATGGACGTGAGAAAATACATAAGATTCTTGTCTCTTTTGCTATTTAAAAGACAGACCGTTGGGTGAATTTCAGTCTTTTGATGTTGGGTCACGGCTTTGCTCTAGTTTTAACCACCGCGGAGTACTTTATTTATCTAAATAAAATTTGCTAGGAAGGAGATGGAATAGGATAAAAACCCAAAATCATTTTCTCGTGGCCTTTTACTGATACCGTGATGTAAACACACTTCTGTTGGTATCGTGGAGTATGGCATTCACGAGGTAATTATTATGTTAATGTATAATTATGTTTAGCCACGTGTCCACGTTTATCTTCTGTTTAGGTTGGATTATATTTCACACATTTATTTATATATACGTTTTCATATTCTTTTTACTATACACGCACGTTGATCTCGGACATTCTTTGATGTTCTTTAAGATACCTTCCTGAGCTGTTCAGGTATCGGATATATATATTTCTGAACCGTGAGTTAACTTTAGCTCTTTTCATACACAATTTGATGGAATTAAACTTTCACATATCTTTGTGTGTGTTATTTTTGTCTCCGAAATAAGGGTTTAAATGGGGTTAAGTTCTAGTTCAACAGTAAGTCCACCTAAATTGCCGAGGGAGGGATACAGAAGAAATGTCAAAAAAATAATAAAATGTATCCCTGAGCGCTCATTATTGTAGCTACTAGTATTTCAACAGCAGGAGTTCTCTGACGTTAACGGTCTAGATGCACAACACAGACAACTGTAATTAAAAACCGCCCTATTAAAGCATACAATGAATTAAAATCATCACCATTGTGATCGTAGACATACTGAGACAAAATCTAGACTTATGTTAGTTCCCGTAGGCAGCAATACACCATGTTCGTTGAATAGCGCGGCTTCCCAACCCATCGTTGGCAGGTTTTGCATCATTGGGCAAGAAGCCACTCGGTCAGACATTCTTCCACTCGTGGTGTTAGTTGTGAGCTTGCGAATCCATTGATGTCGGGAAAACTAGCTGTTGGTTCTCGGTGAGTGTCGTGCATTCTTGTTTTTTAGCTGGTGTTTTTTTCGAAAACAAAGTTTGAGGGGTATCGTCATTGCATTGGTGCCGTTACCGTCGTCGCAAATAAAACATACCCTTGATCATAACTGTAAAAAAACATTCAAGATATTCAAATGAAACTTGGTAGTTATATTGCAAGAGACAAACAGAGGAGCGTTAACGGTCGCGCCGCTGCGATCTTGTTTAAACATTATATAACCCTGGTGCACGGCATAAACAAACCAGGTCAAGGCAAATCGTCGTCGTAACCACATACTTATATAGATACAAACATTTCTTTTACACGTATTTTTGCCACGGTTAATCCCTTGACTGTATGTACGTGAAGTTAGCAGCACAGCAGCGTAGCAGCAAGCTGCCAGCAGCAAGTTGATATGCTGCTGGCAGCTAGCTGCTATGCTGCTGGCAGCTAGCTGCTACATTTTTTAAATATGAATATAATGATTTATATGAACTATATAATACTTTAGTTTAATCATTGTATGCTTTCCAGCTGTTTATAGGAATATAAATAGTGGTAAGAAAAAATTAGATTTTACTGTTTTAGCTTAATGTTTGGTAAACTTTTGATTACTTCGGGTCTTTTTGATAAGCGGTCCACCAACACAGTTATTTTCTTGCGGAAGAACAATTTCTCATCTTACAAACCAGCTAGGACCAACGGGACCATACCAACTAAACGTAATCTTTATTTATAGTAAGGAAACTACAATGCCTAAGACTTGACTACCATTACGAGTAAGTATGATAAATGTTCAAATCCCATGCGGTCGAAAAGTGGGGGGATGAACTAGGCCACGAGCCCTACAATATGAGCTATTTAGATCGCTGGAGCTTTTGTCCTGAGTAGCCGAAAATAGAGCTCGAAAATCGAAATTTGCTGCTGTAAAAGCCATTTTGGGTACGAACTGACCAGAAATTTCGACTAAGGGGACCATAACGAAAAGTGGGGGGATGAACTAGGCCACGAGCCCTACAATATGAGCTATTTAGATCGCTGGAGCTTTTGTCCTGAGTAGCCGAAAATAGAGCTCGAAAATCGAAATTTGCTGCTGTAAAAGCCATTTTGGGTACGAACTGACCAGAAATTTCGACTAAGGGGACCATAACGAAAAGTGGGGGGATGAACTAGGCCACGAGCCCTACAATATGAGCTATTTAGATCGCTGGAGCTTTTGTCCTGAGTAGCCGAAAATAGAGCTCGAAAATCGAAATTTGCTGCTGTAAAAGCCATTTTGGGTACGAACTGACCAGAAATTTCGACTAAGGGGACCATAACGAAAAGTGGGGGGATGAACTAGGCCACGAGCCCTACAATATGAGCTATTTAGATCGCTGGAGCTTTTGTCCTGAGTAGCCGAAAATAGAGCTCGAAAATCGAAATTTGCTGCTGTAAAAGCCATTTTGGGTACGAACTGACCAGAAAGTTCGACTAAGGGGACCATAACGAAAAGTGGGGGGATGAACTAGGCCACGAGCCCTACAATATGAGCTATTTAGATCGCTGGAGCTTTTGTCCTGAGTAGCCGAAAATAGAACCCGAAAATTCGACTGAGGGAACTTTAGCGAAAAGTGTAATGTTGAACATTCTTCGCTTAACGCTCCTTTGGCTCATGTTCAGCTAGGCATTGTCAGGTTCATTCGAAACAATCATGGTTATTTAAAACTCATTAAAAAGTAAATGTAACTGAATTCCATGCAGGGATCTATTCTGCATGTCAATTGAGATTTATTAACGCCGGCTAGTAGACAATAGGTTTGAATCCTTGGCGCTGATTTGCAATTGAAGTTGGTCCGTCTAGCGCAGGTTCGAATTAAAATTGCCGAAAATAAAACAAACAATAGGCGAATAACACCTGCTCAACAAAAACAATAGCTTTATATATTTAGAGACAGATATTGCCAAAAATTTACATTTAATGCTTTATATAAAGAAATTTGCAATCCCCAGTTCGCATCTAACGACAAACATTATAATGGCGGGCAAACTATTGACTAGTACCGTACATACGTATCAACGGAGGGTACACAGAGGTAACATTTTGGATGGTATAAGAGGTACGGAGTGTAAACAGTGTTTAAGTAGAGGGGGACAGAGGGGGTTTCATTAAGCAAATTCTGTGTCACAGATTTGCACCAAAAAGTTTTTTTTCTGTAACGAATCTCAGGACATTAATAGAATTTGTTACGCTTTGATGTCATAATTGTAAAAAAGTACCAAAATGTAAAAAAAAGATTGTGTCCGAGACTGGGTTCGAACCCGCGTCGCCAAAATTGAAATTCGGCGTCTTCCTTACTGAGCTACCATGACTATGGGACTATACATATATATATAGCTATCTCGGTAGTATCACGTGAAAACACCAACTAGCCAATCACACATAAGGAATGAATTCTACCTGGTAGACATACCCAGTAATCTTTTTTTAATGGTAAATACAATATAACTGCTAAACTTAAATAAGTTGTAAACTATGTGGTACTTCAATTAGTAAGTTTCAATGCATTGTACACATCGATGCCAAGTGTATGTCATTATTCGGCAATTTTATTTTTTTTCCGCTATTTTATTATCTGTGAGACAGTCCCTTTAAAAGGGTTGCAACAAAGTATACGCTGAATTATTTAAACAACATATTAGACATTGAAACACTGATTTTAAATCCTCATCATCCTGTTATTGGAATGTTAAGATAACAGTGACTTTGATTGTTAAGAAATACTGCAGATCACAAGTGTTTCCATTAAACTTCTAGAGCAGTAAAGATTCTGAAGTTCTGAACTATTGGCTCAGTATGTACTTGTACAAAATAATAAATGGCTGTGTACGGCTGTGTCATGTCAAGTAATTTATTTCTCTATATTTATTTCCGTACATACTAAAACCATTTAACGATTTAGTACATGAAAATGATCGACTTCTTTCATTTCAATTATTAAATATATATATATATATATATATATATATATATATATATATATATATATATATATATATATATATATATATATATATATATAAAGATTAATGAAAAGTGAAACATTTCCTCTCTTGATCTGTGGTTATAGTGTAGCCCTTTGTTGAGTCATTTTAGTTGCTATTAGCAGCCACCCGCTGTGCTTTTATTTCTGCTCCCATTATCTGGAGTTCCTTTGATGATGCTTAATTAATATACTATAAACTGTCAGCAGCGGGTGTTTCTTATGTAATCAACTTATTTCTGACCTATTTATAACTTTTCTCAGCAGGGGTCGTTCAGTGCGTTTGTTTGATCAAAAATTTGATGGTCAGTAACACTTACTGGCAATGACATCATACCATTTATGTATTGCTCAACGTCAAGGTACTAAGTGACAGGCCGGGTCGAACTCGTATGGATGAAGGGAAAACGTAACACAAGCTTTGAATGAAAATAGGGCATTTATTAATGCCATAAAATTGTTTTTACGAAATATCGTAAAATAAAACATAAACTTGTGTCAATAGCATGTGTATAATAACATTTCCCGAAATACATATCTGGGTGGAAAAAAATTTCATTTATAACTTGAGAAACAGGTACTGTAATTTAAAATTAAAGATTTATAAAGCAAAGCGACTCATTTAATATTTTATTTAAATTGTTGTACTGTTATAATAATTTATTTGTGTTAAGAACTATAAGGCAAAACAAAGATTTGGTTAGGGTTAAAACAGGCATTTTTTATAAGGCTTGATTTAAGAATATTGATATAAGAACGTTATTTTCCATTGGCGAATAGCGTTTAAGAATTCCTGTATAAAACGTAAAAATGTTTAAACTACATATTAAAAAAGATGCACTCTTATTCACAAAGAAGATGTACCACAAGTATTAATACAATTGTTTTAATATTTTTTAAACCAATCGGTAGGGTCGCGCCTATATGTAGGTAGGGTTTGTAAGATTTGATTGAGTTTTTTTATGTGTCATTCTTTCTCTTCAGTATTTAAAATATGAAAAAAGCAAACAGTTGCTTTCAATAATAATAAAAAGTAAATGTTGTGCTTAGTTTGTTATTTATAGGGTGCAGGGGACAGAGCCTTGAATCCAAATTTCGAAATTATATTTGCAACTTTTAAGTGTCCAAAAAAAACAACTTTCTGAAATCCTTAAAAGATGCAGAGATCAGCTTCGTTTAAAAATTAAATTTGAACTCACTGACAGTATAAAATGACCAGATTATATAGAAAAATGTGCTTTCTATAAGCCATACATGAAAAGTTTAAAACCCATCATGTTAACCTTTCTCGATCACCAGAATGTTGATGATATGTGACTATACTCTGGATCAATCGCCAAGATTCGGAGAGCAAACAGAGACAATTTCAGCCAATCAGAGGCGTTTCACTGTATTCTATTAATAGATTTGCAGTCGGTAAACCTTGGCGATTGCCTATAGCCAATGAAAAAGAGCCTAACATAACACAAATAAAATTAGAACACCTGAAAGCAAGCGTTGCATGAGACGGCTTATCATACTTCATGAATGATGATTCACAACATGTGTACAGCATTTTGTACTAACACTGCGGAAAATGGTTGAATTTACGGGAAAGAACGGTCCCGTACATGGGTAGGTATAAAAGAGTGGCCGGACCGGACCAAATGCGGACCAACTGAAATCTCCGAACTGTTACGGAAGTCGTTCGGAAGTTGACCTAATTTCCCGACCAAATTAAAATACGCATTGCTATGTTTCATAGATATTTTATTATGTCAGGTTAAAATAATAATAATAATAATAATAATAATAATAATAATAATAATAATTATGATTATAATAATAATAATAATAATAATAATAATAATAATAATAATAATAATAATAATGATTTAGTTAGATTGTGTGTTATTTTTCCTTAAATAAATTTTCTTCTATTTGTCTTAAAGCGTTACTATAATACTAACGCTTTAAGAAAAATAGAATTTTCGGCAGATTGCCAAATAGTTGAGATCATTATTGTGAGATATCTTAATGACAGAAATGAAGACATTGATGCCAAATTTAGCTGATTCTGACTTAAATAAGTTAAAATTGTCAAACATGTAAGAGTGCAACTTGAAAGCTAAGGCATCTTTATTGCAACTCCCTCATACCAATGGGTGGGTTAGGGTCAACCGCTATCAATGAAAATAAAGTTAGTAATGGGTAACAAATTATGAGAAAAGTAAGCTTACAATTAGAGCCGTTTTAAATACATTTAGGAATTAAAAAAAATCTGGTTTGCTGCTTCTTAAATTGGACGGACGGACGGAATGACGGGCGGGCGGGCGGTCGGACGGGCGGGCGGTCTTAAGGATGGACGGACGACCAGACATGTTTTTGTCGTAAACATGTTATTTAACGGTTTCTTGCCAAAAAATAAAAAAAAAATATAAACACACATATAAATATTCAATATGGTCACAACGATTCATGGCCTATATACAAATAAAAGACAATAGTATAAGTAAGTTAAATTAAAGAACAAAAAAAAGTTTCAATAAATGGAAAACGATTCGTTTCAAATGCAAACTGAGATATATATTATATTAACTAATGAAGTATTAAGGGAGGCTATTTATAAATGACATAATACTTGAAAGATCTAAACGTTGTTATTTAGTAAGGAATTTCTTAACATAAATGCTTGATTTATTAATTTACTTAAGCTACTTAGTATGCTTACGTTTTTTGATAACAATAGTTTCGATAAACTTATACATACCTGGGTTTCTAATGTAATATATTTTTATCATTTTTTTCTGAAGTCATTATTTACAGGACATGTTATGATTAAATGATATTCATCTTCTAAATCATTAGAGTTACATATAGTACAATAACGTTGGGCTCTATCTATTCTATTTCGGCCATATCGGCCGGTTTCAATATGCAGTTTATGAGATGATCAATAAGTTTTAATTCAGAACTTTCAATAACATGCAAACTTGAAATTAATATTTTTGTTCTTGATTTAAATAAATAATCAGTCTCTTTTCTTTTAAAACAGTAGCCTCTTATTTTAGATATGATCTCGGAAAGGATTTTATCATCATTCTTCAAAACAGTTGTCACAATTGTTTAAATTAGGTAGTTTAAATACTAGAATTAGTGAGATAAGGAAGCTGCCTTTTTATAGATTTATTTATATGTCATTACTTCCATTGATTTATAATTCGGTCATTAAAATTTCCACAGTCTGTCGAATTAATTAATAAAATTTAGAATGTGTGTGTTTTAGTTGTATTTCGTATAGTTTTATGACCCACTGGCCATGTGTTTTTATAAGCAAATGATCATGTCACTAATTGACATAACGCGTGCTGTCAGTCAAATTAGCCGGCCAATACCAGACTGACCAATCAGCGTCCAAATAAGGCGTGGCTTATCAGTTGCCCTTTGTTATCCGCCATGGTTAAGGCGCTTGGCATTTAAAGGGTAGTGCTTGGAAAAGTGGTGTACTCAGTACTGGTTCAACCCAGGAAAGTTGTATCCCGTGTATCGGTGCTTTACACCGAGCACGTTAAAGAACCAAGAGGTCTCTTCGCAAAGAGCTAGGGTAACACACCTGGATCTCTTGTATCTCACTCTGTTTCTTCAAGTCTTCCAAAGTCTGGATTTGACTGCGAATTGCTGTCATTCTATCTCATATCACTTATGGCATTAAAACACAATTTAACTCGTGATGGCGTCACGGCGGGGTCAAGCCATAATGCAGCCAATGGGCGCGGGCAGACTTTGATAAACTCAAATAAACAAACGACCTCCGACTATCTGCACTAGTGAGTGTGGCGGATCCGTGGTCTTGAGATAACACACTTGACTATCAATCCAGGGGTCACAGGTTCGATCCCCCGTCGCATCACTGACAAAAACTAATCGTCTTCCTGAAGGGACGTTAAATGGGGGTTCCGTGTGACAGTGCTATACACTAGTGCACGTTAAAGAACCAGTGTAGCTCTAACATTCAGGGTTACATTCTGTCTTTGCACAATGCTCCAAAAACCTAAAATGACTAACAATCTTAATGGAGCACTCGCCGAACGGGCAAGGCTCGAGTGCGAATATAAATAAGCTTACACACCCACTCAGTAATGAGTATGTCCGCCCTGTTAGCTCAATCGGTAGAGTGTAAAACTCTGAATCGGACAACCCGGGTTCGATTCCCGGGCGGACCAGGTCACTACTGTTGTGATTTGTTATGAAATCCTTTCGACGACAATTCGCACTGTACCACTGCCCCTGGCATGTACAGAAGTTGTCAGTTCCTTGCAGAGGTGAAGGCACCTAGTACTGGTTCTGCCCAGGAGTGTTGTGCGGTGGTTGAACTGTCTCTCTGGGACCCTTAAATGTGCTCACGCCGGGACCCGGAGTATAAACTACTAACACCATCACCACCTTCAGTATTGAGTGAGCTCAATCGATAGAGCGTTGGTAAAAATATAATATAAAGATAAATATCAGATAAAAACAAATCTGGCTTCTTAAAAATAATAACATCCAATTAGAAAACTTGAAATTAATTTCGATTTCAATAATCTGTTTTTAATTAGCAATCGGTCTCTAATCTTAGATATGATTGTATTTTATCAGCATTCATCAAAGCAGGTGTTACAATTTATATAATAATGTTTGAATATATTATTTGTTCATTCATACATTAATTCATTCATACATTAATTCATGCATACATCAATTCATGCATACATCAATTCATGCATACATCAATTCATGCATACATCAATTCACACTCACTCACTCACTCACTCACTCACTCACTCACTCACTCACTCACTCACTCACTCACTCACTCACTCACTCACTCACTCACTCACTCACTCACTCACTCACTCACTCACTCACTCACTCACTCACTCACTCACTCACTCACTCACTCACTCACTCACTCACTCACTCACTCACTCACTCACTCACTCACTCACTCACTCACTCACTCACTCACTCACTCACTCACTCACTCACTCACTCACTCACTCACTCACTCACTCACTCACTCACTCACTCACTCACTCACTCACTCACTCACTCACTCACTCACTCACTCACTCACTCACTCACTCACTCACTCACTCACTCACTCACTCACTCACTCACTCACTCACTCACTCACTCACTCACTCACTCACTCACTCACTCACTCACTCACTCACTCACTCACTCACTCACTCACTCACTCACTCACTCACTCACTCACTCACTCACTCACTCACTCACTCACTCACTCACTCACTCACTCACTCACTCACTCACTCACTCACTCACTCACTCACTCACTCACTCACTCACTCACTCACTCACTCACTCACTCACTCACTCACTCACTCACTCACTCACTCACTCACTCACTCACTCACTCACTCACTCACTCACTCACTCACTCACTCACTCACTCACTCACTCACTCACTCACTCACTCACTCACTCACTCACTCACTCACTCACTCACTCACTCACTCACTCACTCACTCACTCACTCACTCACTCACTCACTCACTCACTCACTCACTCACTCACTCACTCACTCACTCACTCACTCACTCACTCACTCACTCACTCACTCACTCACTCACTCACTCACTCACTCACTCACTCACTCACTCACTCACTCACTCACTCACTCACTCACTCACTCACTCACTCACTCACTCACTCACTCACTCACTCACTCACTCACTCACTCACTCACTCACTCACTCACTCACTCACTCACTCACTCACTCACTCACTCACTCACTCACTCACTCACTCACTCACTCACTCACTCACTCACTCACTCACTCACTCACTCACTCACTCACTCACTCACTCACTCACTCACTCACTCACTCACTCACTCACTCACTCACTCACTCACTCACTCACTCACTCACTCACTCACTCACTCACTCACTCACTCACTCACTCACTCACTCACTCACTCACTCACTCACTCACTCACTCACTCACTCACTCACTCACTCACTCACTCACTCACTCACTCACTCACTCACTCACTCACTCACTCACTCACTCACTCACTCACTCACTCACTCACTCACTCACTCACTCACTCACTCACTCACTCACTCACTCACTCACTCACTCACTCACTCACTCACTCACTCACTCACTCACTCACTCACTCACTCACTCACTCACTCACTCACTCACTCACTCACTCACTCACTCACTCACTCACTCACTCACTCACTCACTCACTCTAATAAATGCAGATCATATCATATATGTTGTCCAATGTAACACCACAGTAACAGCCAAGTCTTATTTTTTTATCATAAAGATGTCGCTTTAATTTCATCATAGGCTGTTAAAACCCCAAAAATCATTTACAATTTCTACAAAACGTGACTCTTACTTACGCATTCCTGTTTGTCGGCGTAACACGGAAAAATGTATACTAGTCAATGGTATAAAATTTGTTCATGTCATAAATGCTGTCAAATGAAACAAGAATTAACCTTACTTGATTACAAAATTCAAAACTTTTTTATAACATGGGCGTACGGGAAAGAGTGCATTTCCGTATATCCATAGGGTACGGGAATTGTAACTTTTCCGTACACTCAGCGTGTACGGGAACTTGTATATGTCCGTACATCCGTAATATACGGGAAATGTACACGCCCGTATATTTTTCGTGTACAGGAATGGTATAAACCCGTACGCTCAACGTGTACGGAAGAGCATAAATTCCCGTACACTCAACATGCACGGAGACCATACATGTCCATCCGCTCAAGATATACCGAGATGTATGGTGCCGTACATTCATCAAAATTTTGTTAGTACCAGTCGTACATCAACCCTACCAGCATTGTCGATTTTTATAATTTATTATTATAAACATGTCGCTTTAATTTCATCAAAGGTTGTTAAAACCCACCAAAAGCATAACATTTCCTACACAACGGGACCCTTACTAACACATTGCGGTTTCCCTGCGTAACACGGAACAATGTATACCAGTGTATGATTTAAATTTTGTTCATATCATGTATGCTGTCAAATATAACACCAAATTACCAGACTTTATTACAAAATTCAAAACCTTTATAACATGTGTGTACGTGAAAGGGTACATTACCGTATACCCATAATGTACAGGAAGTGTTACTATTCCGTACACTCAGTGTGCACGGGAACTGGTTTATTTCCGAACATCGTATATTCATCGTGTACGGGAAGAGTGTAATCTCATACTCTCAAAGTGTACGGAATAGCATAAATTCCCGTATTTTCAACATGTATGGAGACCGTTCATGCCCGTACACTCAAGATATACGGAGATGTACCGATTCATCCATCAAAATAGTATAAGTACTATCCCATTAAAGCATTAAATTTTCTACAAAGGTAATTTTTACTGACACCATCCTGTTTTTTTACGAAACAGTGATATGTTTAAGTCAATGGTATAAATGACTTTCATATTATATGTGCTTTCAAATCAAACCCCCAAAGACCTAAATTGGCTACAGAATTCATTGTTTTTTGTTACAAAACGAATGTACGGGTTAGTACACGCCCGTACATCGAATCCCGTATACTCAAGATGTGCGAGTTTTATGAATATACGAATCCGAACACTCCCGTATACTCAACATCCCGTACACTTACCGTACAAATTGAATGTACGGGTTTCAGTACATTCTCGTATATTAAACCATTTTCCGCAGTGTAACATCTTCAATCCGTTAAAGTTAGTCCAATATAGCCAAGAGACATTCGGAGCTCCTCGGCCATTTTTATCGAAAAAGATTTACGTTATTCTGCTCAATCGTTTAAGACATTCGAGAGGACAATGAGAGGGAAATACTTATGATTAACACCTTTATTGTTTAAGGGATTTTCATAAGTAACTAAGCTTGATTGGTTATAATTTGGCGATTATCTCGTAATTACTTTTTAATATCAAATATGTATTTCTAGAAATGGAACTTGATTTTGATATTTTAAATATTTATTTTTAATAACTCCGTCAGAGTGAATGTAAACAGTTAATTGTGTCAAAGTCAATTTAAAGAACACCCGCACAATATTGTGCCGTATAGTTCCGAAAAAAATACAATAATATTGACCTTGAGTGTTCATTGTATTGACTTCTGCCTAGTTTAAGGAATATTTGCCATGATAATCCACTGCCGTGCATCTTCTCAATATTACACTGGTGTCACAGTAGGAGCCATTTCCTGTGTATTTGTTAATTGGCTCAGGGCCTTTTAGGTTGACACTTTTCGAGTAGATTATCCTACTAATACATATAAACAATATACATAGCTATAAATGAATTAATTGAATAAACCAAAATAAATATGACTGATAAGCTTTTAAACAGTGATATAGCATTTATATTTAAACCCATTTTAAATGCATGATCACCATTGTTATATCCAAATTGTGAAGCATCCTTTGTTAAAATATATTGGTGGGCTATTATATATAACATCACTCTTGTTCTTATTCAAAGGCATTGTATAAATACCGTTATTATCGTTTGAAAGCAACAACAACAAAAGATGAAAAGTCCAATTCTATAATAAAACCTTTATAACTGCACGGCTGGATTCCCAGATCGGAGAACTGCTAAGCAGCACAAGGCCATTAAGATAACTTTCGTTATGACTTTGTATTAATATTTTCGTGTATATGCTTATGGGTGTGTGCGTGTGCGCGCGCGTGCGTGCGTGCATGTAAGTGTGTTTGCGTTTATTCATCGGTTCTGTATAGTGTGACTTTTTGAATTGCTATTCGTAAATATGGTTGGCATTATTTTACTTTGTACTGTGATGATAAGAAATGTTACTGTGTCTCAAGCATTTAATGATTTTTGCCTATCAATTATATAGTTAATATGTTTTCATGAACAAGTTTAAAAATTATAAAAGGGTCATACAAGAATAAATTAAATCAGTAGGGTACTTATTTAATAAAACAAGAAAGGATTTTTTTCAAGAAGGACATTTGCAGATACAAAGTCACACGGTGCAAGATTTCTCCTCGTATGCGACCGCGCACCCCGGTTGAGTAGTGCAGCTTCACCGAGCCCGAGCCACACTGTCTTAGCGGCACGTGCATTTGACCAGCTTGTGGTATTAGCTGACATAACTGCGAGTCGCTGTTGAAGTGCAGACAAAGTTTTATCGTTCAAATGACTCAAGTCAAATTAAGATGTTAAAAGTTGGTTCTTTATTAATTCCCCTTTTACGTTTAATTGTCACGTTCGGCTATTGATATAATATACCAATATTATTTAATAGAAGAAGAAGTACAAAGATCCTAGTTAATTCTCTAAGTGTTTCCATTACAAAGGGTCTTTTCCTGTATATGTCAAATTTGGGAGTAGTCGGTCCCTGCTAAAATTAAAATGAAATATGGAATCATTGTTGTGACTCGGAGACCTATGCATATCCCTGATTAGAAATAAGAGATGTCTAGTTGGTTTGGTTTTGGCTATTTTAAATGCAAAACAGGCATTGCCTTTTGAAGCACACACTAGTTAACTATAAATGTCAATATATGAGCATACTTTCTTAACATGCACTAGTTCACAAAGCCAAAAGTAACGCCGAATCATTGATATCCTCATTAACATTGTTATTATTTATGGCCTTTCCCAACAAAATGTTTGCATTGGTGGGCCGCTCATGAAAAAAAAACCTGCCGTAATCAAAATTTTACCAAATCAGCTAAATCAGTAAAATCTTTTTTTTTTCTTACTCCTATTTGTATTCCTATAAACAGCTGAAATAAAAAAAACAATTATATACTATTGTATTATAGTAAATATATATTATTATATTCATAGTAAAAACGCAGCAGCTAGCTGCCAGCAGCACAGCAGCTAGCTGCTGTTGCTGCTAGCAGCTTGCTGCTATGCTGCTGTGCTGCTAACTTCACTCACATCTTGACTGTGCTCACATGTTGAGAAATCCACAAGCCCACGTGATCTCAATAACTCGCGTAAATGCATTTCGTTAGCTAGGATGGAAAAGTGTACATGTTTACCCCCGGGGTGACATCATAGGTAAGCAACTTAAAATACATAGATTATGCACCAGTTAGAAAATAATGATCACAATTTTGCAAACATACCGCGGTAATTATGCGAGTTCATATTTCACATTGTCGCTATAGCTTCTGCTAAACCAAACAAGTTCAAATTAATGTAAGGCCTACTATGAAACGTTAAAAAGCCGACCAAAACATGAAAACACATGCTCAGATACGGGTCACGAATCATTAACGGCAGAAGAAATAAAGTACGCTCAAGAGCGAAGGTCACTGACCTATTGCCTTGCATCTAGCTGGGACCTGGGTCAAAAGTCGATTTGTTGTATGCGTTTGCAAACCTTATGTATGCCTCAGAAATTCTTAAGCAAATTTGTCTGATTGCATGGACGTTAAACTTGTGTGGATAACTTCCATATTAAGGGCTTCACTTTCATTTAATCGTCGTTGAATGGTGGGTGGATTTTCAGTAATGCTGATATCTTTCTAACGTTATT
Organism: Mya arenaria; assembly: GCF_026914265.1. NCBI lineage: Eukaryota > Metazoa > Mollusca > Bivalvia > Myida > Myidae > Mya > Mya arenaria. Next base: position 54,273,996 of record NC_069133.1, on the reverse strand, counting down.
TTTAAAGAGATATAAAGCATCAGTGACTGTGTCATTTAAAACATTGCAATTTCAGTAACTCACTAGCATTGACTACCAAACGGTCCTCGTGATCTAAGAGAACTATGAAGGAGTGAAGTTATATAAGTATGCCCATAAAGTAAAATACACACTGCAGTGCAATACATATGCTGATTACGTTTGCATCAGGGGCGGGTCAACCAGCTAACCGGCTGAAAACTGTTGCGTTTACATTGGCAATCAGCCTTGCATAACATCACGTCTGTAACGATTGTTTTTATAAACTATCAAAAAACTATTGCGAAAAGGTAGGCAACGGCCGAAGTGTGTAAGATCAACAATGGACACATGATCAAGCAGACAATACTGCCACCTATATAATCTTTCTATCTCCATATAGCTTACGGGATATTATTGGCTACGCCAAGAAGAGAAGGACGACCAGTGATCATTGGTGGAATATTTACCGTAATTGTTAGGTCTTGTAATAAGGACGGAGAAAGAACCAATAAAGGTCGAACACACATGCTGACAGATCTTACAGAGAACCGTTTGGGCTACTTTATAGTCGGGAACTAAAGATAGCGCTCTGCAAAGTGTAAAAGTTATAAATAAAAGATAGTATAGTGTTTTGGGAAAGATACACAAGGAGTACCCCATCTTCTCTCAAAGATGTCTGATATATCGAATGGACCGCCTGTTAAATTATTGAAGCGTCGGAACTCGAACCTACAAGACTGGAAGGAAGCACATGAGTAAGTGACTTGACCAGTGGTCACTGGACGATAACACATCTGTTGCGAAAATGTTAACACTTTACTGATGATAAATTCTATATATGTTGACGATTACCGTCACCCTCAATATTTGTGAATACATTTTTTGTATTCATTCTGATTCGTGCTTGTTCTCAAATTCAGAGAAATACAATATATCTGTCTAGGAAATATGTGAAACATTCTTTTATTCGTTTGTATGGCCCTTATACATTTTAAAAAAAATATCTTAGTATTTATTTCCAGGTCGCCAGCCCTTTGTTATGTTTTGATATGTTATGTCTGTTTGTTATTCATGTCGGAAAATATAGCTCTTTAATAAAGATTCTTGCAACTTGTATTCGTGTAAAATAATACACATTTCGACCTGGGCCGGAATTCATAAAGCATCTTAAGTAAAAAAAAATAACTTAAGTCGATTCTTAAATTGTTCATATTAGTCAAATTTAAAGGAAAGTATAAGTTTTTTTTTTTAAATTAAAGCCTCTTAATGCAATAAAATCAATGTCGACGGTAGTCAAAGTCAAAGTAGTTAAGATATTTGTAAATTATTATATCATATGATCGGCGAGATACTTAACTCAGGAAAAATACTTAAGATAGGAAATGATTTAAGATGTTTTATAAATACCGGCCCAGTTCTGGCTCAAAGTTGTTGACACACTACGCCAGGTACGGTTAAGATTTATTTTATCAAGCACCAGACTGGTTGCAAATAGGATTAATCCATTGTTTATAACACTTCTATTAGGTATACTACCATCCGCTGCATCGTTTGCTTCATGCATCGGAGAATCACGAGGTGCGAACACCAAGTGTAGCCTTCGGCCACCCAATGGTCAGTAATTGGAATAATATTGTGTCAGAAGAATTCGATGTGATTTCATTTAAATAGCATTACGAACTTTTTCATAGGCTTACCTATCTACCTATTTGCAACCGGAATTAAATCTGGTTCTTTTGTCATTTTAGCCATACCAATATACATAGCGTCACTGAACCGCCAACAAAGGAACGCCAGCGGCACTAGTTCATGGTATCAATGTGTTTTTTGTTCGTGTCAAACGACGCGCTTGCAGTTTAGCGTAATACAAACGGCACAATGGTTTTTCAATTGTTTCCAGCGACGTAATGGTCTTCAAACTGTTTCACAATACGCAATGTCCTTCCACTTGTCCACACGACGCCGTGGTCCCTCAATTGAACACACGACGCAGTGGTCCTCCACGGTTTCATACGGCACATTGGTCTCACAATTGTTCACACGGCGCAACAGTCTCCCTATTGCTAAAACTGCGACGCATTATTCATCACACTACTCAATGGTCTTCCAATTGTTCACATGACACAATGGTCTTTTAAATCTTCACACCTCACGAAGATCTTACACAACGCCAGGGTCTTTCGATTGTTCACAGACGCGATGGTCTACAAATGTATTACACGACGCAATGGTCTTCCGATTGT